>NW_027531917.1:416211-889258 GCF_008692635.1 Crocuta crocuta
ATTTTATTTTATTTTTATTTTATTATTTTATTTTATTTTATTAAGTGATTGCAAATCATATTATAATTTAAATTTCTTTCCCCAGGTGCATTTTCAATACATAAAAGTATGAACTTATCTCCTGTGAAATTTCTAGACTAACTTACTAGTTCTAGGAGATTTTTGTTGTTTGTTCACTTTAAATATTCCTTGAGATTTTCTATGTAAAAATAATGTCATCTGCAAATAGGGAGACTTTTATGTATTCCTTTACAATATGAATGCCTTTTATTTCTTTTCCTTCTCTTATGCAATGGCTAGAATCGCCAATATTATACTGGAAAAAAGTGGTGACGGGACATTTTGGCCTTTTTCCTGATCTTAGAAGACGTCCAGTCTTACTCATTAAGTTTAATGCCAGCAATATGTTTTTGTACATGATCATTATCAATATCAAGCTGAGGAAATACAATGTATTGTGCTTTCCTTATTTTAAAATTTTTAATGTTTTATTTATGTCTGAAAGAGAGAGAGAGACAACATGAGCAGCAGAGGGTCAGAGAGAGAGGGAGACACAGAATATGAAACAGGCTCCAGGCTCTGAGCTAGCTGTCAGCACAGACAGCGGGGCTCAAACCCACAACCCGTTAGATCATGACCTGAGCCGAAATCGGACACTTAACAGATTGAGACACTCAGTCGCCCCTGTATTCGTGCTTTCCTGAGAGTTCATTATAAGTGGGTCTTGGATTCTGACAAATACTTGTTATGTATCAGTTATTATATTTATATGATTTTTCCTTGTACACTTGTTGACATGATGGAATATATTGATTAATTTTGAATGCCGACCAAGCCTCACATACTTGGATTAAATCTCACTTGGCCATGTTGTATAATTCTCTCTATAAATAGTGTGACTTGATTTGTTAATATTTATTTTATTTTATTTTCCTTCTAAGTCAGTGGTTTTCTTTTCCTTTCTTCATTTTTTTGATTTTTGATTTTTTTTTTCTGGTGCTGTCTGTGTTTAGTTTAGAATCAGAGAAATTCTAGTCTCATAAAATAGTTGGGAAGTATTCCCTCCTCCTCTGTTCTGAAAGAGAAGTTGTAAAATTGATATTAACTCATCTTTAGATGTAGAATTTTCCACTGAAATCTTGTATCTGGACATTTCTTTTGAAGGGCTTTTTAAGGATTGAATTTTAATATTTAATTTCTTAATGTTATAGGAGAACTATTTAGCTAATCTATTTCATCTTGGTTGAGTTTTGGTAGTTTGTAGTTTTCTAAGAATTGGTCCAAATTCGAAGTTGTCAAATGTATGAGAATAAAGTTTTTATTATAATTTTTAATTTTTAAAAGTTGCAGGGTCTATAGTGATCTTCCTTGTTTAATTCCTGATGTTGATATATATGTCTTCTTTAAGATTATATTTGACAGAATTGCTAGAGCTTTTATCAATTTTCTTACTTTTTTGGTAGAGTCAGCTCTTTGTTTTATTGGATTTTTAAAGTTATTTTCCCATTTCCAGTATCACTGATTTCTGTTCTTTGTTATTTCTTTTATTCTCCCATCTCTAGGTTTATTCTCCTCTTATTTGTCTGGTTTCTTATGGTAAGAACTTAAGTGATAGATTTAGAATTTTCCAGTGTGTTTATTGCTATAAATATTCCTCTCTGCACCTTTTTAGCTGCATCCAATTATCTTTGATATGTTGTATATTCATTTTAAATTTCCTTTTTATTTTTTTAAAAAATTATTTTTTTAATTTTTTTTTTTTCTAGGAGAGAGAGACAGCGTGAGCAGGGGAGGGTCAGAGAGAGAGGGAGTCACAGACTGAAACAGGCTCCAGGCTCTGAGCTGGCAGTCAGCACAGGGCCCGACGCGGGGCTCGAACCCACGAACCGCGAGATCATGACCTAAGCGAAAGTCGGACGCTTAACCGACTAAGCCACCCAGGCGCCCCTAAATTTCCTTTTGAGATCACATCATTGAAGCATGTATTATGTAGAGGTGTATTGTATAATTATCAAGTGTTTTGAGATTTCTGTTGCTTTTTATTATTGATTTCTAGTTTGACTCCATTCCACTCATTACATATTCTGAAGTACATCAATTTTTAAAAATTTATTGAGATTGGTTTTATGGCCCAGAACATGGTATGTCATTATTATATATGTTCCACAGTTGCTTGAAAAGAATGTATTGTGCTATTGGGTAGAATATTCATTTGTGTTGATTGAGATCTATTGGTTGATGGTGCTGAGTTCTATCTCTTTGCTGATTTGTTGTCTGTAACCTCTATCAGGTGCTGAAAGGAGGACATTGAAGTCTCCAACTATAATTTTGCATTTTTCTTTTATACTCTATCAGTTTTTAAGCTCATGTATTTTGAGGGTTTGCTATTTTGTATTTATGCATCTAAAATTGTTATAACTTCCTGATAGACTTATCCTTTTATCTTATATAATGGTCCTCTTTATCTCTCTTAATTTTCTGTCTTTTAAAATCTACCTTTCTATTAATAAGGTCACCCCTACTTTCTTTTATTGTTTGCATGTTATATATTAATATTTAAGTTTGAAGTAATTTGAAGTGAGTTTCTTGTAGACAAAATATTGTTGAATGATATTTTCTTATCTACTCTGACAGCCTCTTTAAATTGCTGTATTTGTTTAATGTTATTTAAAAATTTTTTTAATGTTTTATTTATTTTTGAGAGAGAGATAGAGACAGTATGAGCAGGGGACGGTCAGAGAGAGAGGGAGACCCAGAACCCAAAGACAGGCTCTAGGCTCTGAGCTAGCTGTCAGCACAGAGCCCAACTCGGGGCTCTAACACACAAACCGTGAGATCATGACCAGAGCCGAAGTCAGACCTTAACCAACTGAGCCACCCGGGCGCCCCTAAATTGGTGTATTTAGAGGAGCGCTTGGGTGGCTTACTCGGTTAAGCATCTGACTCCTGCTCAAGTATGATCTCATAGTTCGTGGGTTTTAACCTTTTCATCAGGTTCTGTGCTGATAGTGTAGCCCCTTCTTCGGGTTCTATCTCTCTCTTTCCCTACCTCACTTGCATGAACTCTCTCTCTTTCAAAAATAAATGAATAAGCTTTTAAAAATGGTGTGTTTAAACCATTTAGATATATCTATTGCTATGTTGGTGCTTAAATCTCCATTTTTTGTCTTCTGTTAATCATTTTTTATTCTCTCTCTCTTTTTTTCATTTAGCTTTTCTTAATTTCCTTTGGGTTATTTGAACAATTTTTAGCATTTTAATTTTTATAGTATTCTTGAATATATTGCCTTGCTAATTTCCTATTGCTTCTCTAAGTACTACAGTACATATGCATAACTTACTATAGTCTACTGTTATTGAAGTATTACCACTTCAAGTGAAGTTTAAAAATCTCATTTCCATTTAAGTAATTTACCTTAATTTGGTTATTGTGTCTTTCAGTTTTATAATTCTCATTTATTTCTTTTTTTTTTATAACTTCTATTTCTTTGCTGAGATTTTCCCTTTCTTTAATGGAAAAAAAGTTGTCTCGAGATAATTTGTAATTACTTGTTAGAGCTGTTTTATGATGGATACTTTTTCCTGATAATTGCAATATCTGATTCAATTTGCTATTGGCATTTGGCCATTGTCTCTTCTCATTCATGGTGCGATTTCCCTAGTTCTTAATATGAGAAATGATTTTCACTTGTATCCTGGAATTTTTGTATAATATTATAGACTCTGAATTTATTTAATTCTCCATTTTAGGCAGGGATTTTCCTGCTCTGTCTCTTGTTAGTGCTGGATGATGTATGTTCAGTTTCCCACTGGACTCCCCTGGGGAGAAGAGGAAGGCTTACTCCCCCCTGACTCTTGCTGCAATTGGGGGCATAAGCTCAGCTCCCCACTGTGCTCTACTAACACCACGAAACCAAATGGTGAAAAAAGATTGCTTACTATTCCACTTTCCACCACATCCTCTGCCTCATTTTTGCTGGATGGAGGGGTTTTGTAGACTCTGGGTCTGAAGTTCTCTCTTGTCCAGCAAAAGAGCAGATACAAGATTAAAATGCGAGAGAAGCTAACTGTCCAGGAGGAGACAAGAGCCCTCAGTAAAGGTCCTTGCTCCATTTTTATTAGGATCAGAAGATTTACAAGCATGATAGACGTGCACAAAGAGAAAATGAAACTATGAACATTAACTCATGGGTGTGGGAGTGTAAAACTCCCTTGAGCCAAAAGGTGAGGGGCTTCTAAATGAGGAAATACCACCCATTGTTTGATCAAACTCTATTCTGGTCTAAGGTCAGGGGTTGAGCAACCTAGCTCCTCTTGGCTCCAGCAGGTCTCTGAGATGTAAATCTGTGATGGACATTGTGATTAGAACAGTCAAACATGTTCTTGAAGTGACTGCTAAGCAACCCCCACCTCTAACTGCAAAATTCTCGCTTCTGTACACTGGCTTCACCCCTCTCCCTATATAAACCCTGAGCTATGGCTCCATGGCGCTCTCTTCTGAGGACTTTTTGGGTGCTCGGGAGGGGCCGTCCAGCTGGACTAAAATAAATCTGAATAACCAACTCCTTTTGTGTTTTGTGGGCTTTGTCCTCGGTGATTCTCCTTTGGAAAAGGTGGTCTAACAGGGGAAAGGAAGTTTCGAAGATAGGCAGTTTTAGGGGTTTGAGTCAATACAAAATAAAATCCTGGCAGCTGGGTGAATTTTGTTTATAGCAGACATGAGGTCCACCTCTGTTTACCTAAGCTAGCCTAGGGAATAAGAAAGACAAAGCAGGCTACATCAGGGCCAACAAGGCACCTTTCTTTTGCTAATTAGCTCAGCTCGGGGCAAAATAGTCCAGTTTATCTATTTACTTTCTGGTCCTTACTTCCTGTGAAAGCAGCCTTCTGCTATTGTACTAAATTGGGGGGCATTTCCTCCTTAAATACCTAATCTTGTTTACCTCATTTTTGATGGTAAACAAGCTCAGGGAATTCCTAAGCTTCTTGCCCACCCAGGGGGATGTTCTGTTCACCACTGGAACCTCTCCCACTAACACTACCCCTATGGGCAAATTGGAGCACCCCTGCTTTTGCCAGAAGGGAATGGAAGATCAGCTCCCTGCTGAGCCCTTCTGAGTCTACTTGGGAAGAGGAATTAAGAGGAAGAATGTGCTCCTTCTACTGAGTGAAAAATAGGTAGCCAGCTTCTAGCTCAGCCCTGCTAATACTATCCCAGCAGGGGAACTGGTTAGTGGATGCAAGATGAATGTGTGCTTAGTGCTGCCAACACTAACCCAGCAGTTGATTTCCACTGGCCAGAAGATGCAAAATTACTTATCTGGAGCACTCAACCAGGTGGAAGAACCAGAGCACTACTACCTGCTTAGCAATAGATTAGCTCCTTACTCCATCCTGCAAACTCCATTCAATGCAAGAATAGGAGCACCATTGCAGGTGGGTGTGGTGAAAGATTCTCTGCCCAGACCCACTGGAATCATTGGTGGAAGACATGTTTTGTTTTGTATTTTCCTTCAGTGTTAGGCTAGAGGAGGGTGGGTATTGCCAAAACGATTTTCTGTTGTTAGGTTGTCCCTTTACTGGTATTTTGGCTAGGAAGGAACAAGTTTTCTTGGGGCTTCTCCCCCCACCCCCACCCCCTCCCACTACTCAGTGTTGGCTGCTCCAGGTTAGAGGCTTCTATGATGGCAAACAGGAAATGGAGAACTCACATCTGTGTCATCCCTAGACTCTCAATATCCTTAGCCTGTTTGCATTCCTCTTTGGACCTCTTTAGAGCCTTTCTAAGTTTGTTGTGTTATGTTCAGTTTTTTTTTTTTTAAGTGAATTGAAGGAGGCGCTAAAGGAATAAATTTGCTTCAGTTTGGCAGGAGGGAATATCTGCAATTGCTTTTTGTATATTGGCCTTGTATAAAATGGCCTTGGCAAATTCACTTCTTTATTCTAATAGTTTATATGTTGTTTTGGATTTCCTATGTATTCCACTATTAAATCTGTAAATAATGAGTTTTATTTCTTCCTTTTAATCCATATTTTTTCATTTCTTTCCCTTAACTTTTTGGTCTCTAGTGTAATAAAAATGATGAAAAGTGGTAATAATGATTGTCCTTGTTTGTTCTTAATCTGAGGATATGTGACAATATTTCACCATTAAATATTATGTGTACTGTAATTTTTGTTCAGTCTCATTTTGTGGTAGCTGCAATTATTTTCCATTACTAATTTGTTAGTCTTTCTTTCAAGTAATGTGATTTTTCATATCCTTTCAGTGCTAATGTCATGAAATATATTGATCTTTTGGGCTCTTATCCCTCTTTTGTTCATTATAGTATTACATACAATAAAATTTACCAATGTGTGTGAAAAATGTTGAATTTTGGTTGCTCGATTACCACTACAATCAAAAAACAGTTCCTAGATGGCACAAAAACAGACACATAGACCAATGGAATAAAATAGAGAACTCAGAATTGGACCCACAAATGTATGGCCAACTAATCTTTGACAAAGTGCAAAAGAGTATCCAATGGAAAAAAGAAAGTCTCTTTAACAGATGGTGCTGGGAGAACTGGACAACAATATGCAGAAGAATGAAACTAGATCACTTTCTCACACCATACACAAAAATAAACTCAAAATGGATACAAGACCTGAATGTGAGACAGGAAACCATCAAAACCCTAGAAGAGAAAGCAGGGAAAAACCACCTTAACCTCAACTGCAGCAATTTCTTACTTGACACATCCCCAAAGGCAAGGGAATCAAGAGCAAAAATGAACTACTGGGACCTCATCAAGATAAAAAGCTTCTGCAGGGCAAAGGAAACAATCCATAAGACTAATAGACAACTGACGAAATGGGAAAAGATAGTTGCAAATGACATATCAGATAAATGGCTAGTATCCAAAATCTGTAAGGAACTCACCAAACTCCACACCCAAAAAACAAATAATCTGGTGAAGAAATGGGCAGACATGAACAGACACTTCTCCAAAGAGGACATCCAGATGGCCAACAGACACATGAAAGGATGCTCAGCATCCCTCCTCATCAGGGAAATACAAATCAAAACTACACTGAGATACCACCTCACGCTGGTCAGAGTGGCTAAAATGAACAATCAGGAGACTATAGATGCTGGCAAGGATGTGGAAAACAGGCACCCTCCTACACTGTTGGTGGGAATGTAAACTGGTGCAGCCCCTCTGGAAAACAGTGTGGAGGTTCCTCAGGAAACTAACAATAGAACTCCCCTATGACCCAGCAATAGCACTGCTAGGAATTTACCCAAGGGATACAGGAGTGCTGATGCATAGGGGCACATGTGCCCCAATGTTCATAGCAGCACTCTCAACAATAGCCAAAACATGGAAACAGCCTAAGTGTCCATCAACTGATGAATGGATCAAGAAGATGTGATATATTTATACAATGGAATACTACATGGCAATGAGGAAGAATGAAATCTGGCCATTTGTAGCAACATGGTTGGAAATTGAGTGCGTTATGCTGAGCAAAATAAGTCAGGCAGAGAAGGACAGATACCATATGTTTGCACATATAGGTGAATTAGAAGGAAGCTAACAGAGGACCATGTGGGAGAAGAAGGGGAAAAATAGTTGGGGAGAAGGAGGAGGCAAACCATGAGAGACTCTTGAATGTTGAGAACAAACTGAGGGTTGATGGGGGTGGAGGAGAGGGAAAGGGGGGTGATGGGCATTGGGGAGAGCACTTGTTAGGATGAGCACTGGGTGTTATATGGAAACCAACTTGACAATAAACTATTTAAGGAATGAAAAAAATTTGATTAAAAAAAAAACAGGTCCTAGACCATAAAAACTTTTCTTGTCTACCTTTGAAATGAATCTCCTTTCCAAAGACCCAGCCCCAAGGAAAAACTGATCTGCTCTGTTTTAGGATGGTTTTACCTTAAAAATTTTTTTTTTGTTTATTCAGTTTTGAGGGGGAGAGAGACAGAGCATGAACAGGGAAGGAACAGAGAGAGAGGGAGACAAAGAATCTGAAGCAGGCTCCAGGCTCTGAACTGTCAGCACAGAAGCCGATAGGGGGCTTAAACCCACGAACCATGAGATCATGACCCGAGCCAAGCTCAGACACTTAACTGACTAACCCACCCAGGTACCCCTGGTTTTACCTTTCTTAGGTTATCACTTACTATACATAATATTTTTTGTTTAACTTCTTTTATTTTGCATAATATTTTCAAGATGCATCCATATTGTGGATTATATTAATATTTTACTCCTTTTTATTGCAGAGTAGAACTCCATCGTGTAGATATACAACAGTATGGTTATCCACTTACCATTTAATGGGGATTTGGGATTGCTTTTATTGAGTATATGAATATACTTTTTAAGTTTATTTAGTTTTTAATGTTTTATTTTGTTTTTCTGAGAGAGAGACAGAGCATGAGTGCGGGAGGGGCAGAGAGAGGGAGGCACAGAATCTGAAGCAGGTTCCAGGCTCTGAGCTGTCAGCACATAGCCTAATGCAGAGCTAGAACTAATGAACTGTGAGATCATGACCTAATCCGAAGTTGGATGCTTAACTGACTGAGCCACTCAGACACCGGGTCTATGAATATTCTAATATGAATATTAGTGTACACATTTTTGAGTTGACATAGGTTTTCATTTTTCTTAAAAATGTAGAAGTGGAAGAAGTCATAAGATAATTGTATGCCATTTTCAAAGTGGTTGTACCATTTTGAATCCTCATCAGCAAAGTATAAGATATGTGGTGGCTCCACATTCTGTCAATCTTTTTTACTTTCACTATTGTGTGTGTGTGTGTGTGTGTGTGTGTGTGTGTGTGTAGATGTCTTGTAGTTTCCATTTGTATTTCCATGATGGCCAGTAACGATTAGAATTTTTTTGGCTTATTCAACATTCATGTAAGTTCTTTTTTGAGGTATCTGTTTAATTATCTTGCTAACATTTTTAATGAGTTATGTGTCTTCTTCTTATTAAAGTCCTTTATTCTGGCTAAAAGATCTTTGATGGGCGTTTGTTTTACAAAATCATTCTGTTATTCTTGCTATTTTCTTATATTAATTATTTTTGAAAGAAGTAAATAACAGGTTTACAATAAAATTGAGAGAAAGGTGCAGAGAATTTCATATACCCCCTGAACCCACACATGCATACTCAGCCCCATTATCAGTATCATTCATCAGAATAGTGTATTTTATTATCAAGGATTAACCCACCCTGAAAAATCATAATCACCCAAAGGCCATATTTTACCTTAGTGTTCACTCTTGGTGTCATATATTCTATCCATCTGAATAAATGCATAATGACATATATTCATCATTAATATATCATACAGAGTATTTCTACTGCCCTAAAAATCTTTTGTGCTCTACTTGGTGATACCCCTTTTTCCTTTCACCACCCATGGCAATCACTGATCTTTTTATTGCCTCCTTAGTTTTGCCTTTTCCAGAACATCATGGGAATCACAGTATGCAGCCTTCTCACAGTTACTTGGTAATATGCACTTTAAGTTCCTCCATGTCTTTTCATGGCTTAATGGTCATTTCTTTTAATACTAAATAATACTCTCTTATCTGGGTGTCCCATACTTTATCCAGTTAACTAGTGAAGAACATCTTAGTTACTTCCAAGTTTTTGCAATTATGAATAAAGCTATCACAAACATCTGTGTGCAGATTTTGGGATGGACATACCTTTTCAGCTCCTTTGGGTAAATATTTGCTTTGTAAAAAACCACCCAGCTGTCTTTCAAAGTGGCTGTGCCATTTTGCATTCCCACCAGCCATGTAAGAGGGTTCCTGTTGCTCTACATCTTTGACAGCTTTTGGTATTGTCAGTCTTTCAGATTTTGGTCATTCTGATAGGTGTGCAGTGGTAGCTCATTGTTGTGTTAATTTGTATTTTCTTTATGACTTAAGATGTGGAGCATCTTCTCACATGCTTATCTCCAATCTCTATATCTTCTTTAGTGAGGTATCAAAGATTTTTGTCACTTTTTAAAATCAGACTTTTTTCTTATTGTTGAGTTTTAAGAATTGCTTGTATGTTTTAGGTAACAGTCCTTTCTCACATGTGAAATATTTTATCTTACTCTACGGCTTCTCTTCTAATTCTCTTGATGTTGTCTTTTGGAGAGCCAAAGTTTTACTTCAGTATTAATAAAGTTCAGCTTATCAATTATTTCTTTCATGGATTTGTCATGGATTTCTTTTATGGATGGTCACCAATACTTTGATGTTGTATCTAAAAAGTCATTGCCACACCCAAGGTCATCTAGATTTTCTCTTTTATTATCTTCTACTAGTTTTATTTTTGCAATTTGCATTGAGATCTCTGGTCCATCTTGAGTTAATTTTTGTGAAGGGTGTAAGTACTTGTCTAGGTTCATATTTCACATTTGTTGTAAAGGCTAACTTTGTTCCATTTTAGTGCTCTGCAGCTCTGTAAAAAAAACTAATTGACCATATTTATGGGGGTCTATTTCTGGGCTCTATTTTGTTCCATTTATCTTTTCTCCCCCAATACCACACTACCTTGATATTGTGGCTTTATAGTAAGCCTTAAGCTGGGTACCATCAGTCCTCCAAGAACTTTATTTTCCACCTTCAGTATTGTGTTGACTATTCTGGGTCTTTTGCCACTTCTTAGAACTTTAGGATCAGTTTGTCAATGTCTATACAGTAGCTTGCTGAGATTTTGGTTGGGATTGTATGTAATCTATAAATCAAAGTGGGAAGAACTGACATTTTGACAATATTGAGTCTTTCCATGAACATGAAATATCTCTTCATTTATTTAGTTCTTTGATTTCATTTGCCAAAGCTTTGTAGTTCTCTTCATACAGATCTTGTATACTTTTTGTTAGATTTATACAAAAGTCTTTCATTTTGTGTGATACTAATGTAAGTTGTATTATGGTTTAAATTTCAAATTCCCTTGTTCATTGCTGATATATAGTATAGAGCAATAAACTTGGTATTTAACATTGTATCCTGTTCCTTGCCATAACCACTTGTTCCTGGAGTATTTGTTGATTCCTTTGGATTTACTAGAGAGGCAATTATATCTGTGAACAAAGTTTTGTGCTTTCTTCCCAATCTGTATATCTCTTATTTCCTTTTCTTGCTTTATTAGATTAAAAAGTACTTCTGGTACAATGTTGAAAAGGAGTGGTAAAGAGGGAAATTTTTTACTTTACCTGATCTTACTGGAAAAGCTTTACATTTCACCATTAAGTGTGATGTTAGCAGTGGTATTAGGTATCAAGATGACCTAGTTTTCTGAGAGTTTTTAATGCTAATTTGATGTTGGAGTTTATAAAATGCTTTTTATATATTTATTAATGTGATCATGTGATTTTTCTTTTTTACTCTCTTGCTGTAATGAATTACAGTGATTGATTTTGAATGTTTAACCAGCCTTGCTTACCTGGGATAAATCCCACTTGATTGAATTTAATTATGCCTAAATAAAAGAACAGCAATAAAAGGCAATGGGGTATTTTGTGAACACAAAAAAAAATTAATAAAATTGGAGTTCACATAATTTTCTCTTATTCTTCATCATAGGCTTGTCAAAATTCCAATAATACAAAATAGAAGATATCATAGCAGATGTGTGTTAACAACATTAAATCTTGGTACATGGCAATTTCACATTTGTATTTTTTTTTAGTGTTTATTTACTTATTTTGAGAGAGAGAGAGAGAGAAAATTCCAAGCAGGCTCTGAGCTGTCAGTAAAGAGCCTCACACAGGACTCCATCTCATTGTGAGATCGTGACCTGAGTGGAAATCAAATCAAAAGTAGGATGCTTAACAGACTGGGTCACCCAGTCGCCCCTTGCTGGGTTTTGTTTTATCAACTTTGCATGATATCTCCTGTCTAAAGTTAGGAACTTATTTTTTTTCCAGAATCCTCTTTTACAGATCAGAGAGAGTTGATTGGAGTAATTTATGAATGTTTTGGAAGGAATAAGGTAAGCAGAGTCCATGTTTTCTTACAAGGTTCTTTGTGAAGGTCATAAATGATGACAGACAATGAAATGTTTCCTAATGAGCCCCAGCTTGTTCTCATTCTCTTCTTGTTGCATGCCTCACTTAACTTTTTGGTTACTGGCCTTGCTAACAAACAGCAGCATCAAATTTACCACAGGTATTTGACTACAGGCCTGAAGAAGTCGTCATTCCCATAGTAACAGTGGTTGCCTCAGAGGCATCAATTTCCAGTCAACAGATTCCATTAGGTGGTAGTTTCTATGCCTCTGTAAGCTCTCCTTTTGGCTTACCACTTCAGTGTTTAGTTCTGAACGGTTTCTCTGGTCTTCCTTCAAGCTATATTTTATCTACCTATGCCAATACTTTGCATGACTTAATCAATGACTATTTTTCTGATTCTGTCATCCCCAATTCTAGACTCATTGCTCCATCTTGTCCCTCATTCAAGTAAATTCTAATTCTTGTTTGAAATATTTTCTCCCACAATACTTAGAGTGACTGTTTTCCTAACTAAACTGTGATACATGAAGGTAGGTGAGTAGCATAATATTAAAAATATACTATGTTTTATGAAAAATATTCTATATGCTATCTATATTATTAGCCAGATGGGTACTAAAATATAAGCATATGCTAATGATAAGGAAAATGAGTCATTTAACATGTTTAAAGTGTCTAAGGTGTCACAGAGCATTTTAGGTAGGTTAATGTTAGCTCAACGTGCTTGTGAATTGTGACAGTAGATATTTATTTTTATATTCAGATAAATATCAGTATTGGTGTTTCTGATGAATAGTGGGGTAGGAGATAGTCTGTACTCCTGGAAGTCATTCAGAGCTACAAGTTTGCATAGGCTTTTACACCTTCACTTCAATCCAAGTTTTTCCTCAACATTGACATAAAGCTTGAATATTAAAGAAGGTAAAAGATATGGGGTGCCTGGGTGGCTCAGCTAGTTAAGCATCCAACTTTGGCTCAGATCATGATCCCACAGTTCATAAGTTCAAGCCCTGAGTTGGGTTCTGTGCTTATAGCACAGAGCCTGGAGCCTGTTTCGGATTCTGTGTCTTCCTCTCTCTCTGCCCCTCCTTGCTTGTGCTCTCTTTCTTTCTCAAAAATAAATGAACATAAAAAAAATTAATAAAGATGGTAAAGGATAGAGGTAGCAGGCAAACTTCTTAACTGTATTAGCCTAGAAATGATATTCAAGACTTTCATCCCCATGTCATTGGAAACAACTATATTTGTACATACTTCCAATGGTCAGAATTTGGAGATATAGTTCTTAAAGGCAGCATGTTCCCAGAAGGAACCGTAGTCTATGAGAGAGGATATAAATAATTGGTTACAGGTGGGGGGAGGGGCAAGATGGCGGAGAAGTAAGGAGCTCCGTACTTGCACTCGCGCCCATACATCACACAGAAAAGATCTGAAGCCATTGGAAACCTTACAAAACCTGAGAGATTGGGAGACAAAGGACNAAAATAATTGGTTACAGCTAGACATCTGTGTTGAATACGGTGACCAAATACCCATGGACAGTCCTTCTTCCCTCTAGAACCTAATTCCACCCACAAACAGAAGGGATTACCCAAAGTTCTACCTACTTACTATTGTCAGTTAGTGTTCATATTCTGTGTGAGTGTTCTGCATCACATCTGGAAGAGGTTGCTTTTGTTCTTGTAATCTACATAAATAAAAACAAGTTTCCAGTAAATCTCTCATTCATATACAGTGGTGTAATAGGGACAAGATAAACACAATAAAAATTTCCGCTTCAGAAAATGATGTATAAGAGACAAAAGTTGTCCTTGATTCACAGTGATAAAGAAATTCTTCAAAGGGAGAAGTTCCTTGAAGAGTCCTTGATTCTATTCTCTACTCCTAGACACCTGGTTTGTCTGTTTCTTCGATGGCTACATATTATAAACTAGATGTTTTTTAAAATGTGTAGATTTTGGAGCCTGCTTTCTTCTTTTTAAAGTTTGTAGGCCAGGGACGATGGGGTGGCTAAGTCGGTTAAACATCCAACTCTTGATTGCAGCCCAGGTCATGATCTATTGTTTGTGAGTTCAAGCCCCACATAGGGCTCTGCACTATCAGTGCACTTCCTACCTGCTTGGGATTCTCTTTCTCTCCCTCTCTCACTGTGCCTCCCCTGCTTGTGCTCTGTCTCTCTCTCAAAATAAATAAACTTTAAAAATTAAATAAATAAAAAATAAAGTTTGTAAGCCAGAGTACTGTTTTAAGGCTCAATTATTCAAATAATTGTTAGGACTGGTATCCAATATGTTAGGCAAGTTCAGTCCTTCAGATTAATTTACTTCCTTGGAGGCAAGTTTCTGTGCCATAAACACACCCCAAATTATTTCCTTGGCCTTCTTCTTAAATCTGTATTATTTCTTGGTTTCCTTGGTATGATGTCTTCCTCTCAGAATTTACAGTGTCACAGTTGTCCCTGGAAACATCATGTTGTCATTGCCCTGATTTTTGACAGTACTGGTTTCTAAATAAGAGGATTAGGTATCCCTTGACCACAGCCTAGTTGCAGGAAAGACAAGATAATACGGCATTTTCAGCTTCAGTCTTACAGATAGTTTTTGCCTTCCACCAAAATTCCCAAAATAGGAATTATCTAAAGAAAAGGTGTCCATATGCTAAGAAGCCTCAAAATGAAACATTCTCCTACTTTTGTATGTGGCATGGTCTGAAATATATATCTAACAGTTAATTACAACCACTCTTTCCATTGTTATCCAGGTATCCATTTAATGTGAGCAATTCTTTCTCTTCAGCCATTCTGCATACACTTTAATATTTATCCCAGCTTGGGTTCAATTTATACCACAAACTATGCCACATATAAATTAGGGGGGAAATGGGCTGAATTAACACAGAGATAGCACTTTTATGTAGTTTAGTGTATCCTTTCCAGGGGAAGTATTCTGTCCTAGCGATGTTTTGATGTGTTCTTTCTGAAGTGGTGTTCCCCTATCTCCTGGCCCCTCTGGAAAGTAAAATAATGAAAAAATGTAAGTCTTGGATACTTCTGAAGTTTTCATGCATCTTAGCTGTTTTACCAAAGCCAGGTAATATAGTTTTAAAAATAAAAATTTGACATATAGTAAGAAATTCTATACTTGTAATTACAAAGCTAAATATAGACCAATTAAACTTGCTTGGTCATCCTCTCTTTGATTTAATCATCCCAAGGGTGACTTTATGGACTTTTACAGAGTATCATTAGTCTTGCTATAATTGTAACCTGTATAATTTGACCACTAACTCATCTATTGAAATGTTTGTTGTTTTCTAAAGAGACATATAACTTTTTATTTCACTGATGCTTCTTTGTCTAATTGTGCTCATGCCAATTGTTATTGAATATTTAATAACATGCATCTTATTCCCATGTATTTCTTCTTTTCTTTTCTAAATGAATTGTCCTGAGGCACCATAAGCATAAAAGTGTCAGTGACATATTTTGTTTATAGCGCATGAAATAAAAGTGTTTTGAAAAATATTTGTTTAATTTCTTTCATACTGATATGTCACCAATTTAACTTTTAAATTTAGTATAAAATCAAGAGCTCCAAAAAACCAAATCAAAACAAAACAATAAACTCACGTAGAATGAAATTATGCACATTACCAAAAGTATTCTCTCCTTAATAAAAAGCTTCAACAAATTCATTTTATATAAGCAGAATTTCTGGTATACCTGTCTAGCCCAAAAGAGTGACAGGATCTGGATGGCACAACTACAAACACTCGTCTTGATCATTAGTAACAAGCATCCCCTGGGATAAAAACTTATCAGAGAAAGTAGACAGATTTTAATTTTTTCAGCAGAAGTAGCACCCTCAATCTTTAACTGCCTAAAGAACATTCTAGTACTTGGAAAATTTCCTGACTAGAAAAGCTCTGAGAAGTCCTCTGGGCTCTGATTTTAAGGGCATCTTGCCTGTGATCCCATTGAGGAAATAAATAAAATGGGGGAAAAGAAAGAAATACATGCAGAAGTCATTTGCATAATTTCAGAACATTCATATGTACTTGGAAGTCTTCAGATATTTAAATTGGAAACATCAAGACACAAAGTAACTACATTTGTAGATTGTCTTATTTTTAATACAAACTGGTACTTCTTCAGTATCTCCATGTGAACACCCTGCTCTCTGCTGGAGTCCAGCTTTCTGCAGAAACCACCTCACCTTTACAAGCTATTCCTTTCTCTCTAGCTCTAAAAAGGTCTAATATGTAGTATGAGAGGTGTGACCTTGGTGCTGGTGAGCCTACAGAGCAGCAACATGAGTTTGTAAGAAAACCATACAGAAGTGTTTTAGACGGAAAGGTTGAGTGAGGGGTCCCACTATTCATTGTTATTGAGGTATAATTGGCATATAACATTATATTAGTTTCAAGTGTACTACGTAATTATTTGATATTTATATATATTGTGAAATGATTGCCATAGTAAGTCTAGTTAACATCCCTAACCGTACATAGTTACAGTTTTTTTTCTGCTGATGAGAATTTTTAAGATCTACTCTCTTAGCAACTTTCAAATATGAAAGAGTATTATTAACTATAGTTGTAATGCTATACATTACATTTCCATGACTTACTTAGTTTATAAATGGAAATATATACCTTTTGACCCCCTGTCACTCATTTTGCCTACTCCCCACCCCAATGACAATCACCAATCTGTTCTTTTTACTAAGAGCTGGATTTTTGTTAAAAATATTCTTCATATGAATGAAATCATGCAATATTTGTCTTTCTCTGTCTGATTTATCTCACTTAGCACAATGCCCTCGAAGTCTACCTACATTGTGGTAAATGGCAAGACTTCATTCTTTTCTATGGCTGAATAATACTCCACTGTGTGCATGCGTACTGTGTGTGTGTGTGAGATATCCATTCAGACATCAATGAATACTTAAATTGTTTCCATATCTTGGCTATTGTAAATAATGCTGCAATGAACATGGAGATGTACATATCTTTTCAAGTTAGTGCTTTCATTTTTTTCACATAAACACCGAGAACTGGAATTACTAGATAGCTTTCTTTCTTTTTGTTTTTTTGTTTCTTTTTTTATATTTCTTGGTATTTCTATTTTTAATTTTTTGAGGAATCCCCATACCATTTTCAATAGTGGCTACGCCAATTTACTTTCTCACCAAGAAGGACACAAACATTCTCTTTTCTCCACATCTTCACCAACACATGTTATTTCTTGTTTTTTTTGTTTTGTTTTGTTTTGGTTTTTGACAGTAGCCATTTTAGCAGGTATGAGGTGGTATCTCACTGTGGTTTTGATTTGCATTTCCCTGATGATTAGTGATATTGAACATCTTTCCATGTACCTATTAGCCATTTGTATGTCTTCTTTGGAAAATATCTATTCAGATCATCTGTTTCTTTTTTAATCAATTTGTTTATTTTTTTACTTGAGTGAAAAACTGGGATATATCTGATCATATATCTGATAGCAGTTGGTATAGACTAGTTTTTTGTTTTGTTTTGTTTTGTTTGCCTTTGTTGTCTTGGCTTTTGGTGTCAGATCTAAAATTCATTACCAAGACCTATGTCAAGGAGAACCACTTACTTTCTTCAGGAGTTTTATGGTTTTAGTCCTTATATTCAAGTCGTCAATCCATTTTGAGTTACTTTTTGTGTATGATATAAGATAGTGGTTCAGTTTCATTCCTTTACATGTAGCTATCCAAGTTCTCCACCACTATCTATTGAAGAAACTGTACTTTCTACATTCAGAGTTACTTATATTCTTGAGGAAAACAATACCAATACAAGTTTTTTGCTTGCGAATTTAAAATATGGCTAATGTAATTAAGGGAATTACATTTTAATATTATTTACTTTTAATTACTTTAAATTTAAACCAAAAATACCATATGTTAATAGTGGCTACCATACTGAACAATGGAATTGTAAGGCTCCAGACAGAAATTCTTAGCCAAAATATATCAACACATATGATTAAGGAAAACACATGATTAAGATAAATGGCCAGAGGATATAAAGAGGAGAGTTCCGAAAGACTTCTCTGACCAACATTTGGTATTGACCAGGGTAATGGTTTGGCTAGTGAGGTTTAGCAAACAGGCTCTCAGAAGTGTCCTGAATAAACTATTAGGAATAGGTTGAGAGAGGTTTGGGGGAATTTAAAGGAACACAGTAAGTTCATAAAATGTGGCTAAATACAAGATCAGTGTTAGGAAAAAAATGCATATTTTAAAGAAGGTGGGTTTGTTGGGAAATAAAAACAGGCCTTAGCCAGTTGGTGAATTAATTCTGGGGACAAGTATAGTGAAGAGGGACTCTTATATTTACTGAAAAACCTGCTCTTGGTACCTATGGGTTTTCTGAAGCTTCCTATTGATCCACTTCAGGGTTGAAGCTGAATCTGACTTAAAACCCTGTTCTTCCTTTCTCCTATAATTACTTGCTCACATGTAGACTATAAAAAGAGATAAAGTTGATCTTGAAGAGAAAGAGGAATCCTCAGCTGGATTTTATTCCCTGGTGTAAGCTACTTTTGAGGCCTACCTTTAGTTCTCTGAGAAATATATCTTCTTAACCTTTTTTTTAAAATTTAAGCTGTCTATATGAGTTTATGATACTGGTAGAAAAATATATAATTAATGAAATAAGTTATTTTTCTATTAATTCTTTCTGTTTGTAATGTTCTTCCTATAATTCTCCAGATGGCAGAATTCTATTTATAAGGACCTTTGCATGTTACTTCTTGCAAAGATTTCTCTAAGTCACAACACTGCTCTCCTCACACACATGAATCACTCTCTTACCTAATTTACAACAGCCTTTTACATTCACCATTGCTGTATTTCTCTAAAATTCTCCCAGTCCACAGATTTATTGATCATTTACTATGAGCCAGATATTGAACCAGGTATTAAAGGGGTACAAATATGTATATAATGTGGATACAAACTAGTAGAGATTTGAACTTAGTGTTGTGAAACCTTAGAAGATGGAGTCGCTGATTTTGTTTAGGAAAATCAAAAAGGTCCCCAGCAAAATGTGATGTTTGAGCTAAATAAAGAATAGGAGGCACTCAAGCAGATGAGATAACATAGAAAGGAACAGGTCAGTCAGAGAAAATGGTAATTGAAAAGAAATAAGGAATTGGAAAATCTCCATAGACCATTAGGGAATTTGGTAATATGGGCCTGTATACAATGTGGAGGGGAGAGAAATAGAGAAAGTGTCAGTCATGTAAGTTAGAAAGCAGGTTGAAGTCAACTGTGAAAATCCTCAATACTCTTGTCACATTCTCATTTGCTAATCAAGTATATTATGTCCTCAACAAGATTGTATTTTTATATCTTTTAATTTCTTCAGGATTTTAAAGCTTATAATTGAGTTCTTCCTAAAAGGGCAAGAGTGTTCTTAAAAAGAAATAACAGAAAGAAAACAACAGAAGAGATAACCGGTTTGGTAAGGAATGTATGAAGGATTTTTTTTTGTAGAGTTATTATAAACCTATATAATTTGAAGATCCACTTCAAAATTTTCTGTCTAGTGTTTAAAAAGAGTGTCATTTCTTTGGGTGAAACACTGATCATTTCTTGAAGTCAAACTTAAAATTTCAAGTATTGGTGAAGTTAGATTAGAAATACATAAAATGAATTAATCTCTTTAGTTTGGATGATAACGTTAGTCACCAAGACAAAGTGTAGTAGGAAGCATTGAAAGATAAATAAAAGGTATTCAGGATAGGAGGCAATTTTTATGTACATCAATTTCCACTAAAAGCTTCGATAAGAGAACATAAGCTTCTGGGAATGAATAAGGCTGGATCCAGAGGAGCATTAATATTTCATGAGTTTTTAACAGTCACTTTCTGGGGAATTGAAAAAAGGTATGGAGGCAAGGATAGAAAAAAACTGAGAAAATAGTTTATTCAGAAAAAAATGCTATTGCAAAGGAGCTCAAAGTTTAACAGTAAGAACATTTAAATAAAAGTAACCTATTATAGGATTTCAGTTCATTTCTAATATCTTCTTCTAAGGTAGAGTATAGATGATATATATAGAGAGAGATAGATTCAGATATAAACATATATTTATAGATATATACACTATATATATATGTATGTATGTGTGTGTGTTTGTCTGTAGAAACAATTCAAGAATAGTCTCATTGCTTATGATTTTATATTTCATTCTTCCAGAATTGATAATACTAAAAATTATGTTGGAGGAAACACGTATGATTTCCTAATTCAGTTTTACTTTCCCTTTCCTAACAGAACCCCATTTGTGCTTAACATTCCCCTTAGGTCAGATGATATTTATTCAAAATTAAAGCCAGTCATGAAATCCTATTTCTCCTGATTGGGATTGTTTTAGAGATATGAATGTGAAATTTTCTGAGAATGGATTCTAGACACTTGTGAAAGAGACACTAGAGATGGAAATTCATGGATTTTGTTGTTGTTTTAGATACTGTTGTTTTTAGATATTGTACAGGAAACTGTTTATTCAGCAGGCCTGTGTTAGTGAAATCCCAAACATTTCCAAGAAGGTCTGTTCTCAGGACTGGCCTGTAGCCAGCTTCTAGTTTCTGAACTCTGAGCCCTTGGAATGTTCTGCCTGAGAAGAGTTTCTTTGTAAGCCTGAGGCAGTGGGCCATGCTGTACCAGTGTGACCAGATAGTAGATGCTAGCAATGTGTTTGTGGGTTTTGCTGTGAGGAGTCTGGAGTCTGTGTAGCTGATCTGGGTTGTGCAGATGCTGCATGGCCTATGTGACTGATCCACAGTAAAAATCTAGACACAAAGCCTCAGGTAAGCTTCTCTCATTGGAAACACTTAGAATATGGTATTAAATATCCTTCCTGGGAAAATGAAACACATTGGTGCAACATCACCCCCCTCCCTGAGAAGGAATACCTGGAAGTTTGTACCTGGCTTCTGTCAGACTTTCCCACATGCCTGTTTCTCTTTGCTGATTATTAATATTAATAATATAGTTTATTGTCAAATTGGTTTCCATACAACACCCAGTGCTCATCCCAACAATGTCCTCCTCAATGCCCATCACCCACTTTCCCCTCTCCCCCAACACTCATCAACCCCCAGTTTGTTCCAGTATTCAAGAATCTCTCACGGTTTGGGGAAGGGAAAGGGGGAAAAAGTTATAAATACTTATATTTTAAACTATAACCATGAGGATACCAGCTTTTGAGTTTTGTGAATCCTTCTAATGAATCATTGAGCATAAGGGTGGTCTTAGAGATCCCTGGCACAGATAGGATACTTGATGCTGGCTCTTGAGGCCACTGGTTAAATCAGCTTTGGGATAAAAACCAATGTTATGACAAATAACAGTTTTACAATTTTTCCACCTTCAGGAAATTTAGGTTTTCCTAATCTGTACCATGTGGATTCAGGGAGTAAGCACATTTTACTCTATTGTCATAAAGTCAAATTTTTTTCCCCTGAAGATCAAACAGGTTGTTGTTAAGGTATATTTAATACAGAAAAAGTTGCACATATTTAACATATAAATGTTATTGAGTTTGGACTACATATATAAACCTGTGATACCATCACCACAAATAAGGTAATTAATCTATCTTTGAAAGATTTCTTGTGTCCCTTGATGCTGTTTTTTCTAATGGTAATAACACTTAGCATGAGTTCTGTCCTTTTAAAAAAATTTTAAGTGTACAACATTGTATTGTTAACAATTTCACTATGGTGTACAGTGGATCTCTAGAACCTATTAATTTTGTTTAACTATGTCTTTTTACCCATTGAACAACGTTTACCCTTTTCTTCTTCCCCATATCCCTTTGGCAACCACCATTCAATTCTCTGCTTCTGTGAATTTGACTATGTTAGGAGGAATCATACAGTATTTGCCCTTTAGTGACTGACTTATTTCCCTTAGCATAATCTCTTCCAGGTTTATCCATCCTGCTGCAAATGGTAGGATTACTTCTTTTTTAAGGCTGATTAATCACTGTGTCTCTCCAAAAATTTCTACTTCATACTTTAGTAGACAAATACCCTTAGATGAGGATAAAGAAAGACTCAGAATATAATCAATTCTTACCAATGCATATTTATGCATGATAAGTTTTAACAGAGTTCCATGTTATCCTCTTGGTGAATTTTCAAACATCAATAATCCCCATACAAATACTGGCATAGGAAAGTATTTTTATCATTTCTATGAAATTGGTTTAATCTATTGCTATGCTTCTTTCATACCTAATATGATTGAACATCAGTGAATAATACAATGTTAAGAAACATACCCAAATCACCCAACTAAAGGGGGATATTCAGTTTATAAGTCTAAGTCCATCTCAGTACAAACTCATACCATTTGTTTTATATCATAGTTTGTCTTCATTGCTACTTCATTTCTATGCCAGTATTTCCCTTTCCTTCCTACACATTCAACTATTTAGTCATTCTTGCATTCATAATATAATACATATTTTGGATGTCTGTTAGGGTTCAGGTATCAAACCAAGGACAGGGAAAGCAATGATGAAGAAAAAATCAGACACTTTCTGCTCTGATGAGATGTCAAACAATTATCATGCCATTTAATGTATAATTTTAAAACAAAATAAGCATTATTGATGAGAGGAAATGATGGTATGACATTATGTATCAAAGATACACTGACTAGACTATCACTGAAAGCAATTTTGAGAAAAATAGTACATTAGATGAGATGACAGATACTATTATGAATTAAGTAGGCCAGAGTATAGGACTGTGCTCTTCAATACACTAGCCACCAGCCACATGCACCTATTTAGTACTAGAAATCCTAGAACAAATTGAGATACATAGTAGGTATAAAATACACTCTGGATTTCAAAGACTGAGTACTAAAAGGATATGTAAATTATGCTGAAGAATGTCAAGTGAGATGACCCCTCTAAGATGAACAGTCACATCCAACAATGTCCGCTGCTTTCTTCATGGTAGAGAGAAAAGCTTTTAAAAAATGTTTTCCTGGAAACCTGGAGTGCTGATTTTATGCTCACTTTTTGAAGAAGAGATATGATTAAGAACCATAAACAAGGAATTTATTTGGGATCCAGTAGATATGTTTATGTGAATCAAAGGGAATTTAAATAACAATGGAAGAGTTTGAATAGTAAACAAAAAGGCAAAAAAAAATAGATAGGTGGAAAGTACAAACAACTTTTAAGCAGTTGAAGAGATAGAAAAGAAAGATTCTTAAAGAAGAAGGGAAAGACTTAAAGGAGGTCTTTCTGTATGTTTGTTTGTTTTTAAGTAAAACAGTCATATTTATTTTTTAACTCTATTCTTATTTTTTTAAAGAAACTAGTACAAAATTTTATTTCATGCCATAACATATTATGCGAATGAATTCTGAAAACATAAGTTAAGAATAAATGAATATTTGAGTATTATACGTAGCAATAGTTACTTTAAGAAAGCATACTCATAAAGATTGAAAAAAAATTTTTTTAAAGGGGCGGCTGGGTGACTAAGTCAGTTTGAGTGTCTGACTTTGTCTTAGGTCATTATCTCACAGTTCATATGTTTGAGCTCCGTGTTGGGCTCTGTGATGACAGCTTAGACCCTGCAACCTGCTTGGGATTCTGTGTCTCACTCTCTCTCTGCTCCTCCCCTGCTCATGCTCTGTCTCTCTCTCTCTCAAAAATAAATAAACATTAAAAAATTAAAAAAAAAGATACTTAAACTTGGTATTTTATACAAATTATGAAAATTGTCATGAGAAGAATATGTAAAGATTTATATTTATTCTATGGATGCTGATCCTTTATTTTAATATATTTTTTGTTTGGCAAGTATTTTCTTTTTGTAACATAATTACTTCTTTTCTAATATATATTTTTTTATTTGAGTATAGTTGACACACAATATTACAATAGTTTCAGGTGTAAAACTTAATGATTCAACAAGTTTATACCTTATGCCATGTTCACCACAAGTTTAGCTACCATCTGTCCCACTTCATTGCTTTTATAATATTGACTATATTCTCTACCCTCTGCTTTTTATTCCTATGACTTATTCATTCCATAGCTGGAGGCCTGTATCTCCCTCTTACCTTACCCATTTTTCCCAATGCCCCACTTCCCTCCTCTCAGGTAACCCTTATTTTGTTCTCTTACTTATAATCCTGATTATGTTTTTTTGTTTGATTCTTCATTTTTAAAATTTTACTTAATTTTATTTTAGAGAGAGAGCACATGTAAGAGCAGAAAGGGGCAGAGGGAGAGAAAGAGAGAAAGAGAATCTTAACTAGGTTCCACATGCAGTGCAGAGCCTGATGCAGGGCTCAGTCCCATAGCCCTGGGATCATGACCTGAGCCAAAATCAAGAGTCAGATGCTCAACCAACTGAGCCACCCAGGGGTTCCTGTTTATTCATTTTTTTAGATTCGGTTCATGAGTGGAATCATATGATATTTGTCTTTCTCAGCTAACTTATTTCACTTAATATAATCCCTTCTAGTTCCATCCATGTTGTCCCCAAATGGCAATATTTTATCCTTTTAATAGCTGTGTAATATTCCATTTTACATATATATATATATATATATATATATATGACTTTTTCCTTGTCCATTTGTGTATTGATGGTCACTTAGATTGCTTTCATGTCTTGGCTATTCTAAATAATGCTGTAATAAGCATAGGGGTGCATATATCTCTTTGACTTTATGTTTTTGTTTTCCCTTTATGCTTTTGTTTTGTAAATAGTGGAATTATTGGATCATAGGATGCTTCTAGTTTTAACTTTTTGAGGAATGTCCATACTGTTTTTCACAGTGACTGTACCAATTTACATTCCCACCAGCAGTGGCACAAGAATTCCTTTTTCTCCACATCCTCATCAACAATTGTTTATTATCTTCTTGATTTTAGCCATTCTGAAAGGTGTGAGGTGATATCTCATTGTGGTTTTGATTTACATTTCCCTGATAATTAGTGATGCTGAACTTCTTTTAATGTGTCTGTTGGCCATCTGTGTGTCTTCCTTGAGAAATATCGCTTCAAGCCCTCTGTTCATTTTTTTAATCAGACTGTATTTTTGGTGTTGGGTTGTATAAGTTCTTTATATGGTTTGAATATTATGGTTTCAGGTCTCATGTTTAGGTATTTAATACATTTTGAGTTTTGTGTACGGTGTTAGAAAGTAATCAAGTTTCATTCTTTAAAATACAGCTATCCAGTTTCCCCAGCATCATTTATTCAAAAAGTGTCTTTTCTCCATTGTATATTCTTGCCTCCTTTGTCATAGATTAACTGACCATATAAATATGGGTTTATTTCTGGGGCCTCTATTCTGTTCCATTGATCCATGTGTCTGTTTTTATGCCAGTGACATACTGTTTTGATTACTACAGCTTTGTAGTACATCTTGAAATCCAGAATTGTGATACTGCCAGCTTTGTTCTTTGTTCTAAAGATTTCTTTGGCTATATTGGGTCTTCTGTGGTTCCACACAAATTTTAGGATTATTTGTTCTAGTTTTGTGAAAAATTCTATTAGTATTTTGATAGAAATTGCAATTAATCTGTACATTGCTTTATATAATATCAACATTTTGACAATATTAATTCTTCCAATCCATGAGCATGGAATATCTTTCCATTTGTTTGTGCTCTGTTCAATTACTTTCATCAGTGTTTTAAAATTTTCAGAGTATAAATCTTTCACCTCTTGGTTAAGTTTATTCTAGATATTTTATTCTTTTTGGTGTAATTGTAAAGTAAATTGTGTTTTGTGGTTTTTTTGAAAATTTCTCTTTCTGCAACTTCATTGTTAATATATAGAAACACTGCCAATTTTTGAGTATTAATTATCCTGCCATTTTACTGAATTCGTTTATTACTTCTAATAGTTTCTTTGGTGGAGTCTTTAAGATTTTCCATGTATGGTATCATGCCATCTGCAAATAGTAATAGTTTAATTTCTTCTTTTCCAATATGGATGTCTCTTACTCTTTCTTCCCTGATTGCTGTGGCAAGGGCTTTCAGTACTATGTTGAATAAAAGTGGTGAGAGTGGACATCATTGTCTTGTTTCTGACTTTAGAGGGAAAACTCAGTTTTTCACCATTGAGGAAGACATTAGCTGAAGATTATTCATCAATAGCCTTTATTATGTTGAGGTATGTTCCCTCCAACCCCAGTCTGTCATGAATGGATGTTGAAACTTGTCATATACTTTTTCTGCACCTACTGAGATGACGATATGATTTTTATCCTTTGTTAGTTTTTTAAAATATTTTTATTAATATCAGCCTCGTCCTTTTTTTTAATGTTTTATTTATTTCTGAGAGAGAGAGAGAGAGAGAGAGAAGTGTGAGCATGGGATGGTCAGAGAGAGAGGGAGATACAGATTCTGAAACAGGCTCCAGGCTCTGAGCCAGCTGTCAACACAGAGCCCAACACAGGGCTCAACCCACAAACCATGAGATCATGACCTGAACCGAAGTTGGTCACTTAACCGACTGAGCCATCCAGGTGTCCCTATCCTTTGTTTGTTGATGTGCTGTATGATGTTGATTGATTTGCATCCTGGAAATAAATGCCACCTGATGGTGATAAAAAATCTTTTTAAAGTATTGTCATACGCAGTTTGCTAATATTTTGTTGAGGATTTTGCATTTATGTTCATCAGAGAAGTGGGCCTGTAGTGTTTATTTTGTGATTTTTTTTCATCTTTGCCTGGTTTTTTCAACAGGATAATGCTGGCTTCATAGAATATATTTGGAAGCTTCATTCATCTTCTATTTTTTTCCCTTTCTGTAGGTATTAACTCTTATTTAAATGTCTGATAGAATTCACTTGTGAAGTGAATCTGATCCTGGACTTTTAATTTTTGGTAGTATATTTTTTTATTATCATTTCAATTTTGTTACTTGTAATCAGTCTGTTCATATTTTCTATTTCCTCCTGGTTTAGTTTTGCAAGATTGTGTGTTTCTAGGAATTTATGTTTCTAGGTTGTCCAGTTTGTTAGAATATGATTTTTCATAGTATTTTCTTATAATCCTTTGTATTTCTGTGGTATCAGTTATTTCTCATCTCTCATTTCTGATTTTATTAATTCTTGTGCTTTTTCTTTTTTTCTTGATGTCTCTGGTTATGGTTTGTCAATTTTGTTTGTTTGTTTGTTTGTTTGTCAAAGAACCAGCTCTTGGTTTCATTGATTTTTTTAGTATCTATTTCATTTATTTGTCTTCCGATCTTTATTATTTCCTTTCTTCTACTCACCTAGTGCTTTGTTTGTTCTTCCTTTTCTAGGTCTAGTTCCTTAAGGCTTAAGGTTAGATTGTTGCATTTTTTTCCTTGTTTCTTGATAAAGGCCTGTATTGCTATATGCTTCCTTCTCAGAACTGCTTTCGGTGTGTCCCAGAAATCTTGGGCTTCTGTGTTTTCATTTTCATTTGTCTCCATGTACTTTTTTTATTTCCTTTTTTTTTTTTTTATGTTTTCATTGACCCTTTGGTTGTTTAGTCTCCATGTGCTTGTGTTTTTATTTATTTTTTCTTATGATTTACTTCTAATTTTATATCATTGTGGATGGAAAAGATGTATTTAATATTCTTAAATTTATTGAGGCTTGTTTTATGGCCTAATATATAATCTATTCTGGAGAGTGTTCCATGTGCACTTGAAAAGAATGTGTTTTCTGCTGTTTTTGGATGGAATGTTCTGTGTATATCTGTTATTTGGTCCAATGTGTCATTCAAAGACAAAGTTTTCTTATTGATTATCTGTCTGGAGGATATATCCATTGAGAAAAGTGGAAAGTTAAAGTCCTCTAATACTATTATATTCCCATCAGTTACTCTTTATGTCCATTAATATTTGCTTTATTGTTTAGGTGTTCTAGTGTTGAGTTTATAGATATTTACAACTATTATATGTACTTGTTGGATGGAAACTTTATTAGTATTTATCATTATGTAATACTCTATGTTGTCTCTTTTTTAAAAATTATTTTTATATCTTTATTTTATTCTGAGAGACAGAGAGTGAGTGGGGGAGGGGCAGAGAGAGAGAGACACAGAATCCAAAGCAGGATCCAGGCTCTGAGCTCTCAGCACAGAGCCCAACACAGGGCTCGAACCCATGGACTGTTAGATTATGACCTGAGCTGAAGTCAGAAGCTCAACTGACTGAGCCACCCAGGCCCCCATGTTGTCTCTTCTTACAATGTTTGTTTTAAAGTCTGTTTTGTCTGATGCAAGTATTGCTACCCAAGCTTTTTTTTTTTTTCACTTTCATTTTCATGGTGAATGTTTTTGCATCCCTTTACTTTCAGCCTGTATGCATCTTTATGTCTGAGGTGAGTCTCTTATAAGCATCATGTAGATGAGTCTTTTATTTTTTTTTAACCCATTCCACAATTCTATGTCTTTTGATTGGAGCATTTAGCCTATTTACATTTAAAATGATTTTCAAATGGTTGTACTTACTGACATTTTTAAAATTTGGTTTTAGTTGTTTTTGCAGTTCTCCTTCATTCCTTTCTTCTCCTTTTGCTTTTTTTTTCTTTGTGATGTTTTGTTTGGCTTTCTATCTTGATGCGTGTGCATGTGTGTGTGTGTCTGTGTGTATCATAAGTTTTGGATTTATGGCTACCAGGAGGTTCATATATAACATTTTAAGTAAATACAAATCCATATTACTTTGATGGATATTTAAGTTTAAACACATTCTGAAGAAGAAGAAGAGGAGGAGGAGGAGGAGGAAGAAGAATACCTTTTTCTTTCACTCCTTTCCTTTTAGTCCGTTCTCCACATTTTATATATATGTTCTCCTATTTTATGTCTTTTAATTCATATTTTTCTTATATCTAATTATAACCATTTCTTTTCTACTTAAAGAAATCCCTTTAACATTTCTTGTATGGCTGGTTTAGTGGTGATAAATTCCTTTATCTTTTGTCTGGGAAACCCCTTATCATCTCTTCATCTCCTCTTCAAATCTGAATGATAACCTTGCCTGGTAGAGTATTCCTGGTTGTAGGCTTTTTCCTTTCAGTACTTTGACTACATCAAACCACTCCCTCTGGCTTGCAAATTTCTGCTGAAAAATCAGCTGATAGCTTTATAGGTTTTCCTTGTAAGTAACTTTTGTTTCTCTCTTGCTGCTTTAAGATTCTTTTTATCTTTGACTTATGACATTTTAATTATTATGTGCCATTGTATGGACCTCCTGACTTCATCTTGTTTGGAACTGTCAGTGCTTCTTCTTCTTTTTTTTTAATGTTAATTTAATTTGAGGGAGAGAGAGACAGACTGAAAGCGAGAGGGGGCAGAGAGAGAGGGAGACACAGAATCCAAAGTAAGCTCCAGGCTCTGAGCTGTCAACACAGAACCTAGTGTGGGGCTTGAACTCACAAGCTGTGAGATCATGACCTGAGCTGAAGTTGGACACTCAACTGACTGAGCCACCCAGACACCCTCTGTCAGTGCTTCTTGAACTTGGATATATATTTTCCTCCCTAGGTAAGGGAAGTTTTCAGTTATTATATCTTGAAATAAGTTTTCTACACCTTTCTCTCTCTCTTCTTTTCCTAGGACCCCTATAATATGAATGTTTCTTTGCTTGTTGTTGTCCAAGGGATCTCTTAATCTATCCTCAGTTTTTAAAATTCTCTTTTCTTTTAGCTGGTCAATTTGTATGCTTTTCATTATCCTGTCTTCCTAATCACTGGGATATTATTTTGTATCCTCTGATTTACTGTTGATTCCCTCTAGTTTGTTTTTTATTTCAGGTATTATATTTTTTAACTCTGGTTCTTTTCAATATTTTCTATTTCTTTACTGAAAGTCTCATGAGTTATTCCATTTATTTTTTCCAGCCTGGTGAGTATCTTTATGATCATTACTTTAAATTCTTTATCAGACATATTGCTCATCTCTGTTTCAATTAGTTCTTTTTCTGAGGTTTTTTCTTATTCTTTCTTTTGGAACATACTCCTTTGTCTTACCATTTACTTGACTTTCTGTGTTTGTTTCTATGGATTAGGTAAAAGAGCTACTTCTCCTAAAGCTGAAGGAGTGTCTTATGAATACTGTCCCCTATGAAGACTGTGTGTGCTTGGTGACTTGCTGGTTGACTGGAGATGTGGCTGTATATGTTAGTTACTCTTTTAAATCATGGCTTTTTACAGAAAGAATAAAGAAATAATTACTCTAATAAAAGGAAAACAAGAAAAGAAGGGAAAAAAAGAACAAGAAAGAAAAGAACAGAGCCAAAAAGAAAAAACAAATAAGACAAATAATAAAAAATTTAAAAAAATAATAAAACAACAACAGTAACACAACACAACAACACAATAAACCAAGGCTTGTTTTCTGTGTTCTGGCACCACAGGGTGGCTGGTGCAGGCTAGTAGACCCTGGACCCACTGAGATCTCAAGCTTACTATGACGATTGGACTTACCCATTATAGTGTCTGGACCTTGCTCTGGTCTAGGCTTTTAAGGTGTAGGAACAGAAACTGTTTTCTCTAATCCCTCTGACCTGTAGAGCTTTACTGTAGCTTTTCTGCCTCTTGCCAGAGTTCTAGCGTTGTCTCTTTTATATGCAAGTTGCTCTTTTAAACTGCAGCTTTTTTCTGTGCCCAAGGACAGAGGGATCTGTTCCGGGTCCCTCAGTACAATCCCTCCCCACAGCCATTTGCAGCATTGAGGTGATTGCAGTAATCCTTTGGTTACTGTGTGTCTGCCTCTCTTGCTGTTCTCTCGCTATTCTATCTTAGTTTGTTCAATAGCTATTCAATCTGCGGATGTTTAGGAAGAATTATATAAGTAGGTGTAAATTGGTGTGTTCCGTGGAGGAGATGAGTTCAAGGTGTCTCTATGTCGCTATTTTGTACCAGAACTCTCAAGACCATCATATTTAATATAAGCCATGAGAGAGAATTTGAATATGCATATAAATCGTAAAAAGGGATAACTGTGTAAGGGTAAGTTTCCAGGAGAGCAGTTTTTTTTTTTAACTTTCAAGGTATAATGCAGGCATCAGCTTCCTTGTCAAGTTATTTTGTATTCGATATTGATCTCCATTTAATCACATCATACTGTATATTTAGGATATTTATTGTCTTCTGACTGCCATGTAGGGAATGTGAAAACATGTCACTCTACTGGGGTAATATAGTTTGACCTAAGACATTCAAGTCAATGCACCCCTAATGCCCAAAAGAATGACATGCAGTGGGGTGCCTGAGTGGCTCAGTTGGCTGAGTGCCAACTTCGGCTCAGGTCATGATCTCACAGCTTGTGGGTTTGAGACCCACATTGGGTGTGTGCTAACTGCTCGGAGCCTCGAACCTGCTTCAGATTCTTTGTCTTCCTTGGTTTCTCTGTCCTTCCCCAACTAGTTGTCTGTCTCTACCTCTCAAAAATAAATATTGAAGAAAAAATGACATCCAAGTAAAGAAGGTATAATGGTAGAAGATATTTGGGTGGTATCCCTGAAACTTTACCTTCATGTATTCTGCTCTGTGCTTGCCAGCATATGACTGACCCTGGATTTAATATTTTGAAGGCCTAAACACAGATATAATTGCTTTTTCTAAAGTTCTCTTTCATAGACTTACTTCCTCCCTTTTTGCTATGAGTTCCTTATTGGCTTATAGCCAATCACAGGAAGGCTGTTAGAATTTTTTACATTAGAATGTTTTACAAGTACCGTTGATTGCAATATTCACCTTTCTCACTATATTCTGTAATTATTATTTAATCATTAATTCAATACTATAACAAACACCTCCTCAAAACGCAGAGTGCTTTTTACATAATTAATACCTAGAAGGATTAATTTCTCCACTATTAAGATTTAAGGTTGATTGTAAAAATCATTACAAGTACTTCTAAGACAGTATATAATAGTTAGGAAAATAAAAGAAGGGTGGTTACCCCTAATACCAAAAGAAAATAAACTTTCTGAATCCAAAATGAAGTTTGGCTCTAACACCTGAATGTAGTTATCCTTTGGAGGGAATGAGCCATATAATTTTTTGTATATCATTGGTTGGGCTTTGTATTTTAATGTTCCAACTGAGAATGGGTTCTTTTAAGAGGTGAGACAGTCAGTTGAATTGGTTCAAAGCCATGTGTAATGAATGGACCAGATTTTCTTTTCATCACATTTGCAAGGATCTATGCAAGAGGGTGCTTGTTTTATATTTTGGGGACACAAATGCTGTTCAACAATATTGAGGATATTAGCTCAGTGAACCAATTGATTTTAACTTTTAAATAGCCTTTTCCATTTTCTCTACTGTCAATTGGAAAACTTTCATGAGAACATACATGAGACTACCATGATTGAGGCCTTATTCAAAAACTCAAAGCTGTCCATGAGAAGCCAGCCATGGGGGCATGATACACATTCTACATTCTCAGAAATAGCCTGAAATCTCTTCAGATTAGGGCAGTTAAGTTAGTAGTTCATTAGTAAATAAAAGGATTTCATGACACTTCTTTTTAGTACCAGTTCCTATGAAAAGCAAGAACCAAAAATTGATAGCTCACAGGCTCATCTAAGTGCTGTGTGTGTGTGGGGGGGGGGGGGGGANAAAATCTGTCAACATGCCACCTCCTCACAATTGATTGAGTCTGGGTAACAGATTCTCTTCTTTAGAGAGGGTGTACATTTTCCATGTCCTCTCATTTCTTACTATTCCTCTAACATTGAATTCTAATGTGAACTTCCTTTTCTGCTGACCCATTTCATTGACATATCATAATTGTCTAATTCCTGTAAGTATCTGGATTGGCAATCCCTAATCCAAATTAAGATTCTCTAAACCTTTTGTGTGAAAACAGCTGTTTGATGATTTGAATTAAGCTTTGACCTCACTAGAGCGAGTGTGGGATGAGAGTGCATAGCTGAGGGCTTACACAGGATGTTCAGGTGTAACAATAGGCTCTGTCAACATCCATAAATTAAATATAGGCCAGTTCTGAAACACAGTTATGCAAGTCGTTTCAATCTAGTCAGTGTGGGAAATAACCAGTACCACTTGTATAAATGAAGTCATGAAGTAAAGCTGTAAAATTGTAGTTGTGGTAATTTTATGTGCAAACATATAATATATAGGTATTATTTGCTAAAAGAGGTGGTTTGTATCATGTGGTGCTTATGAGGATGTTAGAACATTTTTGTCACAAATCTTTATCTTGCCATTGAAGCAGAAATACTCAGGATGACTGTGACTTTGCTGTGTTGTTTGCTGTATGCAAACTTTTCAGCAAAAATCTTTTGGGTCCTTCTAGCAATTGTATATCTGGGTGGTATTTGAGTGGACTTCTCTAACAATTACTCTCACTTCTTCTTCCTCTTAGCCTCTTACTATAAAGAGGAAAAATTTATAAAACATTTTCTCTAGAAAACTTGAATACAGATTTCATACTGATTTGCATTACTTTTTTCTTAGGTAAACACACACCTTAACTTTATAATGGCATAAACAAATCCCAACATCAAAACTGTAACTATTAAGATACTATGTGTAATATTAAGATATTCAGAAAATAGCAATCTTAATAACAATTAGAGATGTTACTGAGCATACAAATAACCAAAAACTTTACTCAGATTATGAAGAATATAATCACTAAAATGCTTGCTAGCAGGTTAATGGCCACATGTGCAAGATAATCATAAGGAATGCCAAAGTCCAGGCTAATGGGAAAGAGTAGTTAGGAAAGCTGAAGTATGAAATTTCAATATTTTGAAATATGCCCACAACTTGACAAACTAACCAACAGCACATCGGCTGCACTAAAATTTTCCCAGACATAAGCACTTTGGGAGAAAATTCTTACTGGCTCTCCTGCCTTTCAGCAATGTTATCAGCAGGGGCACCTGCTTTTGTTTTGGATTATCTTTTCAAGGACGATTGTATTGCAAATGGCCTCAGAAGATAGAGATAGTGTCTCCCTCAAAGGAACAAGGATTGAACATGTTTGCTTACAGCTTAAGGTAAAATATCTGAGTTGACTAAACTCAGAGTCCCTCAACCATGATGCAAACCTACTGTGTGAACAGCATCCACCTGGGATGTTCTATGTTGTCCCAATGAGACTCAGGAAACACAAGGTAAGTTTATGCTGCTTCCTGCCCCAAGAAAATAAAGTCCTTCCTCTGATCCAGGATTCTTCTATTTTTAGTCCTCATCCATAATAGTGTGCCAAACTAAATTGTTAGCCCCCAATAGGTAAAATCTCAGATCCTTCTCACTTCTCAATGCAGCAAGCCTTAAGCCTACATTCTTATGTAAGTAACTGAATCCAATTTTCCAATCTTTGCAACTTCTGAATTTTGAATAGAAGTTGATTTTTACAGTTACCTGAGCATATAGTTCTGCAATCATTTATTCAATGTTTTCAATCTTATTTTTTCTCATAATGAATTCATATCATGCCCCAGTGCATTGATTGAAAAGTAGAAATGACACTTACAAACATTAAATCTATAGGAAACCCCCACTCATGACAAACCTCTCTGAATCTCTCTGCTTCTGACCTCTCCTTGTAGTACAAAATTAGTTAAGTGTGTAAGCACTACCTAAAATAAAAATGTTGGGTGCTGCATCCTGCTAAGTCAACTAATTTTAGACATATATCATGACCCAAAATGCAACACTGACACTGAAACTTATTTTATGCACAATAACTTTATAGTCAACTTTTAAGTTTCCAAAGATTTGAAAGCATATGTGTGAAGTGGTCTTACTGTTTCTGTTAAGCAGTTCATATTAGTATGAGTATTAGTATTCCAAAATATTTCCAAAATTGTGCTATTAGAGCTGATCTGTTTCTGTGATCACATTGATGGAATTACAATTTTCAATGTCAAATCCACAGATTCCATGGTTTCACTTCTGCTCTTGGCTTTTGATTTGGAATAGCTCAAGTTGTTATTTCTATTATATTCTCTATAATTCTCTGTTAAAATAGCAACACACAGTAATATCCATGTGGAACAAGTTTCTCAAAATGAATGACAGTTAAAGTTTAAAATAACTGTGTGGTTCTTCTTTTCACATAAATACAGTTGTGTTCTTCTTTTTTTTAACACACCTGACATACTCCCCTGTAAAGCCCTATTTGTAGTGAAAAAGATCCCAGGTCAATTTGTTCCTTATCAGTGAAGAGCATTGAAAAGGCTGACTGTAGATTCTATATTTATCTTTTCTTGTTAGGCTAGAGGGAAAATCAGTTTGTGGCAAAAAGACCCAAAGCTTATTCATGAGATTTCTCTGTTAATGCTACTAACAAAAGGGTTATCATCTTTCCTATAAGATCTCTGAGAGGTAGATCATGAAATATGAGATTTCAGAGAAATCATAAATCTCTGCCATTACCTATATGGTGCCCATAAGATCCCTCACTTTTCTTGTACATTTATTACTGATTTTAAATTAAAAAAAAAAAAAATAGAGCTGTAGCTTCTCCAGAGTAGTGATAAGGAGAAAAGCAAGCCTGAGCGTTGAGAGTTTAGCGAAGCTGCTTCACAGTATTGTTGCCTTGGCATCTATTGTCTTTGGCCCAGTGGCCTGTGGGGACTTTAAATAAACTAACACCAGTTCCCTCATGCAAGTACATGTACCAGACAACAGTTTTCAGAGCCACAACAAATATAAGTTCTGATGTGAATTCCCCAATGATCCTTGTGATCAGTAGCCCCCCGCCCCATCTTCAAGGGCTTCACTTTGTGTACCTCTTAAAAAGACCTCCGTGGAGCTTATCAAAATTCTGCTTCTTCTAGTTTGAAGCAACCAATCCAGCTGTAGCCAGGGAACTCCAAAATGCCCCATCCATGGATCCCAGTAAAGGCACATACCCATGTCTTGCCTCTCTTTCTGCCTGTACTCTGCCTTGATCTCCCTGTGTGGCTTTTTGGGTATTATGCCATGTACTTCCTCCAGGACCTGTGAATAATAAACTGCTCTATTTCAATGTCTCTTATGGTCTTTTGCTGAACACTGGCTCATTGTCTGGCACCCTGTGCTCCACATAACAAATGTTAATTTAACAAAGTCGTAACACTGGAAAAGAGAAATTCTTATATAATCAGCTCAAGGGTAACCTTTTCTAGGAACCCTTCCTTAACAGTGCTTCACTTTTAATGTCACCTCCATCCGTAGCCAATCTTATATGGATGTCCTTTATGTGTTCCTCATGGTTCCTAGGTTACTCCCTGCAGGGATAGATGTACAGACAGTGTAACTTTCTATTTTAGACAGAATTTCTTGAGAGGAATGTTGATGTCTTATCTTTGCATCTCTAGTTCATGGAGCTTTCTGGGCTCTACAATGAGTATTGATAAATATTACCAACAACATTGTTGTTCATAATAATGAACAGTTATTTTCAGCATTTTCTGTACAATTTTCTATGGCATGAGTGACCCAGAAAGTTTTATCTCAGCAGAAATCTTGGCACTCAAATTATTAGCCTTGTGAGTGATCTAACTTTGACTTTGTGGTCTCAGCTCTAAAATCTGAATTCCTTCCTTAGTCTCAGAAGTGTTACTTTCTAGCCTTTTATTGGAATTTTTCTGTTATTAGACAGAGAGAGAATTTCTAGCAGGCCCCCTGCCCAACCCAACACTGGGCTTGATCTCACAACCCTGAGATCATGACCTGAGCTGAAATAAAGAATCGGTCCCTTAACCAACTGAGCTACCCAGGCACACCTAAAATTTTTTTCAAGGTTTAAGGGACTTGTCTGATGTCCTTCTAAATTATTTTAGGTATATAATCTTCAGTTATACTAAAACATATCAGATTCCTGGCAAGAAATGTTGATAAAATAATAATTTTTATGTCTGTGTTTGAAAGATATGATTGGATATATAGCAGTAGGACATTAAAACCTGCTATTGTTATATTTTGTCTTTGTAGTTGTGATAAGGCCAAAAACAAAAATGATTTTCTTTAGTCATCTGTTTAGCTGACTTTATTTACTAGTGCAACTAATTCATCATGGTTCTGTTTTGCCATTCCTCCCTCCAGCAACACCTTTAATATTCAGGCAATAAATGTGATATATACTCTGATGCTGGGGAAATTCATGTTTCTGTACCCTGCTGCATTTCATATTATTCTACTTTTCCATAGATTGTTTTTATTCTTACTGGGCTAGGTATACTTCTATTGACTGCTTACTGGTCTATGGTGCATTATTTTCAAAGCTCCTACAACTCTTCACCTCTCCCAGGATGTTTTGTGAATATAATTCTGCACGGTAGTAACCAAAGTCAAGTATCCAGAGAACTGGGCAACAGGCTAAAATTCCTTTTCGAATGCCATGCCGTATATGCAAATTAGGTCCCAAGAACCACCGGGACCATTCCATAGTCCCTTAAGGTAGATGTGCAAACTAAACCCTAATAGACAGTGACCCTGGGTTAATTACATAAAATATGTAATCTATTTATATTTTGTTAGTGAATCTAGCTGCCTGAAGCTTGAATTAAATAACAGCTTACCTAGAGAGAAACAAAAATTCAAATTACCAAATATCTTACTGTCATATTTGACCCTTGGTAAATGTATGTAAAAAATGCATATGAACACCTATGAAGTATTTTTATTGTTGTTTCATCTTAAAAGTGTAAATATATTAGAAAATAACACCAAAGTGTAAGTAACAGTAAAACCAATGATAATGACACAATTCTACGGCAACAGTTGTTATCTTGGCATATTATGTTCTGACCTATTTTCTAATGAAGATAATTGAAAATTATATGTACAATATTATACTTTGTTCCATTTAAACAAACTGATATCATAAATAATTCAATATCAATTTATGAGGTCAATATAGCAAAGTAGTTAAGAAAATGAATTTTTGGAACAGATGTCTGGGTTTTCACCCTAGCTCTGCTGCTTACAAAACTGGGTCACCCTAGACAAGTAACTTAAGTTTTTTACACCTAAAGTTTACCAAAAAAAAGAGAGTTAGTAGAGCATATTTCTCATAGGGTCCTTGTGAGAATTCTCTGTGTTAATACACATGAAAATGCTTAGTTTAATACATCACACAGTAACGAATATAAAAAAATTAGTTATAATTATTTAATGTCTGGATATGATTATATTTTATATATATCAACCAGTTTTTTCCATTAGTCCCTAAAGTTCAAAATTATTTTTCAAATATTTATAAATAAAAAAACATTTTGATGGTCTTTCTATAAAATGTAGAGTTTCTTTTAAGATATTTTTTCCTTGAGGATATCTGTACATGTTAAATGATTTGGCCAAAATCAGTCTGAAGACATTTGACATTTATCAGTAGATTTTCTCCCCCAAGAAGATAGCAGGACATAAAAAGTCACCAGGAACTTATGAAAATAACTTATCATCATTGAATAATATAAATATTTACTTATTTTTAGTGGTATCACACTATTAACTTTAATTTGAAGTTATTTCATTACATGAAGAATGGAGTATATATATTTTGCACTTACAACATGTTATAGGTTGATTAGTGTTACCCCAAAATTCATATGGTGAAGTCATAAAACCTAGTACCTCAAAATTTGAGAATAAGGTCGTTACTGACATACTTACATGAGGATGAGACCATATTGTAGTCAAGTGGGCATCTAATCCAATGCTACTGGTGTCCTTATAAAATGGGGGAGATTTAGATACAGGCATGCACTTTGTGAAGTTGAAGGCAAAGATCAGGTGATGAAGTAGAACCAAGGAACACCAAAGATCACCATCAAATCCCTGGAAACTAGGAGTGAGTCTTGGAACAGATTTCTTCTTCATAGTCCTCAAGACTGATGGCCTCCAGAACCCTGAGACAATAATTTTCTGTTGTTCTAAGCCACCCATTTTGTGGTACTTTGTTATGGCAGCTTAATAAGCTAATATACTTCCTTTGGGATTTCCTCATTAGTAAATATACTATGTGAGTTCTTTACCCATTTATATACTTTTCATACTTTTATATTTGATGTGCTCTTTTACAGAGTGGTGTGTGGTGCCCCTGTCTCTAATATGTTCACTGGCTAATATGTTCATATGTCTTTAATATGTTCATATAATTAGGATGGTTTTTGGACTAATTCTTTTTTTAAAATCAGTTCTCTAGTGTTATACTAAGCTGTTGTCTTAGTTACCATACTTCAAAAAATAGAATTTCATACCTGAGGAAACTGGATTTTCCCTTTTTTTCTCTCCTTTTATAATTTTTAATACTCTTCTAACCTATTTCTGTTCCCTTAGTTTTCTTCTTAGGGTCTTGTTTTAAATCAGTAATTTTATTTTAAAATTGATTAAATCTTTAAATACATGCATACACACACACGCACGCATGCACACACAGTGGAGGAAAACCAGATGCTCTCTCCAGAGAAAGGGATATCATAAGTATCAAAAGTAAAGCAGGCCTTGTTTTATTACATTCATTTTCACACATATGTGAACCTAATTTCATGTTCATGTTACAGTTAGATGGTTGTGACAACTATATATCTACTCAAAGTGAAATTTTAATATAGCTTTGAGAGAAAATAAATAGCAGTGATTAAAATATAGAACATCTATTTATGTTTTTGGAATGCACAGACATTTAAGTTAATTGCAAACTGATGTAATTGTTCTTTTTCTTAAGGTATTTATTTATTTTCTTTATTTTTATTTTTTTAAATAGTTTATTGCCAAGTTGGTTTCCATACAACACCCAGTGCCCATCCCAACAAGTGCCCTCCTCCATTCCCATCACCCCGCTTCCCCTCTCCCCCACCCCCATCAGCCCTCAACCTATTCTCAACATTCAAGGGTCTCTCTGGTTTGCTTCCCTCCCTCTTAAGGTATTTAAACATTGCATGCCAACCAGTTCCCTATTCCCACATCTATGCGACTGATAAGAGATTTAAAACTCATCACACTCATTAGTCTATGTAGTGATGTAGTTGTCTACAATTGTGGAGTGTTAGTCCCTCTTATTAAAGACATTAGCTCTTTGGCTTTAGTTAGGAGAAATGATAACAGAATTTATGAACTGTTTGATAGATAAAAGTCTTATCCACTTTATACAATTTCCTACATCTTGGAAGGATAATCCTGCTTCCTATTAAAAGTTACCTGTAAAAGATTTGATTAAGAGTCAGCTTATTGTGATGGGTAAATGTGTTAGAAAAGTTGTATGTCCTTTATGATTTCAAGTGATTGATTATATAAGGTAAATCTTGTCTGAAAAATGTGTCAAAGTTTGGATTTTCAAGGAGATTTTTCTTAAAAATCAATTTTAAAAAATGAAACAAATTTACTAAAAAAAGCAAGCATTCAAATACTTGATATATAACATTTAACTACATTTTCAGCAAAAGCCCAAATCAAAGATCAAGCAATTCATAACCCAAAAAAGTACAGATTTTTATAAGAAATTTCATACAGGGACACTTATTTATTAAATACATGTTCTATTAAAAATTCTGAAAGTCAACATATCCACAGAATATTTCTTTTCTCGGGCATGGAAACCCAATATTTTTCTAAAGATCATAGTGTTTCAGCTTGAAAAGATCTAATGAAACCTAGGTTTTTCTCTCTTTCTCTAATAAAAACTATATCCATTCCATATATAGTGATCTATTACATTCAATATAAGATCTGAAAGGACAAAATGTACACCATCAAGAAGTCAATGAACCAAATTGGTTTATGTATCTGTTCCAAACCAATTTTACTGAAAAACTTCAGACCATATTGTATGGGTTTTTTTTTTCTTGTTTTGTGATTTCTATCCTTTGTTTTTATTACATTTCCCATTTTGGCTTTTCTTTTAACATCCGCACAAAGATATTTAGATGGACTTTCATAACTTTAATAATAGGTGTAAAGTAAAAGCTTTGAATTCATTTTTCTTCAGTTTTGAAAGAACTTTTTGTTTCCCCATCCATTGTATTATCATAACTAGTTAAATTCCAGAGCCCCCTTAATTCTTTTCACTGCAATATAAATGAGTTATTTATATTGCTCCAACCATGAACACATTGGTTTATGTAGTAATAATCCTGGTCCTAAGTACAGGAATGTCAAATATTAAGTAAAGTATTCTGGGGCCTGATTCTTTTTTTTCTTTAAGACTTACTTATTTTTGGGGGCACCTGGGTGGCTCAGCCTGTTAAGCATCCGACTTTGGCTCAGGTCATGATCTCACAGTTAGTGGGTTCCAGCCCTGTGTCGGGCTCTGTGCTGACAGCTAGCTCAGAGCCTGGAGCCTGCTTCAGATTCTGTATCTCCCTCTCTATCTGACCCTCCCCTGCTCACGCTGTCTCTCTCTCCCTTCTCTCTCTCTCTCTCTCTTTCTCTCTCAGAAATAAATAAAAAACATTAAAAAAATTTCTTTAAAAAAAGACTTATTTTTTGAGAGAGAGAGTGCAAGTGAGGACGCGGCAGGGAGGGAGGGAGACAGAAGATTCAAAGCAGGTTCTGTGCTGACAGCAGTGAGCCGTATGTGGGGCTTGAATTCACAAGCGGAGAGGTCATGACCTCAGCCAAGTCCAAGGGATGCTCAGCTCAACTGACTGAGCCATCCATGTGCCGCCGGCCTGATTCTTTAATTCCAGTACTCAGTATAAAGGCTCAGGGGAAACACTGCAGTAGTTACTGGTGGTTTAGGAATCCACTTGTTACATTGTCATTCTGATACTTGAAACATACCATATAATTTAAGAGTTAATGAGACTCTGGAGCCAGGACTTAATTAAATTAAGGTATCTTCCTTTATTCTGACTGGGGCTAAGGGGCAAAGTAGTAGGCTACTTTTATATTCAAAATATGTGCTCTCTTTTGGACTGAACTGGATTTTAAATGTGCTTTATGATTATTTGCATACTGAGTAAAACTCCTAATTATAGATAATCCAATGGCTGCATTTTCCAGGAAAACAGGTTGCAAACTGGATAAGAACCACTACTGTGAGGACATCTTTTGTCACTTTATTTAGGCAGGGAGTGGTCCAAGATGCAATCTCTGTTCCAGTAACAAATAGGGGCAGTACCTCTATTTATAACAGTACACTACACGATAAGAGCCAGTGTGTTGTGTTGCCATACATCACAAGGGACCAAATTATATGGAGATGGAAAAGGGAATATCCTGGGACTTATTCTCATGCAAAGATAGCATGACCTCACTTCTGGCTACCCTTATTCTTGGTTACCAGCCTCTTTTCCCTGGTTTTATTCTTCTTTACTGTACTTAAGTCCATTATATATAAATTTCTTTTTAAGGTTTTTTTAAAAAACTTTTTTAATGTTTATTTATTTTTTAAAAAGAGAGAGAGACAAGGTGTGAGCAGGGCAGAGCCATAAAGGGGAGAGACACAGAATCCAAAGCGGTCTCCAGGCTCTGAGCTGTCAGCACAGAGCCTGTCTCAGGGCTCAAACTCACAAGCAGTGGAGAACATGGCCTGAGCAGAAGTCAGATGCTTAACTCACTGAGCCACCCAGGCGCCCCTAGGTATATATTTCTAAATATTATATATAATTAATTATATATATGTTATATATTTTTCTTTTTCTTATCTGATTCAGATAAATAGATTTCTTGCTATTTATTTCAGTGTTGCTAGCTAAATGCATTTTAAATAACTATAAACACTCCAGAAATACTTTTGAGTGATAAAGAAGAATCAAGAATAAGAAATTCATTATTTAACTTTCAGCATACTCTTATATATTACAGTTTGCATTTGTGCTGATTAATTGGATTTACATATTATATTATTTAATTTAAATTGAAATAAACTGTATGAAGTAGCNTTAATCTTATAGATAAGATAATATTAATAATAATATAATAAACTCTGATAAAGTGGTAGCTCTTCAAGATTACAACTAATTGAAACAGAATTTATATCTTTAAAGGAATATCATATCCTATACTGTCCTTTGAGATTTAATTGGATAAGTAGATATAGAAAGTTTAGATAAGAGATAGACAAATTATGCATCAAGTTATTTTTTTTTTACCTACTGTATGAGTGATTCACAAAATACTGGATTTCACTGATCTATGGTTTTCAGTAGTAGATCATCAGTAGGACTTGTAAATATACTTTCTGTGCATAACCTTAATGATAATAATAATACTATTCTAATAACAACAATAATCTGCATTTGGTGAGCATTTCCTATGTGGAGGACAAGGTAGTCAGTGTTGTTACATGTATCCCTTTTGTACATGTAGCTCTTTTATAAACATGAAGAAATAGAAATTAAGAGAAACAAAATAACTTGTTCTTATTTATATACCTAGAAAATAGCTAAGCCAGAATTTAAACTTTGGGAATCTGAATTACAAAGCCCATATTTTAAACACTCAATTTTTTAAATGAAATTAATCTCGGTGAAGACTAAATCCATCCATACAAACATATATGCACACATATTCAAGGAATGTAAGTACTCAATACATTCATTATTGAATGAATGAAGAAAATAAATTATTGAAAAGGGGGTTTTCTAATGGCAGACACATTCTTGTAATAGATATGTGTAAAATGAGCTGACATTATTTCACTAGTGTTTCTTATTTCTAATCAAGGTAACAAAAATATAGACTTCTAAATTTGTCACCTTGTCAATTAATAGCAAAGACATTCTGTGAAATGCATTTTGGTCAAATATTATTAGATCAGTCTTAGAAAACATTTTAATAGCCACTGCAGACATCTTCGTAACTATCCAGAGCATATTTCCAAATTTTTGTTAAATGTGCTCCAAATGACTGCCAAGATTTCTTCTCAGAATAATTTATTAGTTTTCTGTTTCTGGATTCAGTATACTGATAAGATGAAAATGCCCATGACTAGATATCAATATCCCCTGTCAAATGCCAGATTTTAAAAGCATGTTTTAAACTGGAGACACAGGCTCCTCATGATTTTTCATGTCCTCAAGTTGTAATTTACAAATTACATGCCTATGTACCCTTTTTCCAAACTCAATCCCTGAGAGCGCCCCACTCATCTCTCTATCAAGCAGTATGACACTATTTCACCTGATATGCCATACCATTACATCTCTGTGCATTTTTACATTTCTTCTCCCACAACTATCTTGATAACTGAGCTCTAAGAGGCAAATTCCTTGTCATGTTTCTGTAAGTAAGAAATCTTACCTCTACAAACAGAATTAAGTCTAACCCCTTTGTATTGTGTTGAAAAGCTATACATACTTCCATCATTACCTTATTATACTTTTTGCAAACAGAAGCAATGTCTGGGCCACTTTTGTATCCCTAGCATCTAACATAATACTTGAATTGTACTGGACACTCAATAAATATGTATTAAGTTAAAATTCAATTTCTACAGCCTTATAATTTTTTTATAATGTAAGCTTCCTCTTTCAGGACATGTATACTTTAAGAAAATTTTGTCATCACAGAGATGGGCAAGCTGTTACTGATAAATTGATATCTGTTTTTATTTTACAGTTCATTTTTTTGTAATTGGATTTTGGAAATAACAAATACAAGCAAAAGAGAAAAATAGTTTTATTTTTAATATTGTTTTTCATGCCTCTGTGGGCAAAACAATAAGATCAAATCATAGTTTTCAATAATGTTTTCATTAGGAAAAATAACAATTTTATTGAGATTTATAATGACCTATAACAATGCAACTGAATTAGATTTATTATAGTTCATTGCTACATTTTTCTGACAACATTTACATTAGTTTTGGAAGCAAAAATGCAATTTTAGCAGAAGAGAATGCTTGGATGATACATCTTTTTAAATTATATAAAAGATTTAGTACACAATGAAAATATCAGAAGCAGGGGCCTCTGAGTGGCTCAGCCATTTGAGCATCCGACTCTTGGTTTCAGATCAGGTCATAATCTCAGGGTTTGTGGGTTTGAGCCCCAAGTTGGGCTCTGCACTGACAGTGTAGAACCTGCTTGGGCTTCTCTCTCTCTATCTCTCTTTCTGTCTGTCCCCCCCACCCCTCCCCGCACACTCTGTCTCTCTCTCTCTCAAAATAAGTAAATAAACTTAAAAAGAAGAAGATATCAGAAGCAGTAGAAAATGTCAATTAATACATGTAAAACTAAAAGCGCTAGTAGCATTTTTCCCATGTAAATGAATGAATATAGACACATTGCTTCTAAGGAAATGCTATTAATCAAAATCTAATTTATCCCACAAGTAATTGCTAAGGTTATCTACATACCAAATAGGTTGGATTATTTTGATAAATTTAATTCTATTTAACATTGAGCTTCATTTCTATCCAAAGTACTTTCCTGAACATGATAGAAAACTCAAAGATGAGTAAGGCACACTTGTTAGCCCTCAACATTCTTACAGTCTAAGAGCACAAGAAAATTTGGAATCAAGTCTAAGTAGGTGATGTTTCAACAATTTAAAGACAAAAAAAGGTTTTTAAAAATCAAAGGAGGTAAGAATTATTATTAGTGGAAATGTTTAGGAGGCTAAAAGTAATAATATTAAAGATAATTATATACAGTATTGTGAGTTATATATGATACTATATAATGATATAAAATACATAGAATAATATATTCATCATCCAGTAAACTATTAAAATTGAAACACATTTTGCATTTCATCTATAAATGTAATTAAATATGTAGCATAAATTCATTGGTAACTATATTACCTAGGTGGTAAAACAGACACAATTAATAAAAACAGTTACATACCTAATTTAGTGCTTAACTAGAAAATTATAAAGAGTTTCTCTAAAACCATGATTTATCAGATATTATTGTTTAGGTCCAGGATAAATAACTCATTTGAGACTGATTTTGCTTATGTTTTTGTTTTAATTTTATTTGTTTGCTTTGTGTTTTACCAAGCCGATGTAACAAAAACTATGAAATAAATAGTGGTTGCATGTGGTTTTGCCACAAATCCTGAAAGCAGCACATAAGTGACTAAAATATATCCCTAGTGTTCTGTTAAAGTCATTCCTAGAATAGGAGGTAACCTCAAACAACCACATTTTTTAGCTTTCTGATAAGAGTTCAACAAAACAGGAATTCCAGTTAGAGGCAAGATGGTGAGCTGACATGATATGAATATGTCCTTTGTATCTACCACCTACAGTATCGCATAAAATGTAACAGCAGTAAAGCAACCATAAAATACACCACTGAGCTCACCACTAAGAAGGTAATCTCCACATGCCATAAACAAAAAAGAAGCTAAAAACAAGAGTGATTAGCATTTAAGCAACTGAGTTTGTGTTCTTATAGCCATGGAACCACAATAACCCAAGATCTTGAGTTTCAATGCCTACCTGAAAGCAAAAGTCAAAGCAGACCTCCCAAGATCAGCATGCTTAGTGTGGGTGTAATTACAAAGTGTTCTCCTATATGCTGAAGGAGATAGCAAGGAAAGTCCGAGAACAGAAAATAGAATCCCTTGAGAAAGAAAAACCTTGACTGCGTGTCTTATAGGTTTGAGGATTGAATTTACTTTTCCCATTTGGTTTAAGAGACCCTAAGCAAAAAACCAGCATAAAATTTATTCATGAACTTTAGACATCCCCAAAGATCTAGCACACTGGAACTGAGTGATCTCCTGTGTAGCTGGGGCACAGTTCCCTCTAAATGGAAAAACTCCACTAAAAATGAGGTCAAACATATGTGTACACACATACACATGGACAGTAACAATTCACAATGAATAAGAATCAGCAGTAAACACACATCAAAAGTTGCACAAGCAATTAAAATAATAAAATAGCAAAGTTAAAGGCAATACAGGTTAAGAGTAAACTATTCTAATAAAACTTGTGAAATAAGGGGACTTACAATGAAATCACAAAGAGGGGCACCTGAATGACTCAGTCAGTTAAGTGTCAGACTTCAGCTCAGGTCATGATCTCATGGTTCGTGAGTTCAAGTCCCACATTGGGCTCTGGGCTGACAGCTCAGAGCCTGGAGCCTGTTTCAGATTCTGTGTTTCCTTCTCTCTCTGCACCTCCCTGGATCGTGCTGTCTCTCTCCATCTCTGGAAAATAAATAAATGTTAAAAAAATTAAAAGAAAAGAAAGGAATCATGATGAATATGTGAAGTAGACACAAATGAAAACAGAATATGTGAATTGGAATATTTAGTGAAATAACAAAGAATGTATTTCAGAGAAAGAATGAATAAGTGAGGAAAAAGTCAGAGAGCATAAAGATATTTATAAAAAACGTAACGAAATCTAAGTGAATTTTTGCTGTATACAAAGCAACCATAATAGTTATAAATTTAAGGGAGGACATAATGTATAACTAAAAGACAAGAAAAATTTATAATGTAAGATGTAAGGGAAGATTCAGACTTAAAATCTTCTAAAGGTTTTTTGTCATTAAGGAAAGGGAGATAAATGTTTATTATATTGGTATTATATATATATATATTTTTTTTTTCTTTTTTAAGTAATCTCTACACCCAGCATGGATCTTGAACTCATGACCCTGAGATCAACAGTTATATGCTCTACAGATTGAGCAACTAGGCAATGGAATTGCATTTTTTAAAAAAATTTAGGCATGTTAACTACTTCAGAGTAACCCCTAAAGGAGAAAACATGGGATATAATATTTTCAAATCAGCAGAGGCAAGAAAAAATAAATTGAAAAGTTAATAGATAAAATATAACACTGTAAATAAAAAATGTACTCATAGAAGATGGATGATAAATTAGAAAATCACACCAAAAAGGATTGTATATGTGTATCAAAATATATTAGCAATCACACAAGCACACATAGGCACAAATTATAATTGAACTACATTTTACTTACCCCTCAAAAGGCAAAGATTTTTTAAAAAGTGAAACAGGTACATGCATCTTAAAAGAGATATACCTAAAGAAAATAAAATGGAAATTTAGAAAATAAATGGAAACAAAATATTATGTTAAAAACTAATCAAAGAAAAACAATGTGGTTATTTATAGCACATGAAACAGAATTTAAGACAAAAATAATTTTTCAGGATAAAAATGTAGTTAGACAACAATAAAAGAAAAAAATACATCATAAATGTACCATTTTTCAAGTAACCCACCATAAATTGTGAATTCAAAAAATATATAAATATATATATTATATATTTATAAAAATATATAAAGCAAAATTTGACAGAATTGCTGTCAATGAGAAATGGACAAATCCACCTCCACTGAAACTGATTTTGTATGTCTCTTATTATCCTTTAAGCAGACTAGAGAAAAAGTCAAAATATAGAAAATATGAATGTCAATCTTCCTCTAATGCACACAATACAGAATTGTACTCAATACTTCAAGAATGTGCAGGTATACCTCAGAGATCCTGCGTTTTGCTTCTCTGGAAAGCGGAGATGACTTCTTATATTATAGAGAGGATTTCTTTCCTTAAACTTCATGAACCAATCTCTACCAGTTTCCAACTTTACTTCTGCTGCTCCCTCACCAATCAGATTTCATACAGTTGAAAAGAGTTAGGGCCTTGCTCTGGAATAAGTTTTGGCTTAAGAGAATGTTGTGGCTGGTTTGATCTCCTGTCCAGACCACTGAAACTTTCTCCATATCAGCAATAAGTTTGTTTTGCTTTCTTATCATTCATGTGCTCACTAGAGTAGTGCTTTCCGTTGCTTTCACAACTTGGCTAACTGTTAGGTACAAGATGCCCAGCTTTCAGACTGCCTTGGCTTCCAACGCGCCTTCTTTACTGAACTTTGTTATTTCTAGCTTTTGACTTAAAGTGAGAAACATGTCTCTTCCTTTCACTTGAATACTTAGAGGCTACTGCAGCATTCTTAATTGGCCCAATTTCAATATTATTGTGTCTCTGGGAATGGGGAGGCCCAAGGAGATGAAGAGAGATGGGGGAACAGGCAGTCAGTGAAGCAGAACACACATGAAGGTTATTGATTAAGTTTGCCATCTTACAAGGGCATAGTTTGGTGGTGGTGGTGGCGGGGTGGGGGGGGACCCAAAACAATTACAATAGTGCACTCAAAGATTACTGATCACAGATCACCATAATAAATATAATAATAACAAAAAATTAGAAATATTGAATTACCAAAATATGACACAGAGACATGGAGTGAGCAAATGGTGCTGGGAAAATAGTGCTGATAGACTTGCTCGATGCAGGGTGGTCACAAACCTTCAATTTGAAAAAAATGCAATATCTGTGAAACACAGGAAAGTGAGGTGCAATAAAACAAAGTATACCTGTATAGCCACATGGTCTGTTAGCTCTATTAGTATCACTGTCAGATAGCTGAAACCACTATGACTTTTATTTGTGTGTGTGTGTGTGTGTGTGTGACATATAATTAGTGTAGTGTATATAGGCTTTGTTAATGTTTATATATGAATATAATATATAAATACAATGTTTCTCTATATATTCAAATCTCACGTTTGAATATCAGCTACAGCATTAAATCGGCTTTCTGTACAATATATATCTCTCCTAAGGAAGAACTAATTAAAATTCTTCCAACCCACACTTCTGACATAACTCATCCAATTTATAATAAAAACTAGATTAAATGAAAAATAGAACCAAGATGCATAGAGGGGAAAGAACCATTTACTAAATATGATTGACTAATTTTTCCCTTGATTTATATGTCGAAGTATATATTTTATCTATTCAGTATCAAAAACTACAGTCTCTTTTAGAGCTATTTAGTACATCAAACCCACACCTTTCTCCCTACCCTGTCAAGTGAGTTCTATTATGAATTATCACATTAGAATTTCTAGGGTGTTCCTGAAGGAAGTAATTTTTTTATTATTATTATTATTATTGCTCTTCCAAGATCCCTGAATGCCTTTATTTATCATTCTCTGCTTACTGTTAGCAATATGGTCATTCCATATTTTGAACGGATTCTACCACTTTAAACCACAGGAATCTGAGAAAGAATAACAGGAAGTACAAAAGTAAAAAGCGTTTCACCTAGTTAATTGGTTTCCCTATGCATAATCAGGGTGTGTGTTCATAAGATGCATAGATGAATTTATCTCTGTTTATCTTCCCAATAGAAAGTAGGGTAAGAAAATGATTCCAATTTTATTCATAAGTCCCAGTGTTTCTGGAATGTCAAACAAACTTGAAAGACATAAATACCATAAGAACAAAATGCACTCCTATAATTTAACACCTGTTTCTTATGAATAGGATATGATGCTTTCATGCTTATGTGTTAATGCAATGTGTCGCTTTTTGTGCTACTACCGTGGAATGTCTGTAACGGAGCTATGTACGTTTTGAACTTGGCTGTACCATGCCTGCTCTGAGGCTTCATAAGCACTTTTTTCCAATTAGACTCATTTCACCTCACATGCTTTCTGAATTATGAACATCACTGCATTGTTATTTAAATGTGAATACCATATTAAGGGAAGGAAAACTAGGTTAATATAGACATCATAAAGAAGCCTTAGCTTTTAGCATATCTTTTTTGGAGAAACAGCAATTAGATAACATGCCTAACTTTTCTGGTGCAATATGTTTAGGCATTGCTGGTAAACGTAGTGAAAGAGGAGGAGGGCAGTATACTGCATGGCAGACGGGTAGTCCAGAGGGTACTATAGCACAAGGCATTTGAGAGTATAACCTAAAATATGTAGAGAGTTGTAAAATATTGACTCCTTTGCCTTCCTCTTCCATGCTTGCTTTCGGTTTTTGCAGCCCGAGAAATAAAAAGATGTATTTGGATTTAAGTGTCAGATTTCAGAGACAGAGTTGGTGAGGGTAGAGCAAAATTTCAGGTGAAGTCATTTTGAACCTGTATACACTCCATCATCTTGGGAAAGTTATAAGTTGTTAAGCCTCCGGCTCATCCCTGAAATGAGGATAATAATGAAAACAACTCTCAGATTACTACGAAGTTATATTTGTACAGAGTTTGGTAAAAAATGAGTTTCAGTCTAAATGTCGGTTATCTTTATGTAGTGCTTACAAAGCCTCCTCCGCCATGAGCACATTGCAGCATTTATCCTTAAACAACACCATGTGTTATCACTCCCATTTTGCACTGCAGGAAACAGAGGCACAGAGGAGTGGAAAGATTTGAGCAAGGTCACACTAGTAATGAAGGAGCCAAGATCTGGCCCAAGCAGTCTGACTGCATTCCTACCGATTTTGTTATACTTCTGGAGTGAATGCAGCCTCGGACTGATAGTTAATCAGCCCTTGTCACGTTTCCCTCAGTGTTTCCTTGCAGCCCTTGAGGGATGACATCTACATGCACTAGTACATCAAATCCTTATTGCTTATTTGCAGTGGCTTTTCCTCAAAGTTAATGATAAATTTTGCTTTCATCCTGGTTTGTCTAAGGTTGATCTTGGGTAAGGTAAGGATTCAGGAATCAGAGTTAGAAAATAAAGATAGAAGTAAGTGCTGTGAGGCACGAGTGACCCAGACAACTTAGCAGTAGTATTATTCTGGTGGGTCAGTGAGCTGAATCTTTTGTTTGTTTGTTTGCTTGCTTGCTTGTTTTGAGAGAGAGAGATAGAGTATGAGTAGGGGAGGGGCAGAGAGAGAGAGAGCAAGAGACAGAATCCCAAGCAGGCTCCACAGTGTCAGTGCACAGCCTGATGCAGGGCTCAAACTCATGAACCATGAGATCGTGACCTGAGTCAAAATCAAGAGTCAGATGCTTAGTGGACTGAGCCACCCAGGTGCCCCAGTGAGCTGAATCTTTTAAAGACAAAACCCTAGGTTAGCACTCAGATTCCTAATGCACAATCCTTATACTGGCCTTGTGGGCTAACAGACTGCTTGCTGTCTCATACCAGGAATGGAGGGAGAAGCACATTCCAATTCCCATTGCTTGCTTTGCTCTCTCCTCCCTTTTCCTGAATAAAAGAGGCTCCTGCCTCTCCCTCCTGACCTGCCATAATGGTATAATTTCTGGATGGGTGTGAGTGGGGGGAAGGGGTAGGCTAATGGAAACACTACCTGCTGCAGTGGGCAGGGGACACTCCCTAACTTTTATTTTATTTTATTTTATTTTTTTAATTTTTTAACATTTATTTATTTTTGAGACAGAGAGAGACAGAGCACGAGCTGGGGAGGGGCAGAAGGAGAGGGAGACACAGAATCTGAAACAGGCTCCAGGCTCTGAGCTCTCAGCACAGACCCTGATACAGGGCTCACACTGACCGCGAGATCATGACCTGAGCCGAAGTCAGACGCTCAACTGACTGAGCCACCCAGGCGCCCCCCTAACTTTTATTTTAATGTTCATTTATTTATTTTAAGAGAGAGACAGAGCACAAGCAGGCGAGGTGCAGAAAGAGAGGGAAGGAGAGAGAATCCCAAACAGGCTCCGCCCTGCTAGCCCAGAGCCCAGTGCCCATTGGATGCCACCAACTGTGAAATCATGACTTGACCCAAAACCAAGAGTAGGACGCTCAACAGACTGAGCCACCCAGGTGCCCCATTTTTTAAAAACGTTTCCTAACTTTTGGTAAGTAGTTACACTTTGTACTGCAATTTCTTTAATTTTGGTTTCGTCAGGTCTTTCTTTCCTTTCTTTCTACTCACTCTATAAAGTTTTTAGGCAACTCCATTTCTCTTACTCTCATATTCTCGCTCCATTCTGGAACAAATTCTCCTAAAATTTGTTCTCCTAAAATTCTTCTAAACAACAACAACAACAACAACTCTTTTTTACCCTTGCCCTCAGAGTATACTTTTTATTTTACCCTGGGTTTGTCCGATACTTTTTTTGATGTTCTTCTGCTTTGCTCAATAACAAATGTGTCTTATGACAGTGGAGCAAATATTTTACCTCCTCCCATCTTCCAAGTTCTTACTTGTGTTTCAGCACTGATCTCTTTGATTATAACAGTTCACAAATAATCTCTTCTATCACTGAACTCTTTTTATGATTATAGTCCCATAATTCAAAATTTAATTGTCCCATAGTGACTTGTTCTATATGTGAGCATTAATCTCTTCAAATCCTTCATATGCCTTGCATAATAATAGAGACATCCTGGGTTTTCAGCAAATGGTTGTTGTTGAAACACTGGCTATAAGTTAGAAAATAAACTTCCTTCTCACTAAATAAAGGCAGGACATATAAAATAGGCCTTAGTGAAATGGTGACTAGAGGAAGGAAAGGAACAAAAGAACAGTTGGACCAATGTGTCAATGACAGGTATTTTAAGATGGCAAAGAAGGAACAAAAAGTCCAAAGTAAGAGCTCTGTTAACATTAACAATCTTTTCAAATACCTATAAAATGTTATACCATTTTCTTCTCTTTGCAAAAGTTTTGAGTGACTCTTGGACATATTCATTCTTCATTCAGAGATACATTGGTGTTTAAACCTCAACATTTACTTTGTTTCAATTTTATAAAAAAGATAGAAGTATATATTTTTGATGCCTAACACATAATAGTAACATATTTTCTTCTACTCATTCCTAACAAATTCAAAAAATTTAGCAAGTTTCCTAAAATGTAATTATATTAAAGCAGAAAATAATCTATAAGTTCATAAAACAGAGGAGTAAAAATACATCACATCCCCCCAAAAGTATATCCTTATTTTTGTAGGTTCTGCTTTTTCAAGAAACTCTATGGCATCCGATTTGAAATCTTAGTGTTACAGTATTTTTTCCCCGCCTTTTGACATCTACAAATGTCAAAATCAATCTATCTGAACCATCACTACTTCTTTGCCTCATGAGACTTTTTCCACCTTTACACATCTGCTTTCAATATTCTAGTATTATGCTCTATAAATATCACAGTCAAAGCCACAATGCAACAACTGGGTTTTGGTTTTACTTATTGTATGACAAATATAAATTATTCTTTTTATTGAGCCTTTCCATGATTGCTTTCACTCTATTTTGCTCTACCCACATTTTCACATATTGCACTTGAAACTTGGGCTGAGTTTTTATTTTCTGAGGTCTTCACTTACTGCCAGATTTCAGTCACTTGCCAATCAGTTGCCGTAAATGATTACCAGACTTGATTTACTCTAAGGTAAGGTAAGTCTGGATCCAGTAGTTTGATTGCTACATGCACAGTCTAATATTGAATAAATCTATACTTTCTAACACCTTTGTTACCACAGTAAAATGTAGAAGAATCACATTATCCTAAGGACAGATCTTATATAATATTTACATGCTATTACTGTTACCAGTGTTATTTAGAAAATTTTGGGCATCTCCTAGGACGTGGAACCAGTGATCATAAAGGCAGAGAACTATAGATAGCTTCCCATGTCTAGCAAAGGAAAGGTTGATCATTGATGTTTTCTGGAATCATTATTTGCACTTCACTCAGTATAATGTTGTTTGGTTTTTTTTTTGTATTCTAGATTACACCTGAATTATCACCAAAATTGATCTCAGCATTGGGATTTCTTGGTTTCCATACACTCATCAATGATATTTCAAAGCACAATAAAATTTCAGATTCAGAGAATTTCATATTAAGAGTTCATTTGCTCCCAGATGATCTGTAAGGTTCATGATATAAAGTAATTTATAATTTAACTGCAGCATAGGTTAAATTGTAACAACTAAAAATGCCAGTGAATTACCCCAGTGGACTGCCAGCATCTTCATTGCAAAATAACTTTTGTGCTTCTCCTTGCTGTGTATAAATATTTTGGGAGAAGTCATTAATAACAGAGGTATCTCTAGAAATCTCAATCATGCTACAGAATCCATTTAGATATATTTCAGGCTCTACACAGAATTTTAGAAAGACACATTTTGGCATTTCTGTGAGTTTAGGTAAACTAAAATGCATGTTATGAATGTCTTAAGGTTTTCATAATCAGCTCCAGGGTACTAACTCCATTTCTGGAAAAGTTCATATGTTAGACTCTGCAGGTATATGCCGAAATACAAATTTATCTGGAATTTTAGTTAATTAAAACATTCCCGAGATTAATGCAATTCTGAGTATTTTGATGTTCTGGTTTTACAACAAAGAATTACTAGCAATTACTATTTAAGTGCAGACAATTTTGAGTCACTTAAAATAATTAAGTTCTGAATTTAATTGACCTGCTTTGCCTTAAAAAGAAAATAATATAATATAATAATTACTTTAAAAAACAACAAAAATGGGTAACGATTATAAGCAATATAAATTATAGAGTAAACGAGTAAAGTTGGGTGCACATTATAATAAAAATTAAGGCAAAAGACATTTCCTGGCAGCAGAAGGAGCTTTTATTATTACTTGCAAGCACACAGTAGAGTGGTACTACACACAAAATTAATTGTACTTTGTGGACAACCCAACCTGCTTGCTTATTAAATCCTATTTCCTAATGCAATCTAAAAGGCATAAGCCACAAAATTAGAAGTGTTATGTACAATTACATGTTTCATATTTCTATAATGTGGATGACAGAAACATGGTTTTCCAATTTGGGTTTACACTGAAATCAGCAACTAGATCACCTTTAGTGGTACTTTTCACCTGTGATGGTATCTTTGCAAACAAAATGAAAGTGTTTCAAATTGACAGAGAGGTGTCTCATATTTAGTAGATATCTTTAAGTGGTACTAAATAGAATTTTATTGGTAGGAAGGAGGTGATCTCCTTTCAACTTGGTCAGAATTTTTCATGGTAGAAGTCCTGATATCAGTGTGAGGTCTTGTGATCTGCATCCAACTAGACACTGGACATGACCATGGAGGAGGAAGACAGTCTACAAAGAACACAATTTTTCACAGAAGCAAAAGACGAGTCAAATAGTTTGCTGCCAGCCTCTCATTAACAATTAGCATTTTCTGTCACAAGAGGCTTAATCTGATTATTAATGTTGGTATTATAGTTTACTATTTCTATTACTATTAATTTTAAGTCACCTGATATGTTTATATCTACTTGGCTAATTCTGCAAATCTATAGAACCCAAGAACATAAAACTACTTGTGCTCAAAGATATGGCACAGAAGGGGAGAGAAAAAAAAAGTATACTTTCAGACTTGGTAAACCTTGAAATACACCTATTATAGCAAGACTAGCACAGATTTGAAAATAATTTAAAAAACTATAATTTAAAGCTAAATTGTGTTAATCCATTATTTCAGTGAAGTTTTAGTGAGCTTTCATTAACTTTCAGCATGGTTAGTATACAATAGGATTCAGTCATAAATCTTCTCCAAAGAAGATTTAAGAAAGTAGAACAGAAGATAAACAGAATTGGATAGGGACAATGCCAATAGACATATATGGTGTTATGGGAACAAATAGCTAGGGCTCCTAATTCACTTGTGGACATGCCTCTTTAAACTTTGAAAACTGTAGCAGCCCTGATCTTTAGAAGCCCGTCACTGCAGCTGGGGACAGAGCAAGTTCACTTAAATAAATAATTTTTATCTCCTCTGATTTTCCCTCTTATAAATAACTTTGTCTTTTAGGACACATGAACCTAAAAAGAACTTAAACCAAATCTACCACTTAGTTCCAGTTTAACTGAGTCTCAAAGAAGGAGCAGAAGAATTATTCAGAATCATATCTGTCATTGAGCAACTTTTGGATACTGACACTGCAGCCACAAGTAGAATATTTTCAGAATGGTAGATTTCACACTGATGAACTACACAACATGCCCTATGAAATATTGTTTAACAAATGAGACTTCACTGGGTCTCCCTCCCTCCCTCTTTTTTCCCTTCTCACTTCTCTTCTTCCTTCTTTCCTTTCTTCTTTCTTTCCTTCCTCCCTTCCCTCCTTTTATGTATGAAATTGGCATTCTTATTATTACCTATGTATCAGAAATTTTACTAATTATTGGAAATTCTCTTAATGATTACAACATGGGATCTGCCCTCATACGAAGTCAGATTCAGCATAAATTATATCATTTTTTTAAAAAAGTATAATATCATTTCAATTTGCTTTGCTGTCTTTCTTTTTTAGGTTCTTTCCATAGCAATTCTTTTGAAAAACATAATGTCTTCTCATTAAATTTGAAGGATATTCGTCCTATATCTCACATACACAAGTTGTCTAAAAATAATTATTTGATCCAATTAAGCATATAGGTGTGGAGTAGTCCCTTGTGCCATTTTCAAGCCAGTGAAATCTTTTCACTTTGCCCTAAACAATGGGATTAAGTCACAAATGTTCTCTCTTCTCTTTAACACTGAGGTGAATTAATTTGTAGCATCAGGTTGAAACTATCATTTTAGACTGTCCTGTATTTTTCCCAGGTTACCTCATATTTATCCATCTATGCTGGTATTTTTTTCATCAGTTTTCTCTCTCTCTAAAGACAATTCATCTCACCTGTCCACAAGCATATCTAGCCACTTATTAATCTATTCTTACATTAAATACACTTTTATTGATAATCTTTTCCATTACAGGGAGGCAATACTTAATAATTCCATAAAGTCATCAAGTCTGGATAGTGATGTTTCTACAGTGTCCATGTAGGTTTCCAACTGAGGCAGCAGTTGGAAGGCAGCTACAGAGCTCTTTGAATGAATGAATGCACATCATCTGATTCAGGCAAATTTACCTCTTCCTGTGCTGTATTACTTTATTACTGTTGTTATTCCTACAAAACATTGCTCTTAAGAAATCAGTGAGGGCAAGTGTGGTAAAATAGTGGAAGATACAAATAAAATATTTCTTAAAAGTAGAATATTTTCCTTATCTAGAATGGGGCTTTCTTTAAATGGTATGCCTCCACCCAAGAAACAATCAGTGGTACCTTGGGTGGAGGGTATCTTAATTCAAGTAAAGCTTTCCCAGTTTCCTCATACCAAACTACAAACTGCAAAACTAACGCTATCATCTAAAGGGATGTTTGGCATAGCCAAGGAATATGGCTTCCTTTCTGAGAGTTGTCTGTTAGAATTCTGGTTCCACAGCTTCAGGCAAGTTATTTAATTTCTCTGAAACCCATTTGTCTCATCTGTAAAATGGAGGAAAATAATGCTGTTCCCTGGAAAACTGAGAGAGTATAACTGATCCAAATGATGCATACAGTGCACTTGACATAGAGTCAACAGAAGGTTAGTTCTTTCCACCATTTTAGGATGCTGTTTTTATCCCTCTTTCCACAGCCCTTAACATAGTGCAGGCAATGTATATTGTGAAAGTATTGCTGGATTCTAGTTGTTTCCATGGTTACTGTTGAGACTACCTGCTGTATGTACACATACATTATCACTTGTAAGGTATTTAAAAATGACATTGTTGACATTATTAATATAATTCTATAATGCATATTTTGAGAAAGATTTTTGTCTCTGTAAAAGACAGAAAATTGTTGAGAAATAAATCTGACCAAAATCTTTCATGCTAGTTGAAGATCACTACAAATTATGTTACCTTACAAAGATATGTTTGAGGTAGAGAGGCAGTGTGTCTTGAAAAACATGTTAATTGCAGGTGTTTTCTAGATTGAGTGTCATAGGGGGGAAAAAAGTGAGCAAAAGAGAAGAAAATAAATTAAATACCTCTATGATTTCATGGTGAGATAAGAAAAACAAATTTAAACACCACCTGTAGTCTTTGTGTGTCAGGATAATTTTATTTATATTATATTCCCCTGCCCCCCCCTCCCCGNATACCAGGGTCATCAAATACACAGTTAAAATGAGATAATAATAATAATAAACAAGAATAGTTAAAACATCATAAAAAGTCCATATTGAAGACAACAAACACAGGAATAAGGGAGCCTGGAGGGAAAAACCCATCCTTTTTAATCCAAATCTGATAATCTACCAACCTGTACTCCCAGGCATGAGTGTCAGATGACAGGGGATCCATTGGGTTAAGTAGAGCCTGGCACTGCGGTTGTGTTAGTGGTCCCTGTCAGAATTTGGAAACATAGATCATAACAGGTTGGCATGGGAAGATTCATATTGAGCATAAGATATTCAGACAGCTCTGATTTGTCATTGTAACTCATTACAGCTTAGCAGTGTTATTGGCTGCTGTCATTACTGGGCTGTTGTATTTCAAAAAAGCCTTAGTTAGCAATGTTGCCATTCCTATAAAGGGAAAGAAGTGTCTCCAGCTACTTGAGCTGTTATTAACCAGGGTGGCAGCAAATTGCTTCAAATATTGTAAAACAAGATCAATTGTTCAAAGATGTTACCTCCAGTGATTGCCCAGAAACTGAACTAGGAAAATGAATGTGTTCTAAAATCTTCCGCAGTATTCTGGGTCACAGGATAAAGGGTAGACCCTGAAAGAAATGAATTGAAATGGAACAAATTGGGTTATCTAAAATGTAAACCGACAGAAATAGAGGTTTTCCACCTGTGAGAACCTTTGAGATCTGTGAGGTCAGAATTTAAGGGCACATAATTTTTTTAGGAGAAACAAAATTATCTTTTTTAAAAGCAATGTTTAAGTAAAAATTTTCACTTCTTTTGATTTTAATGTAGGCAACAAATCATAATAGTTAGCAGTACCTGTGACTGTTACCAATAGAAACCAGAGATATTTTCCAATTCCATTACAGTGTGTTGCATGTACCTAAAAATATTGTTTGTATCCACTACTACTTAGAAAATTATGGTAATTATTATGCCTACACTGTAATGCATTAATAAAGGGACACATTCTACTATAGTGTGAATTTCATTTCATAATATATTGATAATTGCATTTCAACATAATTTGTTTCCTTTGTTATCATATAAAATGTATTTTAGGCACTTAAGTATATTATTTTGAGAAGGGTCCATAGTTTTCAGTTGACTGCCAAAAAAGTGAATGGCACACAATAGGTTAAAAACTCCTCATTCATTGGTAACAGAATGTATTCTTCAGAGGCTAACAAGGTCAAGGCCAAACAAAACTTCAGCGCAAATAAAGTATCAGCACCTTTCAGAAACTAACAAAGAGAAAATTCTGTGCTGACAAACAATCCCTTTTTAAAACTCAAGGAAACTAAGGTTAGAAGATATGGTGCCAAATAGCATCTCTTCACACACAAATACTTCTGTAGCATGATAGCAAAATATGCTGGAACAGTGCCTGTTTTGCAGAGTTCTCAAATTAGATGTAGATCAATCTGGTGGGGTGGAAAGATCACCTGGCATAATTGTGTTCTAACTTCTATCCCAAAGTTGCTATTTGACTTTGCTAGCATCTAAACTTTGAGAACTTATTTCCTCAATTATGTAATGAGGAAAGTAGACATTGAGTGTTTTCAGATCTAAAATTCTACTCCAGATGTCAATATTCCCTTGATTAAAATGAGTTTTTTGACTCCCAGTGTAAGCAAATGTATTTCTGAAAGGGCTTTGGGTGGTTCAGTCAGTTGAGCGTCCGAATCTTGATTTTAGCTCAGGTCATGATCTCAGGGTTCACAGCTTTGAGCCCCATATAGGTCTTCTCCATGCTGACAGGGTGGAGCCTGCTTGGGATTCTCTCTCTCTCTCTCTCTCTCTCTCTCTCTCTTTCTGATCTCTCTCTCTCCGCCCCCCCTTTTCAATTAAATAAACTTTTAAAAAATACTAAAAAAATAAAATGAAGGGGCTTTGCAATGGAATTTTATTGTATTCGTTCTATGATTCAAAATGTTGATAAGCCTTCTTTTCACCATTAGAATTAATTAGATATTAACCATAGTCACATATTTCAAAAACCAAGTAGATCGTCTTAAAATTGTCCAGCTATTCGTTAGCTACTCATGCAGGTTTCTTCCCAAGAGCAGCACGTGCTTTACCTCTGAAGAATTTTGGTCTCTTATCCAGTACAAATTTTCAGGGAAGTTACTTCAATCAATTAAAAATTTCACATGCTGCTTGAAAGAAAATGTTTCCAAATCTTTCTAAATTTATTAGTGAAATGCTTTTTCTCTTGAAGGGATTTTTCAGAGTCACTTAAAAACATACCTATCTAACCTCAGCCTTTTCCCCCCTGTATTTTCCTGGTTGGGCAAGGATGTACACATTTTAATCTTGAGAAAGTTGGTAACCTAAGAGTAACATTTAGAGGGGCGCCTGGGCGGCTTAGTCGGTTAAGCGTCCGACTTTCGCTTAGGTCATGACTTTCGCTTAGGTTTATGATCTCGCAGTTCGTGGGTTCGAGCCCCGCGTCGGGCTCTGTGCTGACTGCCAGCTCAGAGCCTAGAGCCTGTTTCAGAATCTGTGACTCCCTCTCTCTCTGACCCTCCCCTGCTCGCGCTGTCTCTCTCTCTCCTAGAAATAAATAAAACTATTAAAAAAATTTTTTTTAAAGAGTAACATTTAGAGCAGTGATCTTTTATTTTTCAAGGAGACATTTACACCCTTGAAAAATTTTGCATATGCATGTGAAGTTTCATATGCTTATGAAATGTTCTATAAACCCACTTTTCTGATTAATCTACTTAGCATTTTATAAAGAGGTTGAGTTTTTAGATTATTTTTCTTAACATTTTAACATAATGGATAGTCTACCTATAGAATCTAAGTTTATTGGGTTTTTTTCCCATAAAATGTTGAGAATAAAAAGAGATAAGAATCACAGGATTTTTTTTTAATTTTCTTTAGCTAAGTCTCTTCAATTACTCTTATCAAATCAATTAAGCTGTGTGTGGAAGGGATATTGGGATGGATTGGGGTCATTTCGTAGCATAGCAAGTGGATGACTTTACCATGAAGCATTTCTACTCCTTTGGCCTTGGTGTCTTGGATAATGCTATTAAAATTACAAAGCTGCCGATAAGCCTAGTAATGAAATAAAAAACAAACAAGGACAAATATTTCTCGCCAATGACAGGCAGGTGTTTGTAAGTATGCCTTAATTCACAAATTGCTTTCACTTAATTACTTTAATGTTTATAAAGCACTTTGAGGATAAAAGGAATCATATAAATGTTAGATATTTTTAATAGACTCCATTCTTTCAGAGGCTCCAAGCTCACCACCTGCCCTTCTTTCTGGATGAGGACAAGAGAAATCACCTTCTAGAATATCTCCAGGGCAGCAGACACTGACCCTTTGATATTCTGACACATGAGCTTGGTGGGAGTTTAAGAACCAACTTCCCCTTTCTTTGTGTTTACTGCTTAAGAGGAAGCCTCTGAGAAAGGAGGAAAGAGTATTTGTAAATAGTAAAGAAGATAAATGACTTAGAGAGGAGGGAGTGGAGGGTACTTATCACCACTCATTTTTCCCCCATGGAGGTAAGTCCCAGGGAGTGTCCGTTCTCTCCTTTGTCTCCACTTAGCACTGCTGGAGCCGAAACCAGCAACTGTGTGAGGGAAAGCAAGGATAATTCCCTTTGATGTGGTCTTACGGTAGCAGTCTTTGTATCTGAGACAGCTAATTACACAGCAAATGAGTTACTTTGGAGTTTTGAACATTGTCACCTGAACTGCTCTTCTTTTTAGGTATTCTTTCAAAAACAAAACTATCACTATAATATGATATTACAGTCTCTTTTTTGTTAAACTCTGCCAGTGAGCAGATTCATATTAGGATCATGAGTCAACTTTCAGCATGATCAAAATTCAGACAATCTATCTTAGAAGGCTCAAGATGTCATTGTGATTCTGAAAGTAAAATTGGGGGTGCCTGAGTGGCTCAGTCAATTAAACCTCCGACTCTTGATTTTGGCATAGCCTGTGATCTCAGGGTTCATGGGTTTCAGCCCTGAGCCCCACGTTGGGCGGTTCTCAGCCTGTTTGAGATTCTCCTCTCTGCCCCTCCCCCGCTCACATTCTCTCTGACTCTCTCAAAATAAATAAATAAAACTTACACAAAATAAAAGTAAAATTAATGGCTGTGTTTCAAATTTGCCTGTGTTTTAACTTTACAACAGAAGATTCATATAGAATATTAAGCATTCATATCATTTCAATTTAAAAAAACTTTACTGGAGAGTAGTGAATTTTAAAATATGTTTTTGATTTATAATCACTCCAAATAAAATTTATATATTTTGCAGTAACCAAGTACTAGGTCTCATTGTTAAAGCACTCATGTAAAGGCAATTTAAATATGTATGTTTCTTGATCTATTCATAAAAATGAAACAGGGATGGAAAAGTCTTTGATGATGTCTATTATACATTTGGAGACTTTTTATGAGCTGCTGGAAATCATCTTTTCTTTTTCTTTTTTTTTAATAAGATGACATATGTTGTCAAAGGGAATGATTATTACTCAAATAAAATATGCTCTCAAGGTGATACCAGCACTGCAATTTACTTTTCAAAGTTTAGAGAGGGGAGGAGACCTACAACATTCTATTTTCTAAAAGAACAAATTACAGGAAAAGCCTAAAAGCTTCAGTTTATGTTCCAAAATTCAGATAAATATTTGACTTCACAACAGCCAGATTCCTCAGAGATAAAAGTTAGTATTTTGGAAAGAAGGTAATGCTGACAATTTAAAGACATTTGGCCAAAATTATTTAATTTATTTTTTAATTTTGATCCATCGATAGAGAACTGAATTTCTGCAGAATAAAGCTGTTTCTGTACATAGTTAAAAACACCTGGACTTTCAGATGGGATTAGAGAATTGGGTCAGAATAAGACAAAAGGTTTAATTTAAATGTGTTTAGACGTTTAACAGTGCTTAAGGGGCACCTGGGTGGCTTAGTGGGTTAAGGGTCCAACTTTGGCTCAGGTCATGAGCTCATGGTTCATGAGTTGGAGCCCTGGATAAGGCTCTGTGATGACAGCTCAGAGCCTGTACCCTGCTTCAGATCCTGTGTCTCCCTCTCTCTCTCTGCCCCCTTCCCCACTTGGTCTCTCTCTCTTTCTCTCTCTCTCTCAAAAATAAACATTAAAAAGGTAAAAAGTAATAATGTATTTAAAAAGACAGGGCCTTTTCTAATGCATATAAATGCTTTTCTATTCTACAAAAAGTCATTATCTTCTGATCCAAAACTGGGCTAGTTTTTTAAAATAGGGTTGTAAAAATGCCAAGAATGTTAAATGTTAAAAATGTGAGACAGGGGGTGAGAATGGATTTGACATTACAACTGACTAGTTAAGGACTAGTTATGAAAATTACCTAACCACTGTGTACCTCAATGTCCTATCTGTAAAACAAGAATAATTATATTCTTTTGTAGGTTGATGTTAAGTTTGACAAATAATACTTTTCCGTCACTTAGTTCCAAATCTGATACACTGTGAACAGTTAACTAGTATTAATCACTAATATTTGTAGAAAAACTCATAGCGTGTGCTAAACAGAAACGTGAAACCTAGAACCAGACTTCACGGGATTAAACCCCAGCTCTAATCCTTACTAGCCATGTGATATTGGTCAAGTTAATAAATCTCTTTGTGTGTCCACCTCCTCATCTCTAAAAAGGTCTACTAGCTCTCGCTTTTTTATTGTTGTAAGGATTAAATATGTCAATAAACATAATTCATTTTTAATAGTACCTAGTATTTGTTAAGCCATTTGTTTTCCCTAATGAATCTGAACAGTTAAATACAGTTGAAACCTCATATAATCTCCCATATCATATAGATTAATACTATTTAGAGTTTTACTAGCTAACATTTACTAGGTGCTTAACACATGCCAGGTACTTTTTAATTTTTTTAAATTACGTTTAAGTATTATTTATTTATTTTGAGAGAGAGAGAGCAAAAGCACAAGCAATGGAGAGGCAGAGAGAGAGAGAGAGAGAGAGAGGAAATTCCAAGCTCAAACTCACTAAGTTTGATGCGGAGCTCAAACTTGCTAAGACCGGGAGATTACGACCTGAACTGAAACCAAGAGTCAGACACTTACACTTAACCAACTGAATCACCTAGGCGCCCCCTAAGGTACTTTTTGAATGAAGACACCAGGCTTGAGGGAAAATTAAGGAGTATGATCATATATGTACTTACTCAGTTCCCTTTGAGGCAACTAAGTGAGATACTGAATAAGCATTTGGATATAAAAGTTGGAAGCTTAGACAAGCGGTCTGAACCAAACTTAGACAAAATAGGGGTGCTAGTAATAAGAAGGGCACCACTGGGATACAGATGAAAACTGAAGCAACAGTCATGGATGACACAGTACAATAGAAAGTCTATAAGGGGAGGAAAAACATGAAACTTAATTAAAACTCCAAATACAGTTTCTTTACAGAATTCTTTTGAATCCTCTAAGCAGGCACCCAGGCCAGGAAGTGTTGCATTTCTATAGATTTTAATGCCATGATAAGCACTAGCTTATGAAAAGTAGGATCAGTTACAAATCTGGATGCATCATTAGGCCTAGAGCTTCTTCCTCTCTCCTTCACTAGCCTGACACCACATGAGTGGCTATGAGATCATTGGTTATGAGTCACTGTAGGTATTCCTGCAGTATGGGGCATAAGCTATAATAGATCGGGGGCTTAGGAAAGGTGAGGATGAATGCGGCTCATTTAGTGGGACAGACATTTACAAAACTGAACTAGAGAACAAAGTTTGAGAATCAGGGAAGGGAATCTCCAGAAATCAGAAATACTTGTTTTGGGGTCTATGAAGATCAGCCCCTTGCCAATCCTCCACATTCTATTCATACTCCAGATTTCATATTTGTTCAGGGTTTGGCCTGTACTGTTCCCTTTCTGCTTTTATTAGCTTATATATCAAAACAGGGTTTTTTCCCATTTTTCTGTCTATCAAAATTTCCTTGTTTTATTTTCCTGTTTCTGATGCAGTGAAAATCCCTTTGAGGGTTTATTTTTCTATAATGAATATTAAAGACAGTAGAAATTAGAAAATAAAACTATCCCCCCCCCAACTCTATTTCTCCTTTCAGTATACCTTTAATCTGGTAGATCTTAGATTCACAGAAATGGTACCTGGGAGAAATTTGAGAAAGAAAGAAAGAAAGAGCGAGAGCGAGAGCAAGAAAGAAAGAAAGAAAGAAAGAAAGAAAGAAAGAAAGAAAGAAAGAAAGAAAGAAAGAAAGAAAGAAAGAAAGAAATGAGAGAGGGAGGGAAGGAGGGAGGGAGGGAGGAAAACAAAGATTTGATTTTGGACAATTCAGTCACATATTATTCAATCTGAAGCTAAATAGTCTGCATAAAATGAACTGGGGAAAGAAAGTACTAGAAGCTGTCAAGGCAAATGGTAATAGACCTAGAGAAAAAGTAATGGTAGTGAGACATGAGGGAGACAGAAGACCAAAAAAAGAAGCTATTTTCCCCTTTTCTCTTTCCTACTTACCACTATAGCAGTCCACAGGCATGCCTCAAAATTAGTGTATATTCACACACCTCTCTGTACTCACATAGCCACAAGCACAACATAAAAAGTTAGCATTTGCCATTGAAAATGTTCATAACTGTTAGCATTAACTCTAAACTTAATCATTTGCTTTATGTCAGGGAAATGGGTTTTTAACTTTAAGTTGTCTTAACTCAAGAAAGAAAAATAAGATTTCCTAAATTTCATTTGTTCTTTGAATTACATATAATCTTAATTCCTCAGTTTTGTCCCACATCCCTGTGTATAATGCCAATGAAACTTGCAGCAATAGCAGCCATTTCTGTGCATTTTTTTGCTGGCTGCCTGTGGCAGAGTTGAAAACAGGTTTCACCATTCTGAATGCTTAGTGAAAGTTAGATGAATAAAGGCATCCTACATTTTTCTGGTCAATAAGTAATGGATGGGGCTATTTTGAGGGTTAGCCTTCAATCTCTCCAGAGATTGAAACCGGAATTGGGAATACTAGCCGCTTTGTGCTCTTTCCTGACTACCCATCAGAGAGAAGATACTAGATTCTCATTGGCTGTGAAAGGGTTGAAATTAAGCTAAAGCATCTTAGAAACCCTGGTAATCTAGAGAGACTACTAAAAGCTGACAATTTACTTTGCTTGATACATATATTTTTGGAACAAGTACCTTCAAGTGGAACGTAATAACTGTTCTCTTTAAATGACAATTGTTGTGACTCTTACTCTTACATAAGGCATAACATAAGGGAGGAAGCTGATTTACATAATCTGAAGATAATGGAAAAGAATATCTAGAAATGCAAGGAGTTTGAACTAATGGGTTGGCAGGTGGGTTCCAGAAGATAGTATGTGTAATGCATTATACCTGATACATAAAGCGGTTTTATATACGATGACTGCTGGCTGTGCAAGCAAATTATCACATGCATTTTAATCCTAAAGCAAGGACACTAATAATTTCCAATGCAAGGTTCTTAGTTGTTTAGTCTTCTTTATACCGTTAGTTCATTCTTCTCTTTCTAATGCCTCCCCCTCTCCATACTCTCACATAATACTTTTATTTTCATTTCTCAGTTGTTCTTCCCTACGTGTTGACCATTTCTTAACCCTTGCAGTAGAACTGAAGTTGCTGAGAGAAATCCTTCCTGTTTCTTTCCACACTTCCACAACCTCAGGCACTCCACTTGTATGCTTCTATTTTTTAATTAAATTTAATTTTAATTTTTCATAATTTCTCTATCCGTTTCTGAGTAGACGTCAAAGCTGGGGCACCATAACCCTCACATTCATACTATAACATCGTAAACAGTATAATGAGGAGGGAGGGGCAAGACAGGGAGGAATGAGACATAGTATTGAATTTGTACATTCACTTTGTGATAGACTTTTTACACACTGTCATTTTTATAAGATGTACCAAGGAGTTACAGTTAGATATTGCTTCTGAATAATATTATTTAAATAGATTCTAATAATTCTGTATTGCCTCAATGGAACTTATTTTCCTTACCTCTCTCCCTTCCCCCTTTCCTTTGCCTTCCTTCTCTTTAATGCAGCTACCATTAATCACTTTTATAGATTCCTTTGTGGTTTCTCTGAAATTACCAGGTTATATCATAAACCATATCCAATTTTCCTCCTTTTAAAATTATCATTTGACACTTCAAATCCTAAAAAGTCTACTTGTGCATTTCTAACTTGCAACTGATAATTATTTCTACAGTCCTCACCTTGTATATAAGGTTAAAGTCATGATATTTACATGAAATCTTTCAGTATCTGCCTAGTGTGCATCTCAGATAGTACAGTGATACAATCCTATAAAATGAGTATTTCTAACTCTTGAACTGATCTGTTCTTCTGAAACTAGTCACAAATATTTAGATTCCAATGGCAAGGCCACCTCAGTGGAGCTGGTTGCATATCGTCTGGGCTCCCATATTGCAATTATCTGTGTTCAAGTCTATGTCATTTAAAAAGTTGTAAAGTCTTTGAGATAAAGCACTTTGTTTCACTGGTATTTTTCTCCCCAGTGTGTTGTCCTGTGCTGAACTCTTATTTATTTAATTCTCATTCTCACCAAATGAGAAACACTGAATTAAATAATGAATGGGAAATTTCCAGTGGTAAGAGAAGAGATAGGAATGGAATATAACATTCTTCTACATACAAATAAAGGTTTGTTAAATGCTCAGGCAGAGCTGGAACAAACAACCATAATGAATCTTAACCGTTCTAATTGTTCCAATGTGTCTAGACTAATGCTTAAACTTTAAAAGAGAAAAATAACCCCATTCAGAGAATCCACACACTCTGTACTGAAAACTGGTATTTGCCTATGATAACAGGGTGACCTAAATGAGGGAAAACTCTTCTAACTCCATCAACATTGCAAATGAGACTTTCTCGCATTTATGATAAAGAAGCCCATTTATTTTATCATTATTAGTGCTGTTACTAAAACTAATAATTTGTGCCTACACATGAGGATGGCAATAGCAAAGGAAGCAATCACTGGGAAAAATACAAATTATATATAACATTACCATCTTTAACATGCATTAAGGGTAATTATAATAAGTTGTTATTGCCCTTAAAGTCAACTCTCTGTTCTAGTGTTCCAGAAGGAAGAGCAGATTTATCAAATAGTTTCCTCTCTGCAGTGAAAGGCAATCACTAGAAATTTGTTTAGACCACTTAAATTTATTTAATAGTCAAAAATTTTCAATTCCTTTGGAGATTTTCTAGTTAATAGAATTAACCTATAGTGTAATTAGACATGTCTGAATTAAAGTCCTTTTTCAATGATAATACCTGCAGTAGAAGTAGTCTCCAGAGATAAAGAGATTAGTATTCACATTAGTGGTAAATTTGCTATCAGAACCACATTTATTCTTTTGGTCTTTCATCCCTGAAGGATTCTACAGCTGGGCAGATTTACAGGTTTGCTCTTTCTCATCAACTGTGTTTTGCCTATTTTTATTCTAGGGAACAGTGGCTTCCATCATAATTTCCTCATCTGAACTTTAATGACAAAATGATCTGCCTTGTCTTTTTCCTGCTTCTATTAGAAAATGGAGGGATGGTATAAGCAAACCCAGTACAATCTCTCCAACCAGCTTGAAAATTAGCAAGGACATTCTTAAGAAATCACTTAAATCACTGTAGCCAAATTCATCCTGGAGTTTCTGAAGATTACCTAAATACTTGTGCCTGCACTTCATCTCATTTAGGCAGTCTTCCCAAATTAATTCCAAGAATGTGACTGACTCCAGGATATCCAAGGATGTTTCAACATCACCATGTTTATGAAGAACTAATAGCTAAGGTGTACTCATTTACCTGTTTTTAATTTTGACACAAATGCAAATATTATACATATATTTTTCATGTCCTTTTTAGTAAGTTATATTAACTTTTAGGTTTCCCAAAAAGAAATTCCTTATGTCTCCACTTCTTCAAACTTCCTTTCTGTAATGTGTTACACTCTACTGGACGAACACCATATCAGTGCATGATACTGAATCTCCTTTATTTGCCATTGTAGACAGCATAACCATACATTTTCTTCTTTGGAGGTCTTTCAAACCCACATGCCTGCAGCTTTTAGGCCTCAGAGAGCTCATGGCTTACATTCATGGCTTATTTAGTACAATAATACAGACTGTGAGTTAGAGTTTAAAATTTCAGGTTTACATTGTGTTACAAATAGTTGTGTTATTATCAGCTACCCTTTGAATTCCTTTGTGTCTTCATGCTTATCCAGGATGTAAGTATACATGAGTTCAGTGTTGGTAAACAAACACTACACATTACCTAAGCTCCCTGGAATGGAAAATGATAGTGCTATCTCTCTCCCTTGAAGAACCTTTATGGCCAAATCAGGTGTGACATCACCATGTTCTAGGCTTCTGGGTTTCTTTGTTTATACAACTTCTCTGTTCGATGTCATATTTACATCCTATTTAGATTTATGTTATATTCTTCAACAAATTTGTAATTCCACACAGTACCTTTGTTATACATATTTTTTACCATTGTAATGATTAATTATTATTTGAGCTTTATAATTTTTGTTGTGAAGATCAAGTAAAATAATCATATGAAAATGTTGTATATGGCCCACCATGGGACATATAATTGCAAGGCTGTCCAAATGTGTGTTGAATACGTGTTGACTATATAAAGGGAATTTGCTTATCCTATTGAAAAGAAGCTACATAAAAATAAAGATAATTAGTATGTATTCAAATTTAGAATGTGCTAGAGGTTGTATGTTACCTGATTTAATCCTCACAAGCTGATCAAGTATGTCCATTTCCTAATGAAGTAAATGAATTTCAAGAGATTAAGTAAATGCTCAAGTGTGCAATATAGGTATCTATACTTTATTCACTTGTCAAACTTCTGAAGTTAATATTCATGCTCATTCTTCTGTTGTGTATCACCTATTAAGATTGCTGTGTAAATAAACATATAGGGCATGTGAAATGTTTATTTTTTAATATCAAGCACTATATAAAATGAATTATTTTCTCTGAAACCAAAGGAAGTCTAAACAACATTATGTTCTCCTATTTTAATCAGGGTACATGAGTTTGTTTACATAGAAGACTGTAAGATTTTGCAGTCAACCTCAAGTCGGATATTCACTTAAGACTTAGTTTCTAATCTACTCATCTGTATAATTGTAAAGCTTCCTGGACCCCATCCCATAGAAACATGTCTCCAGCTTATAGATAAATGATTAAAATTGTATAATGATGGAACTGTGTCTTTGTTACCATATCTAGCATAGAACTTGGCACATAGATAGTACTCAGTAAGAGCATACTCGTTAAAGGAGCAAATGAGGGAATTATGGGAGGGAATAAGACAGCAGTGCATTGTAGGAAGTGAATTATGATCAGTAGGTGGGTGATGTGGTTAGCAATTCTGGATCATTTACTAACTACCTGAATGGCTTCTAAAACTCATCTAATTTTTGAGCTTTTGTTTTTTTTTTTTTTATTTTCAAAGTCTTATTATGTCTCTGATATCCCAGCACAAACTTCATCTAAATCTCTGGATTGTTCAAGAAGGTACCAATGTCCTTTATTTCTTCAATCATAAAACTTTAATCTGATATTAATACATGATGACCTTGACAATCTCTGATTAACAGCATAGCTCATGGGCTATCCCCCAATTTCCAAATTCTAATACAGTCTGGCACATCCTCCTTGACCTCCCTCTTTTGGTGAGACCATTGCATATTTTTTTGCTCTTTGAGTTTCTTCCCACCATCTGTCTCACTTGCCCTTAGTCTGTGATACTACTAATAAAGCCCAATTTAATGTTATAAACATGAGCAGAAATAAAGCCTAAAAGAAATGTAGACGGATGATGAGTGTATTAGTCAGAATACTTTAGGCTATTTTACAGTAACACATGACCCCTCTCAAGTCACAGTATCTTAAAGGAAGACAAAAATAATGTAAGGAACTGTGAATGGCCTGAGATTTTAGCCTTTTTGTAAACTAACCAAGTAGCCTACAATAGTTTCACAGATGGTGGCAGTGAACACAGATTTCCAGGTTAGAGACAAGAGATATTATTACTCAAAGCACAGTAGACAGCATGAGTTACTTGTTTATAGGAGTTCCTCTTTCTCTGAAAGTCTCAAGAAGTGATGGCAAGCATCTCAGGTATATGCAGCATATAGAATGGGTCTAAGCCACAACTGAGGGAAACAGAGCTTAAAAACAAACAGACAAAATACTATATAGGCAACTGAAAACAAACCTATCCAACCTTTACCCTAAGGGGAAATGTTATCTTTATTTTCCTGGTCAGGTAACTACAAATCTCACTTCTGCCCTAGAGGGAGATGCTATCTATGTTATCCAGGAGTGTTTGTTATACAAAAGGACAGTCTAGGACAAAAATAATCATAAGGCAATGGAGTATTCTTTTCCAATAATACATTTTTCTCTTAAGCTACATGTCTATCTTGGGTTCCTCAAGGTATCTATTTAGTATAGTAATTCAGAGGCTCAGACTGACAGAGGCTCCATATAGATATTTGCTTTTTAAAAACTATCATTCAGGAGGAAGAGACCAGCAAATATTGACACTCTAAACTTCTGCTCAGAAAGGACACATGTACTTCAACCTACATTTTGTTGGTAAAAGCAAGTGACTTACTCACAAATTGTTTTCAATTATCCATCAGAGATATTCACAGCCAGGAATAATAGATAATCAGCACTTATAATGTGAACAGTTGAATTGAATGACCATATCTAAATTATACTAACAAGTTATTTTTATTTATTTATTTATTTTTACTGTTTATTTTTGAGAGAAAGAGAGAGAGAGGTTTAGCAGGGAAGGGGCAGAGAGAGAGGGAGACACAGAATCCAAACAGGCTTCGGCACAGAGCTCAACGTGGGGCTCAAACTCACTAGCCATGAGATCATGACCTGAGCCAAAGTTGGATGCTTGACCAACTGAGCCATCCAGGCACCTCTATGCTCACAAATTATTTTTGCTTGTAGAGGTCTCAAACAGCCACAGTAGTCTGCCAGAAGGTTCGGTGAATTGTCTGAGCAATTTTTTAAGATATTGTACATATTTAAACTTGCAGAAAAAATCTGATATATTAGACAAAAAATTAAAAGTACCTCTCTAGGCACCGTGTGTGGGCTAATCATGTGCTGGGTGCTAAGAGTCAAACAGTGGTTAAGACATGATCCCTGCCTTCAGATAGCTAACATTTTATGTGAGGGACAGAAAACAAGCAAACAAACATAATAACTATAGGTTACGGTAAGTGCTAAGAAGAAAAGAGAGTATCATGGTTTGAAAAGGCTGGGGTCATCAGATAATCCCCATACAAATTTTGGTGGATAGAGGTTCTTCAAATTGTTCTAGATAGAAAACATCAAATACTAAGCTCCTAAATTGGAATAGAGCTAGATATGTTATAAACACTTATTAGTGACCTCAATAGTTCAAAAAAGTTGGGCAACATATCTAGAGAAACAACTAATAAATAGGAATAAATATAAACATCCTTGCTTTTTGATCCAACCACCCAAGTTGGACTGATGAGAATTAACGGTAATATGAAAATGACGTTGGGATTTCAATAGACTTGGAGATCAATATATCTTAAAATAGCATGTCAAAATGGGACTCAGTAATAATATGAACACATGGTGTCCAGAGGAAAACGAAAGGATAATTCCACTATGTTCTGTAAAGGTATACTTCATTCAGTTCTAGGAAGACATCTAGCTTTGTGAAAAGGTGGAATTTGTACAGAAGAGTGTTAATAGACTAAGGATATATGTGGTTTCCATTAAGACTAAACCAAACCCTAGGATTACTTAGAAATGCATGAGGCTTATTTTGTCGTCGTCTCAATGAGTTATAAATATCGCTTGGCATTTAAGAAAAGGGCCAAGAATGCTAAGCATCTGACATTGCATGGGGGAATTCCACACAATGAGAAATTATCCCTCTCAAAATTCTAATGTGCCCCTTTTGACAAATATCAGTGTGTATGTGTGTGTGTGTGTGTATATATATATATATNTACATAATATATATATTATCTTTAACTCTCTCTATATATTTTTTCATTTATGTGGAAAGGCCTGAGAACATTTAATTTGGAGAAGAGAATATTGTCTCATATAGAAGTCAGTCAAGTAGCAAAGTCTTTTGCATAGCAGCAAATTGAACTGAGGTTAATGGAAAGAAGTTAGTAGGAAGGAAAGGGAAAAGCATATTTTAACTCATTATAAGAAATAAATCTTTAAGGCTTATAATCAGAAACAAAAGCTGAGGTCATTCTAATTCATTGACTTCCCTTTGACACAACTACTTTATCAAGGTTCAACTTGTCTTCCATTTGCTGAAGCACAGACTGGAAGAATTTGACTTTGTCCACAGAATTTCCAAAATTTCCTGTGTTTGAGTATCTCTGTCTTATATACTATGCAGATCAGCTACATTTAAAGATCAATTCTTTAGCTTTTACATTCAAAGGCAAGCTGTCAATAGCTCTTCTTAGCTTAGAGAAAAAAAAAACAGAAAAATCTGGTTCTAGGATTCTGATTGTATATGCAGTATTTTTCTAGAATAACTTTACTTCACACATGCAGACTTGATTTCTGTGTTGAGCTAGATATTGCTATGATTTATTTGACATTTTGGGAATTTGCAATATTGTGCTTCTTGTAATTCAGAGAGGAGATTCTTGATAAACATATTTGACTGATTACTATTTAATAATTACTTGTATCAAAATATGCTACTTTTGTCCAGAGTGTGATGAATAACCACCCCAATCCCGTTTATGGATGTATTGGAGCATTAGATAAAATTTACATGTATGAAGTTAGCTTAAGTACAAGGTTTTCATTTAGGTAAGCAGCTGATGATTGTCAAGAATGTATGAAAGGAAGAAATAATCTAGAAGAAAATGTTGAGGATTTCCATTAAACCTGAGTGAGGTATTGAGGCCGACTAAGCAAAACCAGCCCAGGTACTTGTGGGACTTATCCTAGCCAGGGAATAATTTAATATACTCTGGCTATGGGACCAAGAAGGATATTGTAACTGTTTGGAGAGCTTATTTTAGCATGATTTTGTGAGGATTTTCTACAAGACTGATTTTCCGTATACATTTTTTTTTTTTTTACTATTTTCAAGTTTTACATGTCTATTTGAGGTGGTATGGAATTCGTGTGGTTTGGAAGACAGAGGATAGGGAATGAGCTCATTGAGAGAGCCAGAACAAAACACTTGCTGTGCATTTTTTTTTGCAATTTTTAAAAGATGTAATCTCCTGAAAAAGATCATCGTACAATCTCAAAATTAATTTCCAAAGAAAGATTTCAAAACTGTTTTTGAGCAATACTGTTATGATTTGATAAAAACATGTAAACTCTGAAGGCTTGTAATTTAAAGGAGAAATATCATTTGAATGTATGTTTCATAATAGCTTTGCCAAACTCTTTTGCATTACTTTACATTCATTATTCATATTCCCATAGTCTATTTTGAGAAAACTATCAGGTTTGCTATTTGGAGCTGAGATTCATCAGGAGGAGTCCCAATATATAGTTCCTGTTTTTTCAAAGCTAAAAAGGAAAACTGTCTAAAAAATAATACTTCAGTGTCGTCCTGACCTCTGTTTTTCCTTCGTTCTGTCACTCCACCCTGCAGAGACAAAGTTACTAATCTAATCCTTCTACTTCTTCCTTTTTGGAGAAAAAAGTAATAGTAAAAATTCCCTGCTTTTCCAAGCATATGTCTTGACTGAGGAGGTCATCTCACTTGGGGAGGACTACCACAGGCCATTAGTACCTTTAATGAGATAAATAAATCTAATGCCTTATGTTGTCAACTTACCCTTACTCAGTGATAAAGAGAATATTTTGAATTCCAGGTAGCTTACTTTGGTCTAATGTATAATTTGTTCAAAGATTGGTTTAGAAAAAAGGGATAGTATTTATTGGGTACTCTCAAAGAGCAAAAACTAGTTTCTTCATTCTTCAGAATGTATCCTCCATCCCTTCATATGTTTCCAGGTCTTTTGGATGAATGTGTTCCTACTTTCTCTAAATTTAGTAATTAATATTTTTTCAGCTAATTATTTTTTTTTATTTTAGAGTGACAGAGAGAGAGCATGAGCTGAGGAGAGAGACAGAGAGACAGGGAATCTTAAGCAGTCTCCATGCTCAGTGCAAAGCCCCACATGGGGCTCAATCTCAGGACAGTGAGCTCATGATGTGAGCCAAAATCAAGAGTCAGACATGTAAGGAACTGAGCCACCCAAGTGCCCCAGTAATTAATTTTTAGAAAGTCAATTTTCTCTTATAATGCTATAACACAGGGTTTTACTTGTTTATTACCATTTTTTCCTCTACAAAGTAATATGAAATACATTTCTTAAATTCCAAGATCTCCTAGAGTATGAATGTGAAGTTGTAAAGTGAGATTTAGTTCTAAATTATTTCTGTTGTTTTATCCTAATATTTGGTTCAGTGATCTCTAGCTTTTCATTTTCAAGAGTAGACAAATTTCATCAAATGTTATACAGCCTAGCTATGCACAGCTTTGAAAAATGTGCACTATTGCCCTGCCTCATCCTCTGTAACATTACTTCAATTTTTATAAGTAACTTCTGTGTCCATTAAAGTTTTTCCAATAAGGTTTCCACTTGACTAGAAGAGGAAAAATATCATATTACTAAGTATCTACCAGTATGTTAGGATTATTCTTAGAAATAAAAGAACAACAACAACAAAAAAATCAAAGTTACATCAAAAGCACATGTCAAGCTGATAACGCCTGTCATTAGAAACCTACAATATTGTTTTGGTGGAAATATTAAAAAACAAATAGTAAGTACATACTCACTCGAACTCATATTCTCTCTGTTACCTTAAGCAAACCTTTCTGAAAACTTTTCAAAAGGATAGTAGAAGTTGAAGCATGTTCACTTCAAATTTTCTATAAATATAAATTTTCTAACTGGTCAAAATTCAAAGGATAAAATAAATATGCTATCATCATGAAAATCCTAGTTTATAGTAGACTTTCATTTATGTACTCCTATCTTTCATTCACTGCCTCCTAGCCTCGGTAAGGACAGTATAAGACCGATGATAGCTATTATCAAAAGAAATATAAAATTATTCATTAATACAAAGGTATGCAACATAAATCTATTAATCATGTAGAACATTTCCAACATGAAATTTGTTAACAAATCAAAGTGATAATATCATGAATGAGGCCAGACAGCTTACCAACAACAGAACAATTTTTTAAAATATTATCTTATGGAGACCCTCCTGCTGACCCATCATTGATAACTAAGAAGAAATTTTCATGGTCCATGTGATGGATCCCTAGAAGAGTGCTAGAATATAGTTTGAATTAAGCCAAGAGTTCAGTTTGTATATGTGGGAGAAAAAAACAGATAATTTTTCCCCCTGTGGCTCAATCACCAGGAAGGAATTTCAAATTTGAAAACATCTCCAACTTCTTTAATTTTAACAGCACTGAAGTAACTATATGCATGTCCTCATTCCTGGAAGTATGTTTTTTCATTAAAACTAGGAGTCATAGGTGACTCTCAGTTTTCATTCTTAAAAAATGTCTGCTGAAAAATTCCCAGGAAAAAGACAATTACAACATGAACAAAAAGACAATGACAGTGAATAGATTATTTCAGGGAAATGGGGGAAATGAACTTGAATCTCAGATTCTTCCATCTCTAATATCTTGGTGACGTAAACAGAGAAACATTTAAATGGCAGACTCAGCATTTTCTCCTTGGGCCTAAAGATCATCACAAGAACTGACTTTATATTCCTGACTGAAGTAAATAAAAAATACAAAATATATGAAACAAAGGCTTTAAACATATTGACCATCGAGTACTGAAAGGTCATAATCTCTGAAAAGAGAGAAACTAGTAAAACAATCTCAGTGATTTTCCAAGTTTACTGACTGGAGAGAGTTTCTAGGCCTCAGCTTGAGGAGGAAGTCAGGCAGACATCCAGGGCCTCCCATGTTGAGGAGTCGAATTTGGAATCCAGGGAGCCCAAGGCTGCTGGGGTCCGCAGAGCAGCATACCGGAGAGGGAAGAACTGAATGAAGAGAGAGATGCGGAGATCTGTTGAAAGTCTTCAGCTGGATACTGATCCATTCTTATGGGTATCAAAGCTACCTAAGTTTTAGGAAAGAACAACGTGAAGGAAGAGAAGAACAGTAGCTTGAGCTCATAGAGTCAGGAATATTTACTGTTACCTCCAGCCAGAGTGCAAAATCTCATAATTCACGGGGCACTTGGTAGTATACTCAGAAGTTTCTTTCCCTACAAGTTTGTAAAATTATTCTTCTACTGAATGATACTCTGGTGTTTACAAGGAAGGCATAAAAATAAGATCAAAAAGGACCAAACTATTTTGAGATAGAGTCCAGAGAAAAGCTTAAAAATATTTTTAGAAGTACAAAAATAATGAGTACTCATGAAGTAAAATTCACCATGATGGACTTCCAGTAAAAACTTAACTAGGATACAAAGAAGCACGGAAATAATTAGAAATGACACAGCTGAGAGAAATATCAGAGAACGATTAAGGGCAGTGAAATAACTCTTGTGACTGAATTCACATGTTCCTGAAGGTAGAGGAAAGATTACTTTCTAAGAGATCTGGAAATACTTAAAAAATAGAAAATCTAAAGATTAAAAGATATAGTGTCAAAGATGAAAATTCCACTGAGAAGGTAAAAGAACAGATTATACATATAAAAGAAAAGATAAACTTAAAAGCAAAATTACGATAATGATCCAAATGTAACAACAAAAGGAAACAAGATTTAAAATAAAAGCAGAAAACAGCATCAGTATGTTATGGAATAGATTCAGGTGACTATTGTATTTTCAAAACGATAGCTAGTATTTCATTAATGAAAGTTACAGAAATCAAAACATCAGGTCATAAAGAAGTTTTTTCCTGTAGGTGATAGAAAAAATATCCTCCAACTTACACTTTAATATGCAATTAGTTTCAAACCTAAATATGATACAAGTGTTTTTAAATTGTCAATGTGGTAAAACATTCTGCTCTCCATTTTGTCAGAAAAAAAAATCAAATTTTGCCATAAGCGTATTTTTAAAACGTTATTTAAACCCAGGTATAAAGAAGTAGTTTGTAACCTTGATTAAAATAATGACATAAGCTTGGAGGAATGCTGTTTGAAGAGCTTTGGAGATCAGTCATGCCATAGAAATATTAAAAGGCTAAAAGGCACAAGACTGTGAGATATAGAAGGGTGAGCTCTATACCTGCTACACTTTTTGCCCCTCAGTACATTTGCTATTTCATGTCAAGTGGCATACAGACAGAACAGAAAGCCGTGTAAATAGAGCTTATGGAAGATTCTCTTGACCGAGAAGAAAAAGCTAGATTTTGGTTTTACTAAAACAGGCAGGTACATGAAAACAAGCCTCCAAACTCTGTTGTGATTTGTAATAAGAAATATGTATTTGATCAGCATCCCTGTTCCTGGCAGCAGCTCCTAAAACCTTTGTAATTTTCTAAGTGATAAGAGCAATGGGAGACTCTTTTGTTATAATATTTGCTATTTTGTCCTGGGTTCTTGAAATAGCTCCAGAGCAACAAAGGCAAAAGAAGTGTCTTTTGTTATCATAACAAGCCCCTTTCAATCACACTTGTGTTTATGTTAATGAGATGATTTTTGGAAGGTTCTTAGATAACCACAGTAGGAGGTTGGTTGTCAAGGGAACTAACCAGTGTGATTAGAGGGTCAGAACTTTCAGCCCCAACCCCCACCTCTGCACTAGAAGGACTGTGAAGAGGAGCTGAAGGTTGAATTAATCACCAATGACCAATGATTTCATTAACCCTGCCTATGTAATGAAGTCTCCATAAAAATCTTAAACAGAGTTTGGAGGGCTTCCAGGTTGGTGAAAACATGAAAATACTGGGAGGGTAGCATGCCAGAGAGGGCACGGGCTCTGTGTCACTTCCCACATACCTTGCCCTATGCATTCCTTCCATCTGGCCGTTCCTGAATTGCATCCTTTTATAATAAACCAGTATTTTTCCTGAGATCTGTGAGCTACTCTAGCAAATTATCAAACCCAAGGAGGGGATCATGGGAACCTCGGATTTATAGTCAATAGATCAGAAGCACATATAAAAACCTGGGACTTATGATTGACAATTGAAGTGGGATCGTTCTTTAGGACTGACCCCTAAGCCTGTGATGGGGTCAGTTATTAACCTCAGGTAGATAATGTCAGAATTGAATTGAATTGAGGACGCCCAATTGGAGTCTACAGAGAATGGAAGAACTGCTTGGTTGGGAAATCCTCACAGATCTGGTGTCAGAAATGAAGGATTCTGAGTGTGTCTGGGTGGTTTAGTGGGATGAGCGTTCAATTTCTGATTTTGGCTCGAGTCATGCTCCCAGAGTGATTAGATCAAGCCACACATGGGAATCCGTACAGAGCATGAAGCCTACTTAAGGTTCTCTCTCTCTCTCTCTCTCTCTCCCTCCCTCGCTGCCCCATCCCCAGCTAGCATGTGCTCTCTCTCTCTCTCTCTAAAAAAATAAAATTAAAAAAGAAAAATGAAGAATTCTGAAAGTAAACAGAAGAGTTATTTTCTGTTTTTGCTTTTTTTTCCCTCCTATCACAGACCAAAAGGGAAGCAAAAGAAATTAGCCAACATTCTGCCTGCAGTTTTTCCTCAAGACATTTGCTGATATCTAAGCTGTTAGGGATAACAGTAATAATAGACTAATAGTAGTAATAGTAGACTAATAAATAATAAGTACATAATAAATAATAACAATAATAATAAATTTAAAAACTGACCAACAAATCTGTAAAAAGCCTAAGAAATCAAAACAAAGCTTTCTTCTTTTTTAAAATTTTTTTTAAATGTTTTTTTTATTTATTTCTAGGAGAGAGAGAGACAGTGTGAGCAGGGGAGGGTCAGAGAGAGAGGAAGTCACAGACTGAAACAGGCTCCAGGCTCCGAGCTGGCAGTCAGCGCATAGCCCGACGCCGGGCTCGAACCCACGTACCGCGATCATGACCCAAGGGAAAGTCGGACGCTTAACCGACTAAGCCACCCAGGCGCCCCAAAAACAAAGCTTTCTTCTTACAAAACTCTGAAATCTATCCTTCAGATTTCTTAATCCCAATTTGTATCTTACAACTTGATTATATTTTATCTGTCCACTAGAAGAAACTGATATTCCTTCTATAATTTTTCATGTATGATCACATTTCATATAAAATCACTCAACATTCTATCCAACATGATTAAATGACTGAAACCAAAAGGAAAAAATAATCAGTAGAAATAAACCCACATATGATCCTATTATTGATGTTATTGAATTACGTAAAGTTTACAAGTATTAATGTAATGATCAGTATAATTTTACACTTATGTATTCCTATAACTATCACCCATATCAAAATATAGAAAATTACAGCTCATTGAAAGCATCCATTATGCCCTATCCAAGTCAATATTCACCAAAGTTAACCATAGTAGTAAAGCTTAGATTCTTTTGTATGTTGGAAAAATACAAACAAATAAATGACAAAACATATCTTGGAAATCTTGGAAATGTTTCTAAGGATCATCTGTAGCTTTAATTTTATTTATGTATTTGTATATTTATGTATTTGTGTGCTTTTTAGGTTTCAGGATTTTATTTCAGACATTACATTGAATTTAATTGACATGTCTCTAAACTCTTATTCTACAATGGTTTTACATCTTTCTTTGTCTTTTATGACATTGATGTTATTTAGTGGAATTTAACTCCATTTAGATTCATCTAATGTTTCCTCATGACTGTATTCAGATTATGCAACTTTGACGGGAACATTACAGAGAATGCTACTGTTCCTGCCAGTGTATCCTATCGGGAGGCATAGGTCATTGGGTTGTGCTTTTATTCATGATGTTAAACTGATCACTTAGTTAAGATCCTGTCTGCTGGGTTTCCTCACTAAGAGGTTACTGTTTTCTCTTTCTAATCAATAGGTCATTTATAGAGATGCTTTAAAACTATATAAATATTGCGTTCTTCCTCAACTTATCTTACTAGTTCCAATACCCATTAGTGATAAATACATGAATCAATGACTACAGTGATTACAAAATTGTCTATAGAGGTAAATTGACCTAAAAAATAATTTTTACCTTGGCTCATTTTTTAAAAACAAGATTGAAAAAATTTTAAACTTTCTAAAATAGTCATTAGAACGTTCCATTGTTCCAAAAGGTATTTGGGGTTGAAATAGTCTGGAGAGTATTTGTTAGAAAGAGTCACAGTAAATTTTGTGGTTTGGGCATAAGGATTAATGGAGGTTGCATCAAAATATGCATAAAAGGAGCAAATTTATAAGATGGTGAGTGATACCTGTATATCTTGCCAGTTCTGTCTGCATGTGTTTGGTTTCCATGGGCCTGTTATACCACGGGTAAAAATAACAAGGATACCCACTGTGAGAGTTTAATTTTTATTATTCATAGGATGCCAGAAACTTAAATGGATTTGGGAATTGTTCAAACAAGGTTGATATTTGGGAATCAGGGAAATGAATGAAATTTTTCCCAGGGAGAGATTTTTATATAAAAACAGAAGTGAGCTCAGGATAATTGCATGGAAAACAGCAAGTTTTAAAAAGACCTAAAAGAAGGAAGAGGTAACAGAAGCATGGGAAAGTGGTGTCTGGGAATGCAGCAGTGAAAATGAAAGGCACCATTTGTGCGTTCAGGGAGCTGTGGGAATAAAGACAGGAACCTCATAAGGACACCTAATCTAATCTGGACAGGGAGAGTGGGCAGAGAAAGGTGCCATCTATGCTGAGATTGAAAGGGGGAAAGGGATCTGAGGCATGATGTTCCCATTAGAGGCAACATCAGGTAGGAAGAGCTAAGGTAAACTTGCAAGGGTCAAGCCACTGGGGCTAATCACAGTTTCAGTATGAATCATAGTCCTATAGGAAAGAAGTAGGCAGAGACAAGAATCAGGACGGACCCTATACATTACAGTTAAAATTTTGTGTTTTGTTTATATGAAATGGGGAACTAAAAACTGGGTTTACTCTAGATAGGAACTTTTGGGCTCAAGAAGAGACATGGTGTGGGGCGCCTGGGTAGCTCAGTCCGGAAAGTGTCTGACTTTGGCTGAGGTCATGATCTCACAGTTCGGTTCATGGGTTTGAGCTCTGCGTTGGGCTGTGTGCTGACAGCCAGCTCAGAGCCTGGAGTCTGTTTCAGATTCTGTGTCTCCCTCTCTCTCTGACCCTTCCCTGCTCACACTGTCTCTCTCTCTCTGTCAGAAATAAATAAAATATTAAAAAAAGAACTTTAAGAAGAGACATGCTGTATTTTAAGCAGAACCAACTAAACGTCACAAGAGAGTAAGGTTCATATCCCAGATTTCTTTGTTATTACCTGTAGGAATTTGGATAGGCTATTTTCTCTTTAAAATGGAAATAATAATATCTACCATTACAAGTTTTTGAGACATTTGAATAAAATAACTTTTATTATCCCTGTTCCTGAAAATGAGGTTATAGTTTGCTGTTCCCCTTTGCTTTAAAATTACCCTTTCCTCTTTATTATATGATTTATCTTCAAATTCTATAAAATATAAAAATCTTATACCATTTTTAACATGCTCTCTGGTGCCGCACATCATTTTTCTTACCCCAGCACTCTTTTTAAGTTTATTTATTTACTTGAAGAGAGAGAGAGTGTGTCTGGGGGGGAGGTACAGAAAGAGAGAATCCCAAGCAGGCTCCACACTGTTGGCACAGACCCTGACATGGGGCTCAAGTCATGACTCAAGAACTCTGGGATCTTGACCTGAGCTGACCAACTGAGCCACCCAGGCACACTGCCCATGTCTTCTTAGCTAAATTATGAGAGACAGTTAAGTCAGTCTTCTCTCAATCTATCAAAATTCTGACTCAAAGTTGCACTGCACATCCTTCTGCTGTATGTCAGGATCTTCTCATAGACTTTCATAGCTAGTGATGGAACTAATGCCCCGAAAGGAACTCTCAAGAATAGGAGACAAAGAGAGTGGATAAATATCCCATCCTCCCACCTTTCAGGGAAACACTGTATATGCTCCTCAGGGAATCCCATTAGGAATCAAGCTAGCTCCCCTCTCTTAATAATGGCTTCCTTAATGGATATTTACAGCGGCTTTCTGTTTTCCCTATATCATTCTTCCTGATTCCTTACTTGTGCTTTCTGAGATAAACTCCAAAATACACTACCTACTCCGAACCCCTCTCAGTCTGATTTCAAGGAAACCCAAACTAAGATTGTGTCTCATTCTATGTGATAAGAACCCATTAAATTAATTCTTTAATTCTACTACTTTAAATTGATGGATTTCTTCTCTACTCACTTGTTCTTGCCTATGAAATTTCATAACCCCAAAGCCATATGGCTATCTAAAGCCACTATTCCTTTTAATTCACAACAACTATAATAACAATAACAACCTGGTAAGTTAGATCATCTCTAAAAAGATTTTCCAAAAATTGTTAATTATGCTCAAATAAAGGTTTACTAAAATATAATGTGTGACACATTTTAGATTACCTTAAATATTAATATGAGTTTGAACTCTACAAATTACCAATGTTTTAGAGCATTTAGAAATGTATTGAGTCAAAATGTTTGGCAGAACAGATGCTGTGGTAGACTATTGTGGTCATACACCTCTCTCCACACCCCCTCACACTTTTTCCCTACTGATATCATTATAACATATTTAGGTAAAGGATAAAATCCATTGCTCTTGGAAGAAGGGTAAATCTCAAAAGAATAAAGTATCATTTAACTAAACCTGTAATAGAAACTCATTTTCATTAGCTGTGATTGGTATACGTATGAGCAAATAACACCGTTCTGGCCAGAGATGTAAGAAACCTACTGGGATAAAACTGAGGCTTTCATACCTGAATAACAAAACAAAATAAAACAAAACCCTTCAACTCTACCTAAGGAAAGATGGTCAGCCTTTCCCTTATTCCTGCCTTGAATATGGCTAAGAACTTTGAAATTGAAAATTAGGAATTACTTGAATTGATGGCATCTTTGGGATGATGAACTAGCACAGGTAATATACTGGGTTTCCATATTTATGAGGGAAAAATAATTTAAGCTATTTATTTATTAGTTAATAGTTTAGGATATAAAGGAATTTATTCACTTAGTTAAAGCGGAAGACATTCCTAACCAATACAGAGAGGGAAAAGAAAGGCTAATGATAATGGTCTTCTCACAAGACTAAAATTTTATTTTGAATATCAATGATTTTTGGAATATCTAATTCAGATGATTCAGGGTCCTGAGGATCCAATTTAGAGAACTTCTCAGGGATGGAAGGGAGACTGAGTAAGCTGCAAAATCCATGAAATGCTGCCCCTTATCCCCACTTAAACAGAGCAGCCTAGCTGATTCTAAATGTTGAGATTTCCAGTAAGAACAATGTTCTACTTCTACAACATTTGAAGATACCTAATGTGAATCATAATCTTCAGAGTTATATAAATTGCTATTTAAAATATTAACCGTATTGATTTTTAAATTAAGGTTTATTTTGCATTTCTCTGTCAGAACCTTCTATTTTTTTCCCTGTTAGAAACTTCTATCTATTCTTATATTAAAAGGTTAGATGACGGCAGAAATATGACCTAATTGTAGATAATATTATTTATGGCATTTATGAGGCTCAGCAGCAATATGCTAGGGAGTTTATGGCAATTTTCCAGAGAAGAATTATTAACATTTAAAAACAGATTGATACATTAAAACATGTAAAAATTTGTTGTTGTTATTTTCTTTTGTAGCTTAGTTACAGTTTTGCACGTTATATTCTTGGTAGAAAATGACTTGTAAATTAAAACTAGCACCTGAGAGCTAAATAAAATAGTGATGAAACTTAGAACAAAAGGTTCATCATTTTAAATCTCCTTTTACTGGTAATAAATATTAAATTATTTTTATAAACAGCAACTTTTGTGAAATTACATTAATTTCAGTATTTAATGTTAAATATTACCTTTTATTCTGAACAAATCTACCTTTTGATTCTTTTTTAAGTTTATTTATTTTGAGAGAGAGAGGAGGCACATTCTTGTCATGTAGGGTCAGCAAGAAAGGAGAGAGAAAAATCTAAGAAGATTCCGCATGCTGTCAGGGAAAAGCTCGATGTGTGGCACAGACTTATGAAACATGAGATCATAACCTGGGCCAAAATCAAGAGTGGAACTCTTAATCGACTGAACCACCCAGGGCCCCTCACTTTTAATTTCTGTATTTGAAAAATAATTTAATCTTAGAAAAAAGTTGAAATATATTCTTTCCATATCTCATTGCATCTTAAGGATTTAGATAAAAGTGAATACAAAATACAGTGTAAAAGTTATTTTAATTGATGTTAAAGGAATGTTCAAAGGAGTCCTTAAAAATCACAAAAAATGTAATTAGGTATTCAGATATAGGTAGTAGGCCTTTGGGAATACCTAGCAGCGTTCATATAGAGGTGATTTGCATGGTCAAATAAAGTGTTGTTGTTTTTCTAATAGACTGTATTTTTTTAAGTAGTTTCAAGTTCACAACAAAATTGAGCAGAAAGTACAGAGCGTTCTTACATACACACGTGTCTCACACATGCATAAGGAACCCCCAAAAGTTCCTCACCAAAGTGATACATTTGTTACAATTGATGAAGGAACATTAACACAACATTATGACCCAAAGTCCATAGTTTACATTAGAGTTCACTTTTGGTGCTGTACATTTTATTGTTTTGACAAATAATGATGTGTATACTCCATTATGTTATCATATACATTATACAAACAGATAAGCACAGATCAAAAGACATGTAGAACTGAATATTGATCCAGTAAATCTAACCAGCCAAGAAAATTAATCCATATAACTATATCTGGAAAAATCCACATATTTTAAATATATGTTTTCACTTATTAATTAGTAATTAATTATTAATTAATAAGTTGAACTATTTCTTGTGAAGCTCTATATAAGTTTATTGACATAAAATAACATACTATAAAATCCATCCTTTTGAAGTGAACAACTTAGTGCTTTTTAAGTCCATTCATAGTTTTACAACCATCGCCACTAATTCTAGAACATTTTTTCTTTTTTTTCTTTTTTTCTTTTCTTTTCTTTTTTTACAAATAGTTAATTGTCAAGTTGGTTTCCATATAACACCCAGTGCTCATCCCACATGTGCCCTCCTCCATGCCCATCTCCCCCCTCCCACCACACACCCATCAGTCCTCAGTTTGTTCTCAGCATTCAAGAGTCTCTCATGGTTTGCTTCTCTCCCTTTCCCCCACCATTTCCCCCCTTCTTCTCCCCTTTGGTCCTCCATTAAGTTCCTCCTAATCCTCCCATACGTGCAAACATATGGTATCTGTCCTTCTCTGCCTGACTTATTTTGCTCAGCATAACATCCTCAAGGTCCATCCATGTTGCTACACATGGCCAGATTTCATTCTTTCTCATTGCCATGTAGTATTCCGTGGTATAGATAAACCACATCTTCTTGATCCATTCATCCATTGATGGACACTTAGGCTCTTTCCATGTTTTGGCTATTGTTGAGAGTGCTGCTATGAACATTGGGGTACATGTGCTCCTATGCATCAGCACTCCTATATCCCTGGGGTAAATTCCTAGCAGCTCTATTGCTGGGTCATAGGGGAGTTCTCTTGTTAATTTTTTGAGGAACCTCCACACTGTTTTTCAGAGGGGCTGCACCAGTTTACATTCCTACAAACAGTGTAGGAGGGTGCCCGTTTCTCCACATCCTTGCCAGCATCTAGAGTCCTCTGATTTGCTCATTTTAGCCACTCTGGCTGGTGTGAGGTGGTATCTAAGTGTGGTTTTGATTTGTATTTCTCTGATGAGGAGGAATGCTGAGCATAGAACATTTTGATCACTCCAAAAAGAAACCTGGTTCCAATTAGGACCACTTCTAGGCCCTATTAGGGCATAAAGGCTCTCCTCCCAGGCTCTGACAAAGATTAATCAACTTTCTGTCTCTAAGATTTGAGTTTTCTTTTGCAGAAATTTCATATAAATGGAATCTAACAACATGTGGCCTCTTATGTCTGTCCTCTGTCACTTAGCATAAAGTTGTCAAAGTATATCAGTGTCGTTGCATGTATCTGTAACTTTATTCCCATTTGTAGATGAATAATATTCCATTGTTGTATGTATATCACATTTTGTTTATTCAACAATTGACAGGCATTTGGGTTGTTTTTCAACATTATGGCTATTATGAACATTGCTGTTGGGAACATTTATGTAAAAGTTTTTGTGTAAACATATGGTTTTAATTCTCTTGGCTATATACCTGGAAGTGGAATTGCTGGGTTATATAGTAATGCAATGTTCATTTTAGGAACTGCCAAGCTAGTTAACAAAGCAATTGCAGAATTTTACATGCCTAACAACAATGCATGAGGGTTTCAATTTCTCTACATTCTCACCAATACTTGATGTTCTTCATCTCTTTTTTTATAGTTATCACAGTAAGTGTGAAGTAATATCTCATGATTTTGGTTTCATTTTCCTAATGACAAATGATGAAAAGCAACTTTTCATGTACTTCTTGGCTATTTGAATATCTCCTTGGATGAAATGTCTGTTCAAATACTTTGCCCATTTTTAATCATCTTATATATCTTCTTAGTTTTGAGTTGCAGGAGTTATTTTATATTTTCTGGGTATAAGTCCCTCACAAGATACATAATTCACAAGTAATTTCCCCTGTTCTGTGAGTTTCTGGATTTTGTCCTTTGAACCCCGAAAGGTTTATAAATTTATGAAGTCGATTTATCTATTTTTTTTCTTCTTTTACAGGTACCTTTAGTGCCATATACAAGAAACCATTGCCTTACCAAGGTCATGAAAATTTACCTATATGTTTTCTTCTAAGTGTTTATAAGTTCAACTCTTTAAGTTCTTGATCTATATTAATTGTGATAGGTAGTGTGATATATGCGACCAAACTTATTCTTGGAATTGGATATCCAATTTTCACAGCACTACTCTTTGTAAAGACTGTACTTTTCTTGTTGAATAGTCTTGGTCCCATTGTGAAAATTAAATTGGCCATAAATGTAAGCATTTCTTTCTGAATTCTCAATTCTAGTCAGTTGATCTATATGTACATCTTTATCCCACTAACACATTATCTTGATTATTATTATGGTACATTTTTAAAATTAAGAAATATGGTCTTCCAACTTTATTTCTTTTCAATATTGTTGTGCTATTTTGTGTCACTTCGTTTTTTGTGTCCCATTCATTTCCATATGAATATTAGGAGCAGCTTGTCAGTTTCTAGAATTAAAAAAAAACAGCCAAGTTTTTGAGATTTTGTGGGGTTAGCATTGAATGTGTGAAAAAAATTTGACAATATAAATAACTTAAAAATGAATCTTCTAACTCATGAGCACAGGATGACTTTCCTTTTATTTGGATATTTTCTTTTCTTACAAAGACATTTTATAGTTTTCAGTGTACAAGTTGTGTACTTCTTTAAATTTATTTCTACTTCTCTGCCATCTTGCCCTCTCTCTAAATTTATTTCTAAATAATTTACTTTTTGATGCTATTGTATATGAAACCGTTTTCTTAATTTCATTTTCATATTGTTTATCGCTAGTGTTTAGATATATAATGAATTTTTACTGACCTTGTTTCTCCAAATTAATTTGTTTATTAGATCAAATAGCTGTCTTTGGATTTCTTAAAGTATTTTATATACAAGATTATGACATCTGTGACTAGAAATAGTTTTACTTCTTTCTTTGAAATTGGTTATCTTGTATTCATTTTTCTAGCCTAAGCTTTCTAGCAGTATCTTCAGCACAATATTATTTTCTTGTTTCTGATCTAAGAAGGTAATCTTTCAGTCTCACAATTAAGTACAATGTTAGCTGTAGGTTTTTCATAGATTACTTCTATCAAATTGAGGAAGTCTCTTCTATTACTAATTTTTGAGTGGTTTTATGGTGAAATGTTAGAAAATTTCAAGTACTTTTACTGTGTCAATTGAACTGACCATGTGATTTGTGTCTTGTAGCAATTAATGTGATATATTATATTAATTGACTTCCCAATGTGAAATCAACCTTATATTCCTGATGTAAATCTTTCTTGAACATGGTATATAATCCTTATTATAAATTACTGGATTCAATTTGCTAGTATTTGTTGAGAATTTCTGCATCTGTATTCATAAGAGATTTTGGTCTGTACTTTCCTGTGATGACTTGATTTTGGCATATTGTTATAATGACTCATAAAATGAGTTGGAAACTGCTCTCTCTTGTTTTTCTCTCTCTTTTTAGAAGTGTTTGTAAAGGATTGGTGTTAATTTCTTAAATGTTTGGTAGATTTCACCAGTGAACCCATATTTTCCTGACTTTTCTTAACGTTGTTAATTTGATATCTTTATGTGTCTATAAGCCTATTCATATTTTGTATTTATTCTTGATGTTCAATAATATATGTCTTTTAAGAAATTTATGTTTTCCATCTAAGCTATCTAATTTTTTCATGGTATTCACATATAATGCTTTTTTTTATTCCTATAATGTAAGGATTGATGTCCATTAATTTACTTTCAATTTTAATGGTTTGACTTTCTCTTATGTTTCACTGGTTAGTATAGGTAAATATTTGTCAATTTTGTTGTTGTTTTTAAATAACCAAATTTGGTTTCATTGGTTTTTCACTCATGTTCTATTTCATAAGTTTATGCTCTAATCATTAAGACCCTTTCTTCTACTTGTTTTGGGTTCAGATTATTCTTTCTCTTCTAGTTTCTTAACTTAGAATATTATGTTATTGATTGGAGCTCTTTTCCTTTTATTTACTTATTTATTTATTTAGAGAGTGAGCAGGGGATGGGCAAAGAAAGAGGGAGAGAGAGAGAATCCCAAGGAAGCTCAACACTGTCAACCTGGAGCTCAATGTGGAGCTCGAACTCACAAACCATGACATTATGACCTGAGCCAAAACCAAGAGTCAGACCCTTAACCAACTGAGCCACCCAGGCACCCCTCCTACTTTTTAAAATAGGTGTTTTTATAGTTTGGCTGCATATAATGAAAATATCAGGAATTTAGAACACATTAGGTCAAATTTTTACTTTTATTCACTGTGTAGCTGCAGTCACATCAGTTGACCACTCTGATCCAGGTACTGATACATAGATTGTTATTACCCCAACAGTTTCAGGTGTACTGCCCATCATGTTAGCTTTCGATAACTGAGCACACAGTGTACTGTTTATTCTCCTCTAACACCCCAGGACTAGGATCTGGTACTGTCAACAGGGTTTCCAGAATTTGGAATTAGGACAATGAGAGGAACTGGGGACTTAAACATACTTTTTACCTATTTTGTAAATTTGCTTAGAGTCTGTTTAGTTTTGATTTTCAGGATGTATTAATGATTCATTTCTGATATGGTATTTAAATGTAAATTAAGCTCATCAGTGTAAATATACTCAGTACTAACTACGGAAGAGGAAACTTTAAAATAGCTAAGATGGTAAGTTTTGCTATGTACATTTTATGACAATTGAAAAAACGGTAAAAAGTAGGCATTTATATCTATTAATTGGCCTCTATGCACTTTTTCATTGCATTTAATATTTAGTAGGTGTTTTTTTCATTTTTATTAATTTCACTATTTTTAAATTTTCTTTGCAACTTTTTCTTCAACCTAATGTTTTTTTAGGACTAGATTGTTTACTATTCACATATTTGCTAAGTTTCAAATGGTCTGGTATTTATTTAGTAGTTTTTTTAATATTTCTTTTTTTAATTTTGAGAGTGAGAGAGAGAGCATGAGTGAGGAATGGGCAGAGAGAGAAAAAGAGAATCCCAAGCAGGCTCCACACACAGAATGCATGGAGTCTGATGTGGGACTTGATCCCACGAACTGTGAGAGCAAGACCTGAGCCAAAGTCAAGAGTTGGTCACTTAACTGACTGAGCCACCCAAGTGCCCCTCCTGTATTGATTTGTAATTTCATTCCATTGTGATCAGAGTGGGCAGATTATATGGTAGCATTCCTTTCAAATTAATTGAGACTTTTTAAATGGCCTAACATACGATCTATCTCGGCAAATATTCCTTGTGTAGTTTGCTGTTATAAATTGGAATGTTCTATATAGAAGTTTGTTATATTTGCTATCTTCAGCTCTACTCTTTTCTTATTGATCTTTTTCATTGTTGTTTTGTCCTGTATTGAAAGTGGAATATTAAGTTTCCTAGTGGTATTGTTAAATCTTCTAATTTGCTCTTCAAATTCAGTAAACTTTTTAAGACTTTATTTTTGAGGAGCAGTTTTAGATTTATAAGAAAATTTAGGGGGAGGTGTCCAGGTTTCCCATACATCTACTCACACACATATATAACCTCCCCCATTATCAATATTACTTGCCAGAATGGTACATTTTTTTTACCAGGTTGAACCTACATTGACATATCATAATCATAAAGTCCATAGTTTACATTTCAGTACACTCTTGGTGTTGTATATTCTATGGCTTTGGACTAATGTATAACAACACATATTCATTATTATAATATACAGAATACAGTTGCTGCCTTAAAAATCTTCTCTGCCCTGCCTGTCATCTATACCCTTACCTAGCTCTGGCACCTACTGATCATTTTATTGACTTCATAGTTTTACTTTTTTTCAGAATGACATGTTAGAATCATACAATATGTAGCTCTCTCAGATCAATTTCTTTCACTTAGTAATATTAAATTTCCTCCATGTTTCACTTAAGTTTCTCTTTAGTTCTGAATAATATTTCATTGTCTGGCTATACTACATTTTATTTATCCATTCACTTACTGAAGGACATCTTGGTTGCTTCAAAGTTTTGGCAAGTATGAATAAAGCTGTGATAAACATTCCTGCAAATATTTTTGTGTAGACACACATTTTTATCTCCTTTGCATAAACACCAAAGAGTGCAATTGCTGGATCATATGGTAATAGTATGTTTATTTTGTAAGAAATTGATAAATTGTCTTCCAATGTGTCTGTATTATTTTGCATTCCCACTAGTGAAAGAGAGTTGCTATTGCTCCACATCTTCTGCAGAATTTGGTGTTGTCAGTGTTCTGGATTTTGGTCATTCTAGTAGGCATACAGTGGTATCTCATTGTTATTTTAATTTGCATTTCCCTGATGACATATGATATGGGGCATCTTTTCATATATTTATTTGCTGTGTGTCCATCTTCTTTGCTGAGGTGATTTTTAAAGTCTGACTCATTTTTTAAATCACGTTCTTTGTTTTTTTTAATTTATTTTTTTCTTTCATAGTTTATTTCAGGTTGGTTTCCATATAACTTCCATATAACTCAGTGCTCATATAACCCATATATTTCCACATAACCCAGTGCTCATCCCAACAAGTGCCCTTCTCCATGTCCATCACTACCCTTCCCCTTGCCCCCACCCCCATCAGCCCTCAGTTTGTTCTTATAGTTTAGCTTCAAGAGTTCTTTGTACATTTTGGATAACAGTCTTTAATCAGATGAGTCTATGTAAATATTTTTCCCAGTCTGTGGCTTGTCTTCTAATTCTTTTAATATTGTCTTTGTGGAGCAGAAGCTTTTAAATGAAGTCCAGCTTCAATTAACATTAATCAATTATTTCTTTCATAGATTGTGTCTTCGTTGTTCTATATAAAAAGAAAGCACCATCCTCAAGATCATCTAGAATCTCTTCTATGTTATCTTCTAGGAGTTCCATAGTTTTGCATTTTAAATTTAGGTGTATAATCTATTTTGAGTCAATTTTTGTGAGAGGTGTAAGGTCTGCATCTAGATTCTTTTTTTTTTCGCATATAAATATTTAGTTGTTCCAGCACCATTTATTAAAGAAAGCATTTATTTTTGCTAATATTTTGCTGAGGATTTTTGCAACTATGTTCATGAGAGACATTGGTCTACAGATTTATTTTCTTATAATCCCTTTTCTTGTAATGTCTGTTTTTTGCTTTAGGGTAATGCTGACCTCAGAGAATGAGTTAAGTATTCTCTCCGCTTCTTCTTCTTCTTTTTTTTTTTCTTATTAATTTTATTTATTTCTAGGAGAGAGAGAGACAGCGTGAACAGGGGAGGGTCAGAGAGAGAAGGAGACACAGACTCTGAAATAGGCTGCAGGTTCTGAGCTGGCAGTCAGCACAGAGCCCGACGCGGGGCTCGAACCCACGAACCGCGAGATCATGACCTAAGCGAAAGTCGGACGCTTAACCGACTAAGCCACCCAGGTGCCCCAATATTCTCTCCGCTTCTATACGTGGAAAGAAATTGCAGAAAATTTATAATTTCTTCATTAAATGTTTGGTAATTTACCAATGAACACATCTGGGTCTGGTGCTTTCTGTTTGGGAAAGTTGTTAATTATTAGTTCAATTCCTTTCATATATACAGGCCTATTTAGATTATTTATTTCTTCTTCTACAAGTTTTGGTTTTTGTTTCTTTCAAGGGATTGTTCCATTTCATCTAGGTAATGAAATTTTGGGGTACTGAATTGCTTATACTATTCCTTTTTTATCCTTTTAATTTCTATGGAATCTGTAGTGATGTCACCTCTTATTTCTGATATCAGTAATTTGTGTTTACTCTCTTTTTTTCCTTAGTCTGGCTAGAACCTCATCAATTTTATTGATCTTTTTAAATAATAGTTTTTGGTTTCAGTGATTTTTTTTCCTTATTGGTTTTCTGTTTTTAATTTCATTGAATTCTGCTCTATTCTTATTCTTGAATTTTTATTAGTTCTTTTCTTCTGTTTTTTTTTTGGATTTATTTGCTATTCTTTTTTAATTTTGTAAGATGGAAATTGCATCATTAATTTTAGATATAGCTGACATATAACATTATATTAATTTAAAGTATACAACACGATGATTTGATGTTTGTTTAGGTTGCAAAATAATCACCACAATAAGTCTACTTAACATTCATCACCACATGCAGTTAAAATTTCTTTTCCTTGTAATGGGAAAGTTTAAGATTTATTCTCTTAGTAATCATTACATATATAATACTGTAATACTGTATTATTAACTATAGTCACCACGTTGCACATTACATCCCTAAGAATTATTTATTTTTTAACTAGAAGTTTGTGTCTCTTGAATCCTTTCATTTTTTCACTCTCCCCTCACCCTGCCAACTGTCTCCTTCACATTCGAAGGATAATTCCACAGGATACAAAAGTCTCTATAAGTGGGGGTTTCCCCCTCAACATTTTAAACATTTCACCTCTCCTCTCACTTGCATGGTTTCTGAGAAGTTGGATGCAATTTTTATCTTTATTCCTCTATAGGTAAGGTTATTTTCTTTTTCTTCTGGCTTCTTTCAGGATTTTTATCTTTATCTTTGATTTTCTGTAGTTTGAAAATGATATGCCTAAGCATAGAGCTTTTTGGTTTTTTTTTTTTTTTGGCATTTTCATCCATCAGCAAATTCTCTGAACTTCTTGAATATGTGATGTGGTGTCTGACATTAATTTGAGGAAATTCTCAGCCATTATCATTTCAAATATTTCTTCTGTCTCTTTCTCACTTTCTTCACCTCCTGGTATTCTCATTACATATATGTAACACCCTTTTGTAGTTGTTCCACAGTTCTTAGATATTCTGTTCTCTGTTTTTCTGTCTTTGTTCTTTTTGCTTTTCAGTTTTCGAGGATTCAATTGATGTATCTTCTAGTGCTGAGATTCTTTCCTCAGCTGTATTCAGCCTACTAACAAGCCCATCAAAGGTATTCTTCATTTCAGTTACAATGCGTTTTATCTCTAGTATTTTTTTTCCCTTTGGTTCTTTCTCAGGACTTCTATCTCTCTACTTACACTACCTATCTGTCTCTGTCCACTGTCTACTTTAGCATATTAACCTTAATTATTTTAAGCCCCTGGTCTGATAATTCCAACATCCCTTCACGTCTGGTTCTGATACTTGCTCTTTCTCCTCAAACTGTGTTTTTTTTGCCTTTTGGTGTGCCTTGCAGTTTTTCTTGATGGCCAGACATAATGTACTTGGTAGAAGGAATAGCTGTAAATAAGCCTTTTATAATGTGATGGTGAGATGTGAGGAAAGAGAAGAATTCTTTATTGTAACTAGGTTTCAGTCTTTTGATTTTAGTTCTCAGCCTAGGCCTCTGGACTGTGAACTTCACAAGAATTTCTCAGATTTTTTTTTTCCCTCTCCCTGCCTAAGTGAGAAGGGTGGCTAGAATGGGCTACAGTTGGGTATTTCTTTTCTTCCAAATGGAAGAAGAATCACCTGTAATAGGGTAATACCCTTTCCCATGTCAGTTAGGCTCTGATTATACCCAGCTGGTTAAGTTCTAGTTAACTAGTTTCCTCTGAGGTCAGGCTTTATTAACAGGAACAAAGGACTCTGGTGTATTTCACAATGGTTTCTGTCTTCTCCTTGTCAGCAGCCCAAGGGGACCTTTCTCCAGTATTAACTGTGGGAACCTGGCTGACTTCCTGAGGCAAGTCTCATAGTAACATGGAAGTCCTCCTGTTAGTCAATCATTCTGGTATTTGTAACCCTCAGAATTGTCCACATTGAGCTTCCAGCAATTCATCACTTACAGTTCAGGATTTCCTACCCCGGCACTGATTCCCATTGTGGCTTCTGCTCCTGAGTGTCTCCTCCGGTAAGTGTTGTTTTGTTTTGTTTTGTTTTGTTTTGTTTTTGGGGTTTCCTTGGGGGGGGGTTCCCCTCAGTATTTGCTTGTCAGTTTCCCCACTCCTTTGGGCTGCAGGTTATTCTGTGTCCTCCTCTCTCTTAAGGACCCAAGAAGAATTGTTGATTTTAAGTCTGTTCAGCTTTTTACTTTTTAGGACAGGGTGGTGACTTCCAAACTCCTTACAGGCAGAAGAAACTGGATGTCCTGTGACAGTTTTTGCTTCCTGTATCTTAGGGCTATTTTGTCAGGTGGTGTATTAATTTCCTAGGTCTGCCATAATAAAGTATCTCAAAATGAGTGGATAAAATGACAGTCATTGATTTTGACACAATTTTGATGGCTACTAGTCTGAAATCAAGGTATTGGCTGAAACCTGTAAGGAAATTCCTTCCTCATCTCTTCTAGCTTCTAGAGCTTTGCAGTGCTTGCCATTCCTCAGCTTTCAGCTGCAGCACTTCCATCTTTGCCTTCGTCACTGCATGGCACCCTCCCCCCATCATGTCTGTGTCTCTGTGTCTTCTCTTCTTATGAGAATGCCAGTCATATTAGATTAAAGGCTTGCCCTACTAGCATATGACCTCATCTTGGCTAATTACATCTGCAATGATTTTATTTCCAAATAAGGTCACATTAAAAGAACTGAAGGTTAGGACTTCAAATATCATTTGAGGGGATACAATTCAATCCATAACAGGTGCGTGTTGGAAGAGGGGGTGAACAAGTACAAAGTCAAAATGCTTACTGTTCTTACTGAGATTCTACTGTTTTATTTTTTAAATAAATGTATCCCAGAATACTGAAATAGTTTAATTTATAGAGTTCTGAAAATGTTGAATCTTGACAAATTTTGCGAATGTTCTCATTGCTTTTATGTAGAAGTGTTCAGAACCCCTTACACTACCTTTCTGGCACATATCATTCCCTAATGTTTTTAAATGTGTGACAAGGCTCCAGACTGTTTTGGCTCAAATTGTGCTCTGATGTAGCTTAGCTATATGTCCTTGGGCAAGTTTGTTTTCTTTTAATTTACTATATGAACTTCCTTATTTACAATAGGTAGATAATAGTACTGCATCATGTAGTTGTTACAATGATAAAATATGAAAATAATAGAAGGAAGCACATAAATAATGCATCACAAGTAGCACAAATAAATGTAATTTATCTATTGTTATTCTATAAACTGGTTAAGTACATGCAACACAGATATAGAAATAAATTTATAATCTCTACTATTACAGTTTATTTTCTATCTTTTGATATATTAGACCATCCTCCAAAATACTAGTATCTCTTCTGGAATGAAATAGTTATTGCTTTTATCACCATTTTTGCAGACCAATGCTTGTTAAATGTCATCTAGTTTCTAATGTAAATCCATATGCAAATTGAATAGGGTAAGAATGAGTAGAGAAACAAATTCACTTCATAAGAAAGCTCATTCCAGATAGACATCATTTCACATTGTAAATTATTTGGATATTTTGTTTAATCAGATATTATATTCCCTATCAACATTCCTTTCTTATAAAAAAATAACCAGAATGAGAAAGAATATAAATACGGTGGTGAAATAAATACTCTTTGTAACTTTCTTATACCTCTAGTACTACCATGATCCTGAGATCCTGGCCTGAGCCAAAATCCAGAGCCAGGTCCTCAACTGATTGAGCCACACAGGTGTTCCTTGTCTTTCTAAGTTTTAAAAATACTCTTTAACCTTCAGTAAGTAACAATTCTGGCAAGAAAAATATGAAACCTATTTAAAATCTTGTGGCTCAAAATAAATGACCTAGGACTAATCAAAGTTCACTTAACTGGCATAGGGAGTAGAGCTAAGGTTATCTTATTATGATGCCAAATTTGGATGTGGAGAGAATTACCAGGCTACCTGTTTTGTTCTATAGGCATTGTCCAGCCTGATTCACCTTTATGTTGATGTCATCAAACCATTTTTTGTTCATAGTGGTAAGTGTAGTCTACTTTATTAAAATGCTGCACTTAATGCCTGGGACACAGTTGGTATTTGAAATATATTTGGTGGATTTTAAAATAACTGAATGGTTAAATGAAAATAAGGACTACCCTTCTTTTCTGACCCCTCCACTCCAAATCTACTCCCATTATCTCCTATATCCACCTGATTCTGAATGTTTCAACTAATCTAAGTTATTGTGGCTTTGCTCATATAGAATATTCCAAATGCTCTATTAGTCACTTCTCCTTTTTCTCAGCTCACACCAAATATTTTTATATCTCAGTGACCACTACAGAGTGAGGACCTTAAAAACAAATATTATCAGTCTTTTTACTGCAAGGTTTAGAATATAGAAGCTATTCTGAAAGTTAACAAATTTTGCTTAAAGTACCAGCTCTATTTCACCAAGTTAATATCTAGTATATTCAGTTCACATATGAGTAAATATAAATATAAAACTTGTGTTAGTTTGGACTGTAAAGAAATACCATATCCTGGGCAGCTTAAAAACAACAAAAATGTATTTCTCACCATTCTGGAGGATGGAAGTCTAAGATCAGGATACTGGCATGGTTGAAGACTGTTGAGAGCCCTCTTTTGAGTTGAAGACTATCAACTTCTCATTGTACCTTCACATGTAGAGAGCAGAGAAGGGAAGCAAGCCCTCTGTGACTCAAAACAATCACAAGTCTGGGGGTGAGTGGGTGGCTCAGTCAGTTGAATGGGACTCTTGGTTTAGGCTTAGGTCATGATCTCACAGTTTCATGAGTTCGAGCCCCACAACAGGCTCTGTGCTGGCAACATGGAGCCTGCTTGGGATTCTCTCTTCCTCTCTCTCTATCCTTCCCCAACGTGTACTGTCCCTGTCTGTCTCAAATAAATAGAATAAAACTTTAAAATCATTAGCTCTCCTTCCAAAGGCCCCACCTCCTCATACTATCACATTCTTGGATTGGGTTTCAACCTATGAATTTGGGGGGGACACAAACATTCAGTTTGTCCATAACCATAGTATATATATGATATCATGTTACATTATATAATATTTTGTTATGTATATTTGATGGTAAAACATACCACAATTAAGGTTCTACTTATACTTGCAGTAGTTATAACCTTCATCTATTCACAGTATTGCAATTAATAGAATAGAGGCATAAAAATATCAAAATAATTTATATGAACAATTTAAAAATACCAATATATTTAGTTTTTATTAAAAGTTTTTAAATTTCATTACAAACTTTAAACTTTTATTTAGCTGCTTATATTTGAAAGCACTTCATCAGTAATCACTTCAAATGTGTAAAGTATAATCATTAATTAGCTTTTCCTCACAAAAGCCTCAGTAAATGAGCCTTGTTCTTCCTCTTTTGTAAATTAAGAAATTCATCTCCGGGTGGGTTAGGTTCTCATGACACCTTGGAAGCTGTTATTTTTTTTTTTAATGCAGGAGTGTATTTTAATACATTTTTCTAATAATTACCATAAATATGTACCTTTTTTCAAAGGGAAATATTAATACCAATGGATGCAGGAGTGATGGATGCAATGTTCAGCTTAACAATCATGTGTTAAAGGCATATTCTCTACTATTTGATTATCTTCATATGAAACTGTACTTTTACCCATTTTTACATTTTCCTACATGCATAAATAGTGCCTTTTACTAAATTAGATGTGTAAACATGAGGGCTATTTCTGTGTTGGGTCTTAGTTTGTTATAAAGTTATATCAATTGCAGAGAGTTGTTAAATGGAATTAACCTAAAGTTCTTAGAATAATGATGGACATTTATTAGATATTCTCTACTGGGTGAGTTCCTTCCCCTACATCTATTCAGCATTTCTATATCCATCCATACTACACTATCTAGGGAGGGACACTATAGTGCACCAGTGGCTTGATGAAAGTTAGTCATAAAAGTTAACTCCTACAATATAGGTCCTTTTGTGGCTTTTTGCCTAAAGGCTTGATGCTCAAAACACAGTTAAGTGTTTAAACTAACAACTGACAACCAACTTGTACACCTTTGTGTGTGTGTGTGTTCTTTTGTCAAAATGCCTGTATAAATTGTTCTTTCCTCAAGTATCTAAATCTAATCCAATTCTCTTTGTCTCAGCAGATATATTACCATGTCCTTTACAAAAAAGTTTCAGATGACATAATATGAACTCCATTGACTTTCTATTCTTCAACTTCTGATTTTCTATCATTTCATCCTTCTTGGTTATGCACAGCTATGTTCTAGTCTGTTGAGTCCATTTGTATCTTTTTTTTAGAAGAAGAAAAAATGTGCTTGTACTGTCAGTATAAGCCACAAAATCTCTCTGATGAGAAATAATGATTCCATTCCACCAGTTGAGAACATGGAATGGAACAAGAAAAAGTAGAGATTTTTCTTTATTATTCAGTGTGTAACTGAAAAACAAAGTTCCAAAATGTTCTGCTTAGATGTTTTGCTCCAAGTGATATACAGTGATGTTATAACTTGGCCACTCCCCTTGTTCATGATTTTGCCCAGGTAGGACAGATTTATGGCTGAGGTCTGAGCTATAAATTAAAGGCTACCATGGTTAATCTGATAAATATTCCACAGAGTTGGCACAATTATGTGCTTATAAAGAGAAGCAATAGTCTCCGTGTAGGTGTTTGTCCTATGTACAGCGTGACTACATTCAAAGTGCTAATTGAGACTATTTCTAAAATGTAATCATGTGTAAAAATTGTTTTAAAATCTTCTATTTAGAAAGTACAGCTTGGCTAAATTACAGTTTTTTTCCATAGGGTCTATACTGTAGAAAACACAGGCTAATTGGCCAGCAAAAATTTGGGCATGACCAGATTCAAAAAATGAAATGAATGGATAGGTCCACCTGGCAGCAATGTTGCAATTCTGACTAGCAGATGATCATTTGGCACCTTAGAACATGGGAATGATTGACTCTACATGACCAACATTTCACAGTTCCTAAGCTGGTGCAGGTAGAGGTGCGTAATTACTTCAGCAACCCAAGGGGAAAAGAGGGAGCAGGTGCTAGGCTGCCAGCACAGCTCAGATTTCAACTCATTTCAAATATAAATGTAGCTGGTTGTAGGAGCCAAGAAATTTGGGTCAGTTGAGATTTCGCTGTCTCAATTTAGAGGATTATAATTGAGTTTTTGCCTCTCTGACCTGATTCTTTCTAATGCATTTCCCATATTGGTAGCTTTAAAATTTAACTTTTCCCCAAGCTCTTTGTGTTCTCACAGAGACCCTGAGAATAGAATTCACATGCTGTTTCAGTAACAACTGACAAATTTTGTCTTTTGAGAGATTTACCGCATCAGCTTGCCTGACAGAAGAGCTGATCAGAGAAAGGATAGGTTTGCCTGTTTGTTTCCTGGAGTTCCTTATGCTCTGCTATAACTATAGAAGAACTAGAGGGGGGAAGGTGGAGCGAGCCAGCCAGTGACTGCAAAGGAAAGTGATTTTTTTTTTTTAAAGAGAAAATTGAAATGATAGGGAAAGAACCAATGTATGAAAAGGTGTTTTTTTTCCCTCTTAAAATTTCCAACTAGTTTTTTTTTTTTTAACAGTCCAGTATTAAAATGTGACTAATTCTGTTTAGTACTCAAAGTGACCTATGGTGTTCAGAGACTACTGAGAACGATTTTTTCTCTTGACACAGAGACATTCTAACGAGCACATTTCCTTCAGACTAACGCACCTTGCTCTCCTCAGAGGCAATCATGGAGTTTAGAACTGTTTACCCTATAGTAAATAGCTGTGCTTCAAAGTTCTGTGGTGTTTCAGCAGATATTTCTCTCCTCGTGTCAATTTCATCTAGTGCATTTTTACTTCTTGTAACTACTTTTTAGAACAAACTCCTTTCTGCACTCACCAGTTTGCTCCCCTTCAGTGTGCTCTGGCCTGGGAAAAGAGGAAAATGCCTTTGTAGAATGGTGTGCAGAGATGTTTTTGAAGATTTCATTTAGGAGTTAACCACAAAAACCTTTGTGCATCATTTTATTGCTAAGAGGTAATTTTTAAATTTGAGATTTCAGGCCTATTCCAGATGGTCAAGGTTGTGGAATATCAAACCTTAGAAAAATGCAGTCAATCTTTTTTCCCAGTTTGTTCTTACAGTGTTCCTCTTTTACTTAAAACATGAATATTTATTGAGATATATTTCATTTGATATCATTTTGTGGTTGAAGTTTTCCTCATTCTCTGATTTAAAATTGATGTTTTATCTTCCAACTCCCACAGATCTAATCTGTTACATTGGCTAGAGAACTGCCTGGCATTAATTTATGTGTGAAAATTATTCTTCTTGAATGGTATACAGTTTTCTTCAGCATCATTTTATGCATCTATCTGATTATATTATGATTAAGGCTAACATGGTTTTTTAAAAAAATGTTGAATACATTAAATAGGACTTAGCCTAATTCATTTTTCATAATTTATAACCTCCAAATTCTCATTTGTAACTTTTAATTTCTGTGACCATTTTTGGAACGCAGTTGCCAACTCAAGAGGAAATTCCTAGAATAAGAAAATAGTGGAACTTAAAAGATGTCTCAGAAAAGTTCCAATATATGAAATTTCTAATTTGATGTTTTGTTATCAACACACTAACAAATTATTTTCTGGGAATGTATTTAAAAATTTAACAGTATTTTCAGAAATTTTCTTACTGCATAGTAGCCTAACTACAAGTATTTGGGCCACCAGATTTTAATTTCAGCCTTGACTGTACCATCTATATCCTGTATAATCTTAAGAACTTGAATTCTCTAAGGAGCTATTTACTCCTCCACAAAATGGTGGTTGTAGTATTTCATTTATAGCATGATTTTTGTATAAAGGCCTAGCAACATACTAAGTAAACGATGGATGCTTAATTATATTTTTATTTGGCTGAAAATAGTAGTTTTCTCTACTATTTTTAAGACCTGTTTATATATTTTATTCGCAATGATTTTGGAAAGCAATAGCTTAATATTCTCTAAAGTAACCCTTCAATGTCTGTTGATTAAACTTGATTCTCCTTCGGCCATGACTTTCTTTACTTTTAATTTTTATCCATCTCTTTTCAATATAACACTTTGGAAATCACAAACAAAATCAGGTGTACTTGTAGAATTTGGAGCAGGATATATAGGTGTGTAAACATCGGTGCTTCTATGATCTCAAATGTAAATAAATCCCTGCCACTTAAATGTAAAGATGAAAAATACATTAATATATGTGCTTATAACACAAAGCCTCCCAGATGGTGAACATTCACAAAAAAATACCTTTCTTCTTGTAAGTATGCATTGGAGCTGTGTGGCAGGCACCACACAAAATAGCTACTGAGAATTCCCTGTTGTAATGCATTTCCAGTTCCTCTGATTTGTTCAGTGGCTTTCTGACATGATTTTGCATCTCTGTCTGTCTCTCTGTCTCTGTCTCTGTCTCTCTGTCTCTCTCTCTCTCTCTCACACACACACACACACACACACACACAATGTGTCCAATTAATGTTTTAAACTGGCTCAAGTCACTGGCCTCCCTCCACAGTTATGATTTCTAATCCCTTCCTGATGATGCTATTTTTGACAGTTATGGTTAAGTTACTCTTTTCCAGTCCAGTATCATCCATGCTCAACACAGTCTAACCACTCACAAAATTGTTCAAGTGTTGATAGTCTGGTAGTGATAAGCACTAAGACCACATACTGTCTTTCTCAAATTCAGTTCCTGTATTCCTGGAGATGTATTCATCCAGATAAGACCCTTTCAAATGACAAATCAGAATTTATACATAGAATTTTGATGGGAATAATGATTAGTCTAGAAATTGTAATGAGCAATGGTGATACGAACTGAAAATTGGCTTTTATGGTAGAACAGAAATTTAAAAGGGGATATAACCTCCCTTTTCAGGTATCTAATGGGCTGCCATAAGGCATAAGGAAACAACAAACTTTCCTTTTCTAATATCAGAAAATGGGATTAAGTCAAATGAATGAAAATAAAAGGATTATAGGTTTTAAAACACAATATGTAAAATAGAAATTTAATCATAAATTTCTTGTTACTGAAAATATGAAGCAGAAGATGAACAATGCTTTATTCTTCCCAGTCTCCACCATATGGAAATAAGATGTGGAGAACATACCGAGAATGAATGCCAACAGCAGATTATGAGGATAATTGATAATTAAGGTGCATCCAATGCCAATATTCTACAATCCTAGTTGATTTTTTTTTTTTTTTGAGAGAGAACACAAGGAAACTTTCTCTAAGAAAATAGCATATGAGCCTCATTTAGGATATGGAGGAGTTTAATCAAAAAGTAATAAATGGCAGTTATCTATCAACCTAATGGTAGACTGTATGCAGGATATTGGAAATTCAGAATATGACTCCTAAATAAAACATTGAAGAGGATTACAACCACTTTTGAGGTTAGGATAATAAAGATTCACTCTTAGAAGGAAATTTTACATTCATTATAATTATGTCTGTATACTTGGTGTTTTCCACCAGGTGAGTTTTGTTACTTTGCTGTGACCCTCAGCCCTACCCTATGCTTACTCCTCCCATGATTAATGAAGGAAAGCAAGATATAATATTTGATATGCTGCTGCCTCAGAAATAATTCCAGAAAATAAACCTTGTAGGAAATTAAACATAATTTGCATGCCATTTGGAATTAGCAGATTACTAGCCAATAGCAGTCAAAATCTACATCTAAAAAATTAAACATAAATCACTTAACCAGTGATAGAATTTTCTGTGAAATATTATTTTTTATAAAAAATTAAAACATTTCTGTAAATCTTATATGTAAAATCATAGGCATTATTTTATAAGCCAGAAAACTGATTAACTCTTGGAAATTGAACTAGAATAGCATTATAACTTAAAACCGTAGATTCTGAGAGAGGCCAAACACTTCTATTTGGAGGAGATTTCCAGTGCTGCCTAGCTGAGGCTTTAGCTGATGGGAAAAGCCTAGAATAGTGAGGAGGGGAACTTTGAGTTTTTCTGATCAGCTGAAAGTCTGGTGATTTCCCTTAGACAACAACACTGTTCAGAAAAATGTCAACCACCTCCTCTGTATTTTAAAGAGAAAGGTGTCCTGAGTTATTGAAAAGGAAATTGTCTACACAAATTAGTTCCAACTGGGTACAGACAGTTGTCAGATCTATTAGTAACAAATAGATTCTCTGTGGGGAGATTCTGGCAAAAGACACACTTTTAATCTATATATACCTACCTACCTGTCATCTATCTATGTAATCTATCTACAATCTATCTAGTATCTGGCTACCTATATAGCAAAGTGTTCTGTTGTGCTCTCATAGCATAAATCTGTGGTGAGTCCCATGAGATTCTGTGGTATTACCATATGGTACTTTCCAAGTCATAGGAAAATGCACTTCTTACATCTCTGACTACAGGAATCCCAGTTGAATGCCCACCTCAACTACTGTGTCCTAAAATCCATCATTGTGTTCCTGTTGAGGATACACTTCCCACAGGCTGCTGTTAGGCAGTTACTGAGCATGGCAGGGATATTAAGGTGGACATACTACTGGGAGAGGAGAGATGGCTCTGATGACAGACCTTGGGTCTGCAAGGCTCCATCAGCCCTGATGAATATTCATAGATCCAAGTTATAGTCTAAGAAGATTTTTTTTTCCTTCCATGTCTTTTTCATAAGTCAGACCTGTGTTGCAGACAGATGGCTCCTGGCTCCATTCCCTTTGTTTTCTGACCTGATTTTCCCTAATAAATCTTTTGGTGCTTACATCCAACTCAGACTCTGCTTCTTGGAGGACAAGACTAAAATAAGCAATTGATGATTACTTTCACTGAGGTGAAAGATGAGACAGAGTTGTAGGATGAAGTTGAGAAAAAGATGGCTTTGAATTCCAGAAAGCAGGCTTTTGGAACTTTGAAAGGCCTTTGCATTGACTATGGCTAACATTATGCTTAATGCCTGCTCATTTGGGAGAGCAGAGACAAGTTGATATTCTTTAGTTTAAACTTCCTTAGTTGTGTAATGGAGATGTATTAAGCTAACTGCCTTGGTATACTGAGAATATTTTGTGCATATGCCATACCATAGTGTACATTTCTAGAAATGATGACTAGGGAGAATACTAACACAAAGTTTTTATACGGGATAAAATGCAATCTTCCAATGATTTATTTTATTCTAAATATCAAAGATTAAGCATAAACCTTTTTTTAGGTTATTTGATAATCATTGTACATATTTTCCAGGAGTGAAGAAAGATTTTGAAGGAACCACTAATAACCCAGGGTAGACCATTATCATTGTTAGCATTCTGAACAGTGGACGTATGCTTCTATTTGCTGTAGCTATTTCTTTTCTCCATAAAAAATTATCCTATAAACTTTGATTTTATGCAGATGCAAATGCTGAAGTGGGGCAGGGAAAAGCAGTCATTCATCAACACATAGATTTTGAGATTTAATTACTTTTTAAATATTTCCTATAATTATTCTTCTGTTCCAGATGTCTAGTTTACCCTCTGGATACCCTGGAGATTTTTGCAGCATTTATAGTAAATTGTAAAATTCTTGGATTAACAGAGTTTGAAGAGTTTGTGAATTCATCTTATTTTCTAGTGACTTCTAGATTTAAATGATCAGTTAAGAATTTAGTGGCAAGAATTTAAAATTCTAGATTGACATCATTTGTGGGGAAAATGAAAGCATGTTATTTGGTTATCAGAGATGCATAAAAACAGCAAGCTGAATTTCTTACCTTGACAACTTAATGTCTATCTCTTGGAATACTTTTCATGAGAAGTGTGATAATCTGTTAATTATGAATCCTTAGACTCAATGTAAAGAAACTCATGTAAGAAAACACATTAAAATAGAGTGAAAAATAGTAAATGTTCTATATACAATCTGAATTTACATAAAGAATGACATTATAATAAAAATCAAAGAAATAGAGCTCGAATTTGATGCCACCTAGATACTGCCATTAGTTTCCTACAATTTGTACATATTTCTGGTTCGACTGTATGTCTCCCAAACATTTTACTTGAAAGTAAGCTAAGACCTATCAAAACAAGTATTTGAGGAGCACCTGGGTGGCTCGGTTAATTGAGCATCCAACTCTTGATTTCAGCTCAGGTCATGATCTCACAGTTTGTGTGATTGAGCCCTACCTCAGGCTCTGTGTTGATGGAGCAGAGCCTGCTTAAGATCCTCTCTCTCCCTCTCTCTGCCCCACCATGGACTCATGTGCTCTCGTGCTCTCTCTCTCTCTTTCTCTCAAAAATAAATAAAATTTAAAAAGTATTTACATTTCTGAAGGGAACTATCAAAATTCTTAAATGCTTTTCAAATATCTGATCAATATTTGTATACTTTGAATTTGTATTTGTTTTATTGCTACTGGTGCTTACTAGAAGCATTAGTAGCTCTTGACTTTGTGGTAGTACTTATGGAGTTTGCTCATTTCACTTAAATTCAAAATCTAGTAAAGAAACTAGCAATGGGAATATAAAAGAAGAATGCTAGCAAATGTGAATTATAAATAAGATTATGGCAGAAGAACATGGGTAAATGTCTTACCAAAGACAAGAAAAGGAGTAAAATGATAGTAAGAAAGGCCAAGGATCCAGGAGCAGAGTGAACAAAGGTGAAACAAGCATAACAAGAGAAAAAGCCAGAGAATTAACTAGCAACCAGANCGGAGTTTGCTCATTTCACTTAAATTCAAAATCTAGTAAAGAATTCAGCCAAGTTGCAGGGTACAAAATCAACGTACAGAAATCGGTTGCATTTTTANCAAATGTGAATTATAAATAAGATTATGGCAGAAGAACATGGGTAAATGTCTTACCAAAGACAAGAAAAGGAGTAAAATGATAGTAAGAAAGGCCAAGGATCCAGGAGCAGAGTGAACAAAGGTGAAACAAGCATAACAAGAGAAAAAGCCAGAGAATTAACTAGCAACCAGATCATGGAGGGCCTTTTAGGTCATAATACGGATTTGTGGCTTTTCCTCAGTGATAAGAGAAGTCATTGGGAGACTTTGACCAGAAGACAAATATCAAGTTTATGTTTGAAGAATACTATTCTGGTTGCTATAGTGAAGATAAACTGAAGAAGCCAGTTAGAAAATTAGGATTGCTGGTAGGGCTGAATAAAGGGCTTTGTTTTTTAAAGTTTGCATTAAGCCACTTTACTTTGACAGAAGATTTATATCCGTACCTGTTTTTGCTAACCAAAAGAAAGTCAGAGGATTTTTGCTTTCATGAAAAAAGTTGAAAAGCAAAAATTGCACTCAGCATTTGTTTTACAGCAACCCCCCAGCAGCAAGAGGGGCGCCACCAAGCTCCTTCCCCAGGAACGACACTCAGTATCTCAGCACCAATCTGCCATAGCTTTAAACTGTGTCTGTGAGCAGCTGTGCTTTGTCTCAATTTATTTCGTGTATCCTTTAGTAAGATGTGTCCTAAGGTATCAGAAAAGCCTAAAAGAGGTCATTTTGGGGGTGTGGAAACACTTAAAAAAAGTTCCATATAAGTTATGTAATTGCTTCTTGCTTTATACCATCATTTTGGTTTATGAAAAATTTCATAACAATGGTCTACTTGTGGATAGCAGAGAAAACCTGTATATTACAAAGGTACAGTAGAGAGACTTTCTGACAGACCAGGGTGAGCTTTGAAATTTAGAGAGGACCTGAACTTGGTACCAATGTTTTGACTTCAGCAATGAAGTCAGTAACAGAGTTACTGTTAACTGAGCTGGGAAAATAGAAGAGCTAAATTTTGGATACACTAAGTCTGGGATCTTTGGATATCCAAATGGATGTTGAATGAGCAATTGGATATCTGATTCTGGAATTAAACAGTGATATTAAGGCAGTAACAATCATCACATAGGTGGTGTTTTAAAACTTGAGAACAGGGGCACCTGGGTGGCTCAGTCGGTTGAGCTTCCGACTTCAGCCCAAGTTATGATCTCCTGGTTCGTGGGGTTGGGCCCTGCGTTGGGCCCTGTGCTGACAGCTAGCTCAGAGCCTGGAGCCTGTTTCGGATTCTGTGTCTCCTTCTCTCTGATCCTCCCCTGCTCTCTCAGACCTCTCTCTCTCTCTCTCAAAAATAACTAAAACATTAAAAACAAATTTAATTAAAAAAAATAAAACTTGAGACCAGATGAATTTATAGACACAAACGGTCCAAAGGTTGGGACCTGGATAAGCCCAACTATTAGAAGTCTGGAGAAACTAACAGAAAGAGACTAAGAAAAATGTCCAGACATGTAGGAGGAAATCCAGTGATCTTCTGAAAGACTAAAGATGGAAGTATTTTATGGAGAAAATGATTATTTTTATGGAGAAACTGATCACCAATGCCAAACATCGTTACTAGGTCAAATAAGATAAGGTCTGAGAGATAACAACTGTATTTAAAACGTATATGTTATTGGTGAACGTATAATGGGCTACAAATCTTTTTTTAGGGAGAAATTCCCATTACTAAAACATCAGTGTCTTAAGTTTTCATATAGTGATTAATTAACTGTAAAAAGAATGTAGGGGCTTACCCAATGAAAAATAAAAGGCAAAATCAAATTTTGGGCTTTTATTATAATACTTCTACATGGTTAAAATAAACAATAATATAAAATAGAGAAGAGTGTACTAAAAGGAGAAAATACATACTATTGATAATTTTGCTGTCTGGATATATATTTAAGATATATTTTATACCCACATAGTAACAATTTCAGAATGTCTCTATTGTGGCAAAGCTAACACCTGGCAGAAAACGGTTCTCTTTTCTTTTTTTCTTCAGTTATTTTACTGTGATGTGGAGGGCATTTTACCTATTACACCGGGCAATTCAAAGGCTTTCTGGAATCCTATTTGTCACCGAGTATAAAAGGTCATCATGAATGTCATTTACTGATATTAAACACAGCAACATGGGCCACTGAAGAGAATAATCTCCTATTTAATTAGAGTAGGAGGATCTCAGGAGCTGTCAGCCAGCTGTCTGCTTCTAACTGGGATGTTAAGAAGAAACTGAATTAGAAGAATATGGACAATGTTAGAAATACCTAAGTAGCATTTAATAATCTAAAATTTAGAGATATTCAAAGGTTAAGGTCAATTTTCAGGAGTATCATACACACACACACACACACACACACACACAAGCACCTAGTATTCTACATTCATTTTGGCCTCTTAAAAACAGAAAAAGCTTAACATTTCACTGCCCTCATTGTCTCCATCTGAGTGAAATTGAAATAATTACCCTTACAATGCCTTCCATTCTGTGACCTTCAAAGGCAAAACCACAGTCATATATAGCTGATGTCTCCCCCCCCCCCCACCACCACCACTAAATTATTTAATTGCTTAACACTATGCTTCACTTAGGCAAGGTAAAATAGGCTGGAGAGGGACAAGAATTAGAAAATTTTCCTAACAGGTATCCTTAGAATTGAGATGTCAATATAAAGAGCTTTTATTGTTTCAAAAGCTTTTTAGAAACATTTCTTTGGTCTTGATTTGTAGACAGTCACTGTCTTGATTTGTAGATGATGGAAAAGTTCATATCCTATTCAATTTTACTGAGAATTTTAAAAGAAGAAAATTGACAAAACTAAGGAAAATGCAAAATTGATAGCAATGATTTTTTTAATCAAATGGAAATGATTTCTGAAGATGTGCTGCATTTCAAAGTTTGCTTTAGGACATGGAAAGCATTTAAAGCAGATTTCCTTTGAGTTGCTTCATTTTTGGAGATTTTAAGCTATACAGACATTCCATGCCAGATCTTTTAAAATAATCTATTACCATGTGGTTTATAATGTGGTAGCTGAAAGTGGCAAAAATGTGCTACTCCATCTCATTTTTTTCCAGCACTAGAAAAGGGATAGTGTTAACTAAAACTATACACATGCATATGTACATACTCGTACAAGATTTTATGATATAGTTCATGAACGGCCAGATAGATAACCATTAGTGTTAGGGATTATATTTTGTCCAATAAAAACACTTTTCCCAAAAAATATATTTCTTTGCCTGATTTCTACAGCATCTGAAAGTTGTATCATTAGTGGAATATTCAGCTGCTCACCTTGATCATTAGCTCTAAAGCACAAATAAAACTATTTAGTTTGGCTACCTGGTCTGAATTGGGCTTTGGTATAATGAGATGGGAGTCAGGTCATGTTTATAACCTGACAGAAACACAGAAATAAAAAATTTCTATTCACTTTGTTAGTCTGCTAAATCAAGGCTCTCTGTTGAAATTGGAAAAACCTCTCTAATGGACTATATACTAGAGGTACACTGGCAAATATTCTAGCTATAATGCACTAATATATGTTATTAAAAACAAAAAGCAGCCACAACCACAGCAGTCCTATATACTCATATTCTTGCTATAGGACTGTAGTAACTTCCCTATACTTTTTTTCATAAATATTTTTTCAGACATAACTCATATACCATATGTTCTACCACTAAAATTGTACAATCCAGTGGTTTTGAATATATTCATATGGTGCAACCATAACCATAATTAATTTTAGAAACCCCAAAGACATCCCATGCTTATTAGGGTTGACTCCTGATTTACCACCTACCTCTCCGGCCCCTGGCAACCATCAGTCTACTTTCTGTCTCTGTGGATTGGCCTATTCTAGATACTTCATATAAATGGAATCATTTATATGCTTCTGCTCTTGGCTATTACGAATAATGGTGCTATGAACATGGGTTTGCAAACATCTCTTCAGAACCCAGCTTTCAATTCTCTTGAATATATACTCAGAAGTAAAATTGCTGAATCATATGGTAATTCCATATTTACTTTTTGAGAAACTGCCACACTGTTTTCCATAGAGACTACACAATTTCATACTCCCACCAACAGTGCATAAGGGCTCCAACGTCTCTCCACATCCTCATCACCACTTAATTCCTGTTTTTCTTTCTTTCTTCCTTCCTTCCTTTCTTTCCTTCTCTCATTTCTTGACAGGCACCATATCAGTGGGTGTGTGGTGACATTTTGTGGTCTTGATTTGCTTTTCTCTAATAGTGATGTTGAATACCCTTTCATAGGCCTGTGGTCCTATACTCATTTTGACAATATAGTCTGGAAGGAACTGATTTTATGGATATCTTGCACGCCATCTCAGTGGTCCCACTATATTGGTGCCATCATGTTAATTGGAACAGAAGTAGTTCTCAGAGTGCCCCTGTAAAGACCCTTGCACACCAGTTGGTAGTATATAAATCCTCTCAAAATTCAGGGACATGCTGGGGTGCCTGGGTGACTCAGTCAGTTGAGCATGAGACTCTTGATTTTGGCTCAGGTCTTGATCTCATGGTTTGTGGGTTTGAGTCCTGCATAGGGCTCCATGCTGATGGGGTGGATGGAGACTGTTGGGGATTCTCTCTCTCTCTCTCCCTCCCTCCCTCCTCTGCTCATTCTCTTTCTCTTTCAAAATAAAATCAACTTTAAAAAAAGATTCAGGGACCTGATATATTGCTTAACTTTTTAAGAGTGTTCATTTGCTGAGACATCTCCAAAGTAAAGAATGTGTTATTATACCTTGTACTTCCTCAACATTCAGAGGCATATTGTTTGCAGATCTCTTCAGACTTTGGAGATAGTACATACTAGATTTGAGAATACTGCAAAAAATCATTTACTGGTGTATTGGAAGGACCACGGCTTTGAAAACTGCTCAGAGTAAAAGAGGGGGCTCTATAAAAGACTTGACCTGTGATACAGCTGAGCCTTTCTTCTGGGAACATGTGACCCAACAGATTCCATGGTGTTGTAGGTATTTGTGGTGCATAAAGACTTCCTCTGAATTTCTGAAGCCATATTTGATGAGTTGCAGCATAGATTTCTGGAGGCTCTGGAATAATGTTATGTTGTATTTTTCAAATAAGGATTTACCACCTGAAAAGCAACTTCTGCTGTGGTCCTGACCCCTAAGTAGATACTGAGCACCTAACATGGGGCATCATATGATTACATAGTCAGAAAGCACCTGCTAAGTTATAAATTCAGGTAATAATGTCACTGAAGCATGGTATTGTAGAGTGGTTTATTCAGGATTGGGCCTGAGCTAACCTCTTAGAGGACATAAATATGAGTTTGCCATGGAGTCCCAAGGTAATACCACTGTTTGAGCTTCTCCAACAATACATAGCTATAGCCCCGAGGAATATTCTCTACAACTAATTAATGGAGTTGGAATAAAAATCTGGGCCTGGTGTGTGATTGGGATGGCTCAAGGCCAACCATGGTCTGCTGCTATTCCACAGCCTTATCTGGGATTGGTCCTGAAAGACCATGTTGAGGTAAACCTTCCTAGTCAGTAGGGCTTTGACCAATTTATGAGGTCCTAACATGGTATGAAAGGTGAAGCATCAGAAGTTATAAATACTCCTGCACTTCTGGGCATTTGAAAGATCTTGACTGGCAGGTCAGGAATTTGGAAGCAGCAAGAATGGAAGATTAAAAAGCAAAGACATTTGGGAGTGTGTGGGGTAGTAGTGGACAGAAAATGTATAGATCATTTATTTCTCAAGTAAGTGGCCACCTATGGGCTGCTGTATGGAAAGTCACCTGTATCTAAGTTTTGTAACCTCTGGATATAAATTGAAACTGGGAAACCTGTAGACCAGCCTCTCTCCTTTCTGAGTTGTATACGAAACAATGTCTTTAACTTTCTCCTTTGATGTGTCAAAACTACCATCAAAACTACCATCAGTTTTTTGCTCCATTGGTTTTTAACTACTCTGCAAATGATTGATGCAGCTCTTTGCATTTTTCTTTTGCCTTCCCATTTCAAGATCTATTTTTGAGAACATTCATGGCTTATTTACATTGCTTTGTGGACTCTGAGGTTACACTGGTCAGATCACTCTGTATTTGTCTGTAGCTAAATGAGGGATGAATGACAAGATGCTTATGTCAATCAGCATCAGATAGCTTTTTTGTACAATTAGTATAAAATACTCTGAACTTAATGAGAAACTCTGAGGCAGCTCACTACTGAAATACCCATATGTGAATAGTGCTAGGGTACTGTTCAAATTCCAGAGGAGCAGTTGAAGGAAATCAGTGCCCATATTGTTCTAGTATTGCCAGGACAGATGAACAAATGCATCCCCATTGCCAGTCATGTCTAATATCTTTTCATCTTCCTTAGGGGAGGAAAGGTGCTTTTGGATAATAGTCCTAAGAATGAGACAGATTTAGGGTTGGATATGGGACTAATTTTTTTACTAATGTCAATTTTTGATATGATCAAAAGTTCTAGTGAAAGCAGAAACAACAAATTTCCTACAGAATATCTTTCATTTGTCTTCATGAATAGCATTATTTTAGGAACTACTACTTACCCTCACAAATTTACAAAAGTTGTAGCAGCCTTCTCTGAAACCTGTTTTTCACCATGCAATTTTGTGCACTTGCACTGAAGCTTAGGTTAAAACGCATCTTTGTTTCCTAAATCAGTCTTCACTGTGAATGCTGTATGGGTTCCCATTTTATCTCAGGTTTCTAAGCCATATGTCAACCCGTCTTGTATTGTAAGCCAAACCAGCCTCCCAGTTTTCCATCCAGGCTTGGTACCCTGGAGACTTTTATTGCTGGGAGAGCAATTCTAGCAGAGGTAAAGCCTTTGTTATACTTTATTTCTGTTACCTAGAATTTTCTAGCACAAAATAGTAGGCAAGTGATATTTGGTGTGTGACTAAATAAACAGAGAAATTAATTATTAAGTTTGAATGGTAACATTATTCTTCTAATAGTAAGAGAATATAATAATAAGAAGAATACTAATTTTGGTCTAATAATCTTCAGACCATTAGTGTTTTTTTCACCATCATGCTATGGCACTAGGGTATGTACACATTCCACTGGAATTAAAGTTGAGGAAAAAGTGATTTTAAAAACTTAAATGAGAATCAGGGACATCTATAGGCAGTAGTGGGAACTGAAACTTTGCCTCCCTTCAACTCACTCCTGACTTGAGCTTCTTCCTTCATTTCAACCAAAGAAGAAGAAGAAAATTAGTGGGCAGGTAAAAAATAAGACATTAATGGGTCTCTACTGGTTGGATTTATCAGTGATAAATAGTGGGATTGAACATTTTAGCTCTTAAATGGGAGGGCATGTTCACAACACCAGAACATTAGAGTCAAAGAAGATGTTGCCTCTTCAGAAATGTCTCTGTTTCAAGAATCCAGGTGTTAATACTGGGGCTGCTCTAATCCTTAATAGAATAGCTCTGCTCTCTGTAGCTGCTGTTTATGTGCCTTTAACCATCTTGTTGCTCCTGAATCTTCCTTTGCACACCATTGGAATGTTAGCCTGGAATTCACGTGAGAGCTAATGGGGCAGGGGAACGAGAAGGCCATTTGGCCTACTTGTAATTTTGTAATTTCTATGTCATTAATCACTCATGCCAAATGAGTTCTCCATGTGGGTTAGCATAGCACATGATGAGATGCTGTTTGGAAAAGCTCTCTTGTGGTAACAGGTAACAGTATTGAATGTTTAGTGACTGTATTATATATATACTTTACATATGTTCACAAAATGTACAAAATGTTATGTATTGACTTTATTTTAACATCACAATGTGCTTATGGACAAAAGTCCCATTATTATCATCACTCTCACTTTAGAGTAGCTTGAGACAGAAAATTAAGTGAGTTGCTCAATTTCATACAGCTGTTAACAGAAGTAATTAGAATGACAACTGAAATAGTCTGGCTCCATATTCCACACTCCTAATTTTTTCACCATTAATTCTTCTCCATAAACAGAACATATATTTGACAGACCTTGACTTCTAAGTACACTTTTCTCAGGAAATGTAAATTTGGTGCATCTATGAAAATAGTAGACCAAATTAGGTAACTGATTCATTTTGTTAAGTATTTAATTCCCACCTTGTGACAAGTCTTGTGTTTCAGTATTGGCCTACACCTCTGGCCAATAACCTACACAAGTGAAAATAGCCTACAACAATAATAATCAGAATGATAATATAATTAAAGTAAGATAATTTTGTCTTTTATAACATTTAAAGTAAAACAATTTAAGTAAAGTATAACATTTAAGTAAAACAACTGAAAATAATAAAAAATTAACATTAGTAAAATAAAAATTTGGAGATAGCTATATATGGAAGAGGTAAATTAGAAGGAAAGAGAGGAAAGAAACTCCATGCAAAATTATATTTCCAAGCTAGAAAATAGTGTGACAACTTTAGATTTATGAAAGTAGAACAAAATAACTTTTTCATGTATCTAGGGTTTAGTGGTACTCATCTCTGAGTTGTGTCAGAGGGAAAGAAACCATCTTGTCAAGCTGTTAGAAAACTGCGAAATGAATGATCTGATGGAAGTTTTTAATTATGTCACTATACAATAAAATATTTCAATAATATTTTGTAGTTTAGAAATAGTAAGAGAAATTCACCTAGCAAATCTAGCATTGTCTTTACATTTTTTGGTCTACTTTCTTCTAATTAGGTTGGTCAGATGAAAATAGACTTGAGTGCAGCTTTAAATGTAATGAAAAATCATTTATAGTTAAAGACCTGTAACCCTTTTCTACTAATATATTAGGAATGACTTCCTTCATTCTTGCTGATGCCACTTGATGAAACCTGACCTTTACACTTTCTACCCGAGTTCTTGCTGATGCCACTTGATGAAACCTGACCTTTACACTTTCCACCCGAGTCCTGAACTGAATGAAATACTTTATTTCTGTGCATATGGTGAGCAATATATCTCTCTCAAAATGGAACATTTAGATATAAATCTAACAAAACATAACAAATCTAAAAAATAATGTAACACAATTTACATTTGAGACCTACAAACCCTGATGAAAATAATCAGAACAAAATAAAGGGAGAGAGATGTTTATGGACTGGAAAACTTAACACTGCAAAGATTTCATTTGTATAAGTTTAGTGTGATTCCTAGCAGAACTCTTGCAGAAATTTTTATGAACATGGACAAAATTTTTCTAAAATGTATGTGGAAAAGCATAGGAAATAGAATGACAAAGAATTGTGAATAAGAAGAATGAAATAGGAGAGAGTGACTATATCCAATATTAAGGCTCAATATAAAGACACAGTAATCAAGATTGTGTGATACTGGCAGATAGACACATAAAAGAATCCAGTTGTACAGAGCACCTGAGTTGCTCAGTTGGTTAAGCATCTGACTTTGGCTTAGGTCATGATCTTGTGGTTCATGAGTTTGAGCCCTGCATCAGGCTCTGGGCTGACAGCTTGGAGCCTGAAGCCTGCGTCGGATTCTGTGTCTCCCTCTCTCTCTGCCCCTCCCCCACTCACTCTTTCTCTTCCCACCTCTCTCTATTTTAAATAAATATTAAAAAATTTTTTTTTCAAAGACTCTTGTTGTAGACCCATCCAAGTAGAGAAAATATAAAAGGTGAAAAATCAGTTCAGTGGAGAAAGCCTAGGTTTTCAGCAGGGGTAGAACTATTGGGTACCAGAGGCATGCACACACACACGCTAAAGTCCACAGACTTAAACATAGAACCTCTGAATCTTCACGGTGCAATGTGCCCCTCAAACAACAGTTCTATCCTTACTTTATTCCCAGCATATGTTTGTATTTTTTTTTTATTGGGGTATAATTGACAAAGAGCATTAACATAATAATCCAAAATTTGTGTATATTGAGAAATGATCACAATAAGCCAGGCATTTTCTGTGACCAAACATAGTTACAAAATTTTATTTTCTTGTGATAAAGACTTTTAAGTCTTTTACTTTCTTAGCAACTTTCAAATATGCAATTATAGTTAACTATAGTCATCATGCTATACATTACACCCCCCTGACTTATTTATTTTATAACTGGAAGTGTGTACCTTTTAAACTCCTTAACTCATTACACCCACCCCTTGATGCCCTATACCCCAATCCCATTTCTGGTAACCACCAATTTGTCCTCTGTGTCTATGAACTTGGTGTTTGTTTTTAGATTCCACATATAGGTAAGATCACACTATATTTGTGTCTGATTTATTTCACTTAGCATAATGCCTTCAAGGTTCATCAATGTTATTCCAAATGGCAAGATTTCATTCTGTTTTTTATGGCTGAATTGTATTCCATTGTGTGAGTGTATCATTTTTTAATCTGTTCATCCAGTGATGGATGGTCCCACATCAGCTATTATAAATAGTGATGGAATAAACATGGGGGTGCATATATCTTTTCAAATTAGTGTTATTGTTTCAGAAGTAAAACTGTTGGATCATACAGTAGCTCTCTTTTGAATTTTTTGATAACTCTCCATACTGTTTTCCATAGTGGCTGCACTAATTTACAATCTCCCCAATAGCGCATAAGGGTTCCTATTTTCCCCAATCCCTGTCAACACTTGTTATTTCTTATCTTTTAAAATAATAGACATTCTGGGGCACATGGGTGGCTCAGTCAATTGAGCATCCAACTTTGGCTCAAGTCATGATCTCATAGTTCATAAGTTCGAGACCCATGTCAGCCTCTGTGCTGACAGCTCAGAGCCTGGAGCCTGCTTCACATTCTGTGTCTCCCTCTCTCTCTGCCCCTCCCCCATTCATGCTTTGTTTGTCTCTCTCTCTCTTTCAAAAATAAACATTAAAAATTTTTTAAATAAAAATAAAATAATGCACACTATAAGAGGTGTAAGGTGTTATCTCTTGATTGTGATTTGCATCTCCCTGAGGATTAATAACATCGAGTATGTTTTCACTAACCTGTTGGCCATTTGTATGTCTTCCTTGGAAAAAGGTCTATTCCTGTCTTCTGTCGAATTTTTTATTGTTTTGAGTTTTTTGTTTTGTTTTGCTATTGAGTTATATGAGTTACTTATATATTTTGGACATTAATGTCTTATCAAATACATGATTTGCAAATATTTTCTCCCACTCAGGAGGCTGCCTTTTCATTTTGTTGATGATTTCCTTTGCTATCAGATCTAAGACTGATGTCAAGGAGCTTACCATCTAAGTTGTCTAGAAGTGTTATGATTTTAGGTCTTCTATTTAAGTCTTAAATCCATTTTGAGTTAGTTTTTGTGTCTGGTGTAAGATGGTGGTCCAGTTTCATTCTTTGCTAAGTTGCTGTAAGGTTTTTCCAGCACCATTTGTTTGAAGAGACATCCTTTCCCCATTATATATCCTTGCCTCTTTTGTTATGTAAATTAACTAACAATATATGTGTAGATTTATTCTGTGGCTCTCTACTTTGTTCTATTGATCTGTGTGTCTGTTTTCATGCCACTTTCATACTCTTTTAATTACTGTGGTTTTGTGATATAGTACAGAATCAGGGAATATGATGCCTTCAGCTTTGTTCCTAAGACTGATGGGCTATTCAGGGTCCTTTGTAGTTCCATACAAACTTTAAGTTTAATTGTTATATTTCTGTGAAAAATACCACTAGAGTTTTTAAAAAATTTTTAATGCTTATTTATTCTTGAGAGAGACAGTGTAAGAGGAGGAGAGGCAGAGAAAGAGAGACACACAGAATCTGAAGCAGACTCCAAGCTGAATTATCAGCACAGGGCCTAATGTGGGTCTCAAACTCAGGAACCAGGAGATCATGACCTGAGCTAAAGCCAGATGCTTAACAGACTGAGCCACCCATGCACTCCTAGAATTTTGATAGGGGTTTTATCAACTCCATAGTTTGGTTTGGGTAATATAAACATTTTATCATTAATTTTTTAAATTCATGAGCACAAAATATATTTCCATTTCTTTGCATCTTCATGAATTTCTTTAAAAAGTTTTAAAAGTTTTTCTTAAATGTTTATTTTGAAAGAGAGAGAAAGGGAGAGAGAACACACATGCAAGTAGGTGTAGGGGCAGAGAGAGAGAAGAGAGAGAATCCCAAGCAGGCTCCAGGCTGTTAGCACAGAACCTGATGCAAGGCTTGATCTCACAAACCAGGAGATCATGACCTGGGCAGAAATCAAGAGTTGGATGTTTATCTGACTGAGCCACCCTGATGCCCCTTTAAATTTTTAACTGATGTATAGGTAATATGTAACACTAGTTTTAGGTGTATATTATAGTAATTCAACAATTATATGCATTACTAAATGTTCACCGTGATAAGTATATCACAGTATTATTGGCTATAGTCTCTATGTTGTACCTTTTATTCCTGAGAGCTATTTATTTTATGACTGGAAATTTGTATCTCTTAATCCCCTTCACCCTTTTGACCTATCCCTCCATCCCCTCTTCTTTGGCAACTACTTGTTCTCTGTATTTATGAGTCTGTTTCTCTTTTTATTGTTTTTTTTTAATAAGTGATATCATGTACTATTTAATTTGTCTGTATGGCTTATTTCACTTAACGTAATACCCTTTAGGTTCACCCATGTTATCATAAATAGAAAGACTTCATTCTTTCTTATGCTAAGTAATATTCTATTATGTATATATACATCTTCTTTGCCTATTCATCTCTTGATAACACTTAGGCTGCTTCCATATCTTGACTACTATAAATAACACAATAAACCTGGGGTGTATATACTTTTTTTAATTAGTGTTTTTATTTTTTTGGGCAAATATCCAGCAGTGGAATTATTGGCTTACATGATACTTCTGTTTCTGTTTTGGGGAAAACCTCCATACTCTTTTCCATAGTGACTGTGCCAATTTACATTCCAACCAAAAGTATAAAAGGATTCCCTTTTTCCACATCCTTACCAATATCTGTTATTGTCTTTTTGATATCAGCAGTTTTGACTGGTGTTAGATGATTTTGATTTTGATTTGCATTCCCCTGATAATGAATGATGTTGGAACATCTTTTAATGTATCTGTTGGCCATAAGTATGTCTTCTTTGGAAAAGTGTTTACTTAGCTCCTCTATTTTTTTAATTAGATTATTTTTTGTTGAGTTGTGTGGGTTCTTTGTATACTCTTATGGTATATATCAATTGCAAATATTTTCTCCCATTCCTTAGGTTGCCTTTTCCTCTTCTTGATGGTTTCCTTTGCTGTGCAAAAGCAAATAATACTCTAATTGTTTGTTTTTGCTTTTGTTTCCCTTGCCTGAGGAGACAGATCCAGAAAAATATTGCTAAGTTTGATGTCCAAGAGAGTACAGCCTATGTTTTCTTTTTTCTTAATGTTTTATTTATTTCTGTGAGAGAGAGAGAGAAAGAGAGAGAGAGAGCGAGCACGAGCAGGGGAGGGTCAGAGAGAGAGGAAGACACAGAATCTGAAACAGGCTCCAGGCTCTGAGCTAGTGGTCAGCACAGAGCCCGACATGGGGCTTGAACCCACGAACTGTGAGATCAGGACCTGAGCCGAAGTTGGACGCTTAAAACTGAGCCACCCAGGCACCCTAGCCTATGTTTTCACTAACAATTTTTTTTGGTTCAGGTTTTACATTTAGTTCTTTAATCCATATTGAGTTTATTTTGTGTATGATATAATAAAGTAGTCCAGTTTCCTTCTTTCTTCCTTTCTTCCTTCCTTTCTTTCTTTCTTTCTTTCTTTCTTTCTTTCTTTCTTTCTTTCTTTCTTTCTTTCTTTCTTCTTCCTTCCTTCCTTCCTTCCTTTCTTCCTTTCTTTCTTTTTCTTTTCATGGTTTTGTCTAGTTTTCACAGCACAGTTTATTGAACATAATATTTTTCCCTGTTGTATGTATTCTTGCCTCCTTTGTCATTTATTAATTGACATGTATGCACGGGCTTATTTCTGGGCTCTGAATTCTGTTGACCTATGTGTCTTTTTTTGTACCAGTACCATACTGTATTGATTACAGTAGCTTTGTGGTATATCTTAAAATCTGGGACTGTGATAACCTCCAGCTTTGTTCTTCTTTCTCAAGATTGGCTTGCATATTCTGAGTCTTTTGTGGCTCCATACAAATTTTAGACTTGTTTTTTGTTCTAGTTCTGTAAAAAACACTATGGGTATTTTGATAGAGATTACATTGAATCTGTAGATTGCTTTGGACAGTGTGGACATTTTAACAATATTAATTTTTCTAATTCATGACCATGGTTTATCTTGCCATTTATTTGTGTCAGCTTTCTTTCATCAATTTCTTTTCTTTTTTTAATTTTTTAATGTTTATTTTTGAGAGAGAAAGAGAGAGACAGAGTGCAGGTGGTGGAGGGGCAGAGAGAGAGAGGGAGAGAGAATCCCAAGCAGGCTTCATGCTGTCAGTGCAGAATCTGACACAGTGCTCAACCCCACAAGCCATAGGTCATGACTTGACCCAAAGTCAGAAGCCTACCCAATTGAGCCACTCAAGCGCCCCTTTCATCAATTTCTTATAGTTTTCAGAATATAAGCCTTTCACCTCTTGGTTAAGTTCATTCTTAGGTATTTTTTTCTTTTTGATGCAATTGTAAATGAGATTGTTTTTCTTAACTTTTGTTTCTGCTACTGTGTTATTAGTGTATAAAAATGCAACAGATTTCTATATATAAATTTTTATGTCCTGAAACTTTATTGAATTCATTTGTTACTCATAACAGTTCTTTGGTAGAACCTTTATCATGTTCTATATATAGTATTGTGTAATCTTAAAATAGTGACATTTTTTACTTTTTCTTTAATGTTTATTTATTTATTTTGAGAAACACAGAGTAAGCAGAGGGAGGGGTGCAGAGAGAGAGAGAGAGAGTCCCAAGCAAGCTCCATGCTGTCAGTGCAGGGTCTGACACAGTGATCAGTCCTACAAGCCATGAGATCATGACATGAGCCAAAATCAACAGCTTAGCTGACTGAGCCACTCAGGCACCCCTACCCTTTTCTTTCTGATATATATGCCTTTTATTTCTATTCATTGGATTTCCAATACTATGAATAAAAGTGGCAAGAATGGATGATGTCTTTTTCTTGTTCCTGATGTTAAAGTAAATACTTTCAGCCTTTTACCATTGACCATAATGTTAGCTGTGGGCTTGTCATATACAACCTTTTTGACTTTGAGGTATTCCCTCTATACCTACTTTCTTGAGATTTTTTTTTTCAAACATGGATGTTGAATTTTATCAAGTGATTTTGTATGATTCTATTGAGATGACTATATAATTTTTATCCCTTATTTTGTTAAAATGGCATATCACATTGATTAAACCAATATTGAACCATCCTTGCAGCTCTGGAATAAATCCCACTTGATCATGACATATGTTTCTTTTAATATATTTTGAATTTGGTTTGAGGCATCTTAGTTTATGTTCATCAAAAATTTTGGCCTATAATTTTCTTTTCTTGTTGTGTCCTCATCTGGTTTTGGTATCAGGCTAATAATGCTTGACTTGTAAAATGAGTTTGGAAGTTTTCTCTCCCCTTATGTCTTTTAAAAGAGTTTTAAAAATATTAGTGTTCTTTGAATATTTGGTAGAATTCACAGTGAAGCCATCTGGTGCTAGACTTTTGTTTGCTGGGAAGTTTTGCTGATTCAGTCTCTTTACTAGTAATTGGTCTATGCAAATTCTTTATTTCTTCATGATTCAGTCTTGGAAAGTTGTTTGTTTCTAGGAATTTATACGTTTCTTCTAGGTAGTTGTGCCCACAGGTCAAATAAGGAAAATACTTTATGGAAAATTTGAAAATATTTAACTAAATTAAAAGGAAAGTGCAATAAACTAAATTTGTAGTGCAAAGCTGATGCACTTATAGAAAATTTCATGGACTCAAACACTAATATTAGAAAAAAAAATCTAAAACCAATAATCAAAATACAATTTAAATTGCTAGAAATTAGTAATTGAAAGATATACACCTTAAGCAACCAGAAAAAGGAGACTGAATTAAATTGAAAGGAAGTAGGAGGAAGAAAATTCTAAAATTCAGAGCAGAAATTAATAAAAGTTAAAAATAATAGAAACAAAGAAACCAAAAGCTAGTTTTTTGAAAAATAAATATAATTGATAAATTTCTAGCCTGATTTACCAAACACAAAGGAACAATAAAATGTTAACTTTTGGAATGAAGGAAGGAATTACCACTAATTCACAGATATTAAAAATACACTAAGAGGGAGCACCTGGGTGGCTCAGTCGGTTAAACTCCTGACTCTTGATTTTGGCTCAGGTCATGATCTCATGGTTTGTGAGATTGAGCCCTACATTAAGGCTCTACACTGACAGTAAGTAGCCTGCTTAGGATTCTCTCTCCCTTTCTCTCTCTGCCCCTCCTCCCAGATCATTCTTATTCTTTCTCTCTCTCTCTCTCTTTCAAAATAAATAGATAAACTTAAAAAAAAAACAATAAAAGAATACTATAAAAAATAAAATATGTCCAAAATTTTTAAATTTTAAGTTAAATAGACCAATTAATTGAAAAAGAAAAATTATAAAACTCAAGAACAAAAAAATGAATAATTCTATTAATGAAATTATATATATATTTTAACAGTTTCCAAAAAAGGAAATTCCAACCACAGATAGTTTCACTAATTTTACCAAACACCTAAGGAAGAAATGCTAATTCTACACAATATATTCTATGTTTTAATGTTTGTTTATTTTTGAGAGACAGAAAGAGAGACAGAGCACGAGCAGGGTAGAGACAGAGAGAGAGGGAGGCACAGAATCGAAAGCAGGTTCCAGGCTCTGAGCTGTCAGCCCAGAATCCACCATGGGGCTCGAACTCACAAACCATGAGATCATGACCTGAGCTGAAGTTGGATGCTTAATTGACTGAGCCACCGAGGCACCCCTCTACACAATATATTTTAGAATAAAAAAGACAATGAGGTCCTTCCCAGCTCATTTTATGGGGCCCAGCCTTACTCTAATACCAAAACAAGACTAAGACTGCCAGAAACAAATTTAGAGCTTAATATTATCATGAATATCAACACAAAAACTCTTAAAAATATACAATTTTTTCAGCAACATGTAAAGGGATCAAATGTAGTTTATTTCAGGAATGGAAGACTCATGAAATATTTAATTATTAATGTAATTGACCATAGAACAGATAAAAGAGGGGAAAACCACATGAACTATTAAATAATACAAAACCATTATTAGTCAAAATTGAGAAGTTATTTTACTATATTGGAGAAGAGTAAGGAGGCATTACGACTAAATGCAATGTGGAATCCTGAACTGGATCTGAAGCAGAAAAATACAGTAGTGGAAAACTGGTAGAATCCAAATAAAGTCTTTAATTAATAAAACTATAACAATTTCTTATTTTGATAACTGTCCTCAGGTTTGGTAAGATATCAATATTAGAGGATGCTGGTTGAAGGATACAGAAGGGTTTTTCTGTATTATGCTTGTAATTTTTTGTAAGCCTAAATCTTTTCAAAGTAAATTTTTTAAAAAAGAAAGAAATAATATACCAAAGAAAACAATAATTATGAGAAAGTTAGAATAGCTATATTAATATTACATAAAACAAATTCAAACACAAGAAATTTTGTAAATAAATATGAACATATCATAAAGATTAAATGGTCATTACATTAAAAAGTTATAATGATTCTAACTTATTAAGGCCCTAATAACAGATCTTCAGAATACTTAGTTAGGTACACTATCAGACCAAAGAGAAGAAAAAGACAGAAGAAATAGGTAAAACCATTATTAGAATTAGATATTTTAACACTTCTTTCTCAGTTATTGATACACAAAATTTAGTAAGATTAAAGAAGTCTTGAACAACCATCAAACAAAATAACTGAATTTACATTTATATATTTATAATTAATTTGACCCAACAATAGCAGAAAATTCATTCTTCTTAAGTGCATATGAAACAGTCATGAAGATAGACCACTTGCTAGGCTGTAATACAATCCTTAACACATTTAAAATGATTTAGCTTATATAAACTGTGTTCTATAAACACAGTGTAAATTGCTAGAAGTTAGTAATTTAAAGACATTTGGAATATCCTCAACTAGCTAAAAATTACACACACACACACACGCCAAGAGTCAAAGAAAATTTTATAGAAGAATTTAGAAAATATTTTTAATGCAGTGGATGTAAAAACATAATATATAAAAGTTTACTAAATTCTAATATAGTGCTTAAAGGGAAGTTTATAATTTTAAATGCTTTATATTAGAAAAGAAAAAAGATATCCAATTAGTGAAGTAAGTTGTTTAAGAAATTTTAAAAGATAAAAAGAAAATCTCAAAGAAGAGTAAAAGAAAGAATACCAACAGCAGCAGAAATCAGTGCAATACAATACAAACATTAGAGAATATCTAAGGGAACTAAAATCTGGTGCTTTGAAAGATTGATAAAATTGATAAACCTAATTACCTTTCTGAACAGTATTACAACTATCAAATTTAACTACCTTAGATAACTCAAATTACTAAAATTGTCTCAAGAAAAGACTGAAATAAAAATGTCTCTAGGGGCGCCTGGGTGGCTTAGTCGGTTAAGCGTCCGACTTTCGCTTAGGTCATGATCTCGCGGTTCGTGGGTTCGAGCCCCGCATCCGGCTCTGTGCTGACTGCCAGCTCAGAGCCTGGAGCCTGTTTCAGTCTGTGACTCCCTCTCTCTCTGACCCTCCCCTGCTCACACTGTCTCTCTCTCTCTCTCTCCTAGAAATAAATAAAAAATATTAAAAAAAAGTCTTTAATACACAAATGAATTTGTTATTAAACTCTTCCCCAAAAGAGAACCCAAGGCTTAGATGACTCAGTGAGGAATTCTATCAAACGTTTAATGAAGAAATAATAGAAATATTATAGAAACTCAGAAAAATAGAAGAGGGGACTTTTGCAAATCATTTTATGAAGCCAGAATTACTTTGGTGTGACAGAGATATTATAAGAAACAGAAATTTTTAGCAGAATATTTGGAAATCAAACTGAACAATATAAACATTTGATAATCCACCCTGACCAAGTGATTTTACTGAGCAATGCAAAGTTTAACACTACAAAGTAAATCACTCTAATCCCCTATATTAACAAAGGAGAAAAATAATATAATCATCTTAATAAATGAAAAGGCATTTGACAAATTCAGCAGTAATACATATTTAAAACTTGCAACACACTTGGAAAACAATGAAACTTCCTTAGAGGCCAAGTAAGAAAAACCTAAAACTGACATATTTAATAAAAAAACACTGAATGCTTTCTCTCTAAGATCAAATACAGGGCAGAATATCTTATTCAACATTGGACTAGAGGGCCTATCCAGTGCATTATTGCTAGAAAAAGTATATTAAAAAAGGTACCTGGAAACCAAGAAAATGACACAATTTTGTATTTAGAACATTCTAAGAAATTAAAAAACTGATTATAACTAATAAACTATTTTAGCGAGCTTGCAGGACATAACATTTATAAAGAAATCTTATTTCCATAGACTCACAACACACTATTAAAAAGTAGAATAAAAATGATAATTTATAGTCACATAAAATTTAAAAACTTAGCAATATATTTAACAAAATATATGTAAGACATGTCCATTTAAAATTGAAAAATACAGTGAGAAATCTATGGAATTCTAAACATATATACAGATTTATTATGGGTTGGAAAGTACAATTCAGTCTTATGAACACACACAACAATCCACTTCAAATTGATATATAGATAGAAATCAATTTCTCAAGTAATTCAGAGGATTTTGTAGAAATTGATTAATCCTCAAATTTATACAAAAGAACATGGTTACAGGCCTTACAGTAATGGATTTAGAAGTTCATTCTAAAAATAAAGTTACCAAGTATTTGACTGTGTGGTGTAGTGTGAAGTTAGATAAATAAATCAACACATAGAGAATATAGAATTAGACACATACAAATGTGGTCAATTCAGCTTTTTGAAATCAAATTTCCAAGGTATTCAAGCAGGAGCAACTGAACATCCATAAAGGAGGAGGGATGAATATCAACATTCTCATTACACTATTAAAAACAACCTCAAATATATCATAGGTTGAAATGTAAAACCTAAAATGATAAGAAAAGAAAGTATAAGAGAAAAATCTTAGAGCCAAGGGTTAGACAAAGATATCTTAATAAAACACTGAAAAACAAAACATAAAGGAATAAATGGTTCAATTGGCCTTTATCAAAATTGGAATGTTCAGCTCTTCAAAATAGACTATAGAAAATCAAAATTAAAGTGCAAGCAACAAACTAGTAAATAATATTTGTATTATAAGTGTATACATATACATACACACATGTATATATAAGCAGGATATGAGAGAAAGAAGGTATGGCATTAGTAGTCAGCTCATTTCAGAATCAGTTTTATGAATGTCAAAGATACTTAGGACTCAAAACTTGTCTTCTTTCCCTATTAGGACTCGGAATTTCCAGAATTATAGAGTTATTCTTCATTTCAAGTTCATGATTAATCTATTTCATTTCTATCCATTGTATTAACTGTAACATCCATTCATTAATGAATCACTATGGAACTCTAGGTACCTAAGTATCTTAGACAAAAGCAAAATGTGTCTGAAGAAGGAGAGAGTGAATTTTTTGCATGGCCCATATAATTTAACTAACTTTTTAAGATATGAGTCTGAACAGTTTTCCTTAATATCAAGATGATATTCTTGATTATTTGAATTTAATATTTATAGTTAAGATTGTCACAGCTTGTGATTTTTTAAAAAGATGGTTATAGTCCTATTTAAAAAGTATATGCTGCCATAAAAATTATGATGAGTCAACCAGAAAAATAGCACCTAATACAGAAACTACATTTGATAATTCAAAGAAATTTTACTAATAGACTTTATGAAGCAGTGGACTATTAAACTACATAGGATAAGTGATTTGTGGTAGGTATTTTCTGATAAGTTGTTAAAGTTACAAAGACAAATTTACAATTTTATGTGAAAACAGAAATGCTATTGTTTTCAATCTCCAAAGAATAGGTGCAAGTAGTAAGCACTATTAAAGAAAGAAAATCTTTAATACTTAAGGTGGTATATTACTGTAGATAGAGGAAAATCAATAGGATAGGATGAGTTGGCCCTGGATAAGCAATTCATTCATTCATCTTTCCATTTACTCATCATATTATTATTGCATATTTCAGACACTGTTTTAGGTTCTAAAGATAAGGGATGGATAGTGACAAAAACCCTGCTGTAATGGAGTTCATTCTAGTGGACTGAAACAGACAAAACCCAAATACACAAATAATATATAATATCATAATGAAAGAAAGTAAGTTTCATGATAGCAGCTGCTTGGAGAATAGATAGGATAGTTATGGAAAAGTTTTGTGAGGTACTGTTGGACAGAGATGTACATAAAATGAAGGCATGCCTCTATCAGAAAAAATAAAGTTTTTGTTTTTTTTTTTTAATGTTTGCTTAAGATAGAGTGAGTGGGAAAGGGACAGAGAGAGAGGGAAAGAGAGAATATCAAACAGGTTCTGCACTGTCAGCCCACAGCCCATCATGGGGCACAAACCCATGAACTGTGAGATCATGACCTGATCTGAAACCAAGAGTTGTATGCTTAATGGACTGAGCCACCCAGGTATTCCAGGAAAATGAATATTTTTGAGAGAGGCATCATGAAAAGAATGTTCCAGAGAGAAATAACATTGGTGAAAAGGCATGAGATGTGGCACTCTTAATATATTCTTAATATATTTTTAACGTGGGAATCCGAAGGGGATCATTGTAAATATAACACTGTATTTCTCAACTCTGTACTATTGACATTTGGGGCCAGATAACTGTTGTGGGGAAATTGTCTTGTGCTTTGTAGGATGTTTAGCAGCATCCTTGGCCTCTTCCTACCAGATGCCAGTAGCAGCCCCCTGTAAACATACCATACCTCTTAATGATGCTAAATGACCCTGCCTAGGAGGGAGGGGTCCAAAATTGCCCCCTATCCTATGGTTTTAGAATGATTTAAACACTGATCTTGACAAAAGGCACAAGAGAGATGATGATAGGAGGTGTGGTCTGAGAAGGAGCACTAAAAGTCAGTAATAGGCAGGACCCTGTAGAGCATTTTAAGGACCTTCATTGTGTGATTTGAGCAGAGGAGGAAGTTGTAGCAGCATTCTGACTGATGAATGGAAAACAGGTTGTAGGTGAGAGGAAGAGTGAAAGCAGAGGACCTGGTTAGGAAACTCTTGTAATAATCCAAATAAGAGATTGAAAAATCATTGAAACGGTGATAACAGAGAAAGTGGTAAGAAATGGAGAGCTATGGACATATTTTGAAATACAGTTAACAGGATTAGGATTGGGGTGTAAAAGGAGTGATTTTTTGTTTTTATGGTCTCTCTAACTGAAAGAGTGAAACTGTGACTTACTGAGATGAAGAAGACCCCTGGTGAAACAGGATTTGGGCAGAGTTGAGGGATATATTCACCAGGAGTTGGGTTTTAAATATGTTAAACTTGAGTTGGTCATTAGATACCGAAGTAAAGATGTTGACTAGAAATATAGATATAAGTGGCTAGATTTCAAGCAAGAGGCTGATGCTGGAATTATATTTGAGTATTCATTATCTATGAAATTATGCAGGGGACAGGTGTAGAAATCCCAGAACTAAACTCTGAAACACTGTAACAATTATAAGACTGGAGGATGAGCAAATATATTAGAGAAGAAAGTACAATATTTTTAGAAAGGCTTAGGGCAGAACATCAATTTTAACTGAATATATGTCTATAGAAAGTTTTGAGAGGTGTCAGGATAAGAGAAGGTCTATGGGTCCTCAAAAGAGTAAAATATGACAGATTTTGCCTAAGAAGAATATCCAACACAGCAGGGGCTCAATAAACATTAGCTATTGTAACCAAGACAGAGTGTTAATGAGTAGACAAATAGCAGGAATCTTAATGGCAATGAGAAAATTAAGTGGTATAAATTAGTGGTAAACATGGAATGAGTCTGGAGTGGCACAGGATGATACCTTTGAAGAAACAGTTGATAGGATGTTTGGGATGTGCCATTAGGGACAAAAGAAAAAGATATCAAATTTGAATGACACTGTTAGGAGCACAGGAATTTTCTGAAGTAGCAAAGAGAATAGTTGAGGAGAGGGCAAGAGACTTAATTCTGAGAAAGGCTTACATTCTGCAAAGGGTAAATGAAGGGAAAACCTGAGAGAGAAGATGTTTAGGGAAGTGAGAAAACCAGGATATCACTAGCAGTGCCAAATTTTCCTTAGGGGAAGATGAGGAAGACTCAAAATTCATTGTGTTTTATATTTAGGAGATTATTTTATACCAACAAGAGTATTTTTTAAAACATGTTTATTTATTTTTGAGAGACAGAGGGAGACAAAGCATGATCAGGGGAGGGGCAGAGAGGGAGACACAGAATTTGAAGCAGGCTCCAGGCTCTGAGCTGTCAGTTCTGAGCCCAGTGCAGGCCTCGAACCCACAAACCATGAGATCATGACCTGAACTGAAGTCGAATGCTTAACCAACTGAGCTGCCCAGGTGCCCCAACAAGAGCCTATTTTCAGAAGAATGATAGAAGTGGTAGCCAGACTCTGAGGGGAAATTATACAGTAATTTAGTTAATTTACAGCCTAATGGAGAAATGAAGAAAATGATGTTTACATTTCATATAAGATGTAGTAGAAAATTTTAAAGGTAAAGCCGTGTTTTAACTTTTTGAAGGTTTCTAAGAGCAGTTCTCCTAAGGACATCTATAAAACTAAACCTGAAAAAAATGAGGGAGCAAGAGAAAATGGGGGGATGGTTAAGGTTGAAAATATGTTATTACAATTGATGTCAGATCTTTGTGGCTCCAAAATGCAAATGATTACAATAGTTCAAAGGTAATAATACAATACAATAAGTTCAAAGGTAAACTGACAAGAGAAGTTAGGCAGAAGGACAAATATGTTATATTTAATATTCAGTGAAATCATGATTGAAAAGAATTAGGAACTTGAGAACTAGGCCAGAAAGTCAGAATGAAAGGTGCAACTATAACAGAAGACTGATGCCAAGAAGTAAAAAATCGGAATGTTTCATTATTTTTTAAAGTTTTTAAAATTCCAGTTAGCATATATAAAGTGTAATATTAGTTTCAGGTGTGCAATATAATGGTTCAACCCTTCTATACAACACCTGGTGCTCTCTTATAACATATGTGCTCCTTAATCCTCGTCATCTATCTTACCCATCTCTCCACCCACCTCCCCTCTGGTAACCATTAGATCTCTATAGTTAAGAGTCTGTTTCTTGGCTTCTCTCTCTCTCATTTTCCCCTTTGCTTGTTTTTACTATTTCTTAAATTTCACATGAGTGAAATCATATGGTATTTAATGTTCTCCAACTGACTTATTTTGCTTAGTATAATACTCTCGTTCCATCCATGTCCTTGTAAATGGCAAGATTTTATACATTTTAATGACTGAGCAACATCCCATTTTATGTATACACCACATCTTCTTTGTCCATTCATCATGTGATGGACATTTGGACTGTTTCTATAATTTGGCTATTGTAGATGCTGCTGCTATAAACATTAGGATGTATCTATCCCTTTGAATCAGTATTTTTCTATTCTTTGGGTAAATATCTAGTAGTGCAACTGCTGGATCACAGAGCAGTTCTATTTTTAAATTTTTGACGAACCTCCATACTGTTTTCCAGAGTGGATGCACCAGTTTGCTTTCCCACCAACAGTGTAAGAGAGTTCCCCTTTCTCTCCATCCTCACCAACATTTGTTTCTCGAGTTATTGATTTTAGCCATTCAGACAGATATAAGGTGATATCTCATTGCAGTTTTGATTTCTATTTTCCTAATGAACAATGATTTTGAGCATCTTTTCATATGTCTGGCCATCTCTATGTCTTCTTTGGAAAATGTCTATTCATGTCTTCTACCCATTTTTACTTGGATTATTCATTTTTGGGGGTGTTGAGTTGTATCGGCTCTTTACGTATTTTTATACTAATCCTTTATTGGATATGTCATTTACAATTACCTCCTCCCATTCTGTAGGTTGCCTTTTAGTTTTGCTGAATATTTCTTTTAGTGTGCTGATGCTTTTTTTTTTTTTTTTAATGAAATCCAATAGTTTATCTTTGCTTTTGTTTCCCTTGACTCAGGAGACATATCTAGACAGAAGTTGCTATAACCAAGATCAAAGAAGTCTCTGCCCTTGTGCCCCTTTAGGATTTTTATGGTTTCAGGTGTCACATTTAAATTTTTCATCCATTTTGAATTTATTTTTGTGTATGGTATAAGAAAGTGATCCAGTTTCTTTCTTTTGCATGTTGCTGTCCAGTTTTTCCAATATAATTTGTTGAAGAGACTGTTTTTTCCCAATGGATATTCTTTCCTGCTTTGTCATAGTGGAGATTCCCCTCTGGGTTTTCTCTTTTGTTATGTTGATCTATGTATGTTTTTGTTCCAGTACCATACTGTCTTGATGACTACAGCTTTGTAATATTGCTTGAATCCTAAAATTGTAATGCCTTCAGATTTGCTTTTCTTTTTCAAGATTTTTTGGGGCTATTCAGGATCTTTTGTGGTTCCATACAAATTTTAGAATTGTTTGTTCTAACACTGTGAAAAATGCTGGTGGTAATTTGGTAGGGATTGCATGAAATGTGTAGATTGCTTTGGGTAGTATACACATTTTAACAATGTTCTTCCAGTCCATGAGCATGGAATGTCTTTTTCTTTATGACAGCTTCAATTTTTTTCAACAGCATTTTATAGTTGTCATAGCACAGGTCCTGCATCTCTTTGGTTTATTCTTAGGTTATCTTATGGTTGGTAAGTTTGTTTGTTTCTTTGTTTTTGCAATTGTAAATAGCATTGATTCCTTAATTTCTCTTTTTGCTGTTTCATTATTGGGATGTAGAAGTGCAACAGATTTCTGTACTTTGATTTTGTATCCTATGACTTTACTGAATTTATTAGTTCTAGCAATTTTTGGTGGAATCTTTTGGAGTTTCTACATAGAGTATCATGTTGTTTGCAAATAGTGAAAGTTCAGCTTCTTCCTTGCTGACTTGGATGCCTTGTATTTCATTTTGTTGTCTATTGCTCTGATTATAACTTACAGTTCTATATCAAATAATAGTGATGAGTGGAAATCTCTGTCTTGTTTCTGACTGTAGAAGAAACTCCCTCAATTTTTCCCCATTGAGGATGATATGAGCTGTGGGTTTTTCATAGATGGACTTTATTATATTGAGGTATGTTCCTTCTAAATCTACTTTCTTGAGGGTTTTTTTTTTTTAATCATGAATGGATGTTGTACTTTGTCAAATGCTTTCTCTCCATTTATTGAAATGATCATATAGTTCTTATCCTTTCTTTTTTTAATGTGGTGTATCATATTGATTTTGCAAATACTGAACCATGGTTGCATCACAGAAATAAATCCCACTTGATTGTGGTGAATGGTTTTTTAAAATGTATTTTTTGGATTCAGTTTGCTAGTATTTTATTGAGAAGTTTTGCACCCATATTCATTAGGGATATTGACCTATGGAATCTTTTTTAGTGGAATCTTTATGTTTTTCATATCAGGGTAATGCTGCCTTCATAGAATGAATTTGGAAGTTTTCCTTCCTTTTCTATTTTTTGGAATAATTTGAGAAAAAAATAAGTATTAACTCTTCCTAAAAAGTTTGGCAGAATTCCTCTGTGAAGCCATCTGGCCCTGGACTTTTGTTTGTTGGGAGTTTTTTGATTACTGATTACATTTCTTTGCTGGTTACTGGTCTGTTCCAATTTTCTATTTCTGTTTCAGTTTTGGTAGTTTATATGTTTGTAGAAATTTATCCATTTCTTCAATGTTATCCAATTTGTTGGCATATAATTTTTTATAATATTCTCTTATAATTGTTTGTATTTCTGTGGTGTTGGTTGTTGATTCCCNTTGAGGGTTTTTTTTTTTAATCATGAATGGATGTTGTACTTTGTCAAATGCTTTCTCTCCATTTATTGAAATGATCATATAGTTCTTATCCTTTCTTTTATTAATGTGGTGTATCATATTGATTTTGCAAATACTGAACCATGGTTGCATCACAGAAATAAATCCCACTTGATTGTGGTGAATGGTTTTTTAAAATGTATTTTTTGGATTCAGTTTGCTAGTATTTTATTGAGAAGTTTTGCACCCATATTCATTAGGGATATTGACCTATGGAATCTTTTTTAGTGGAATCTTTATGTTTTTCATATCAGGGTAATGCTGCCTTAATAGAATGAATTTGGAAGTTTTCCTTCCTTTTCTATTTTTTGGAATAATTTGAGAAAAAAATAAGTATTAACTCTTCCTAAAAAGTTTGGCAGAATTCCTCTGTGAAGGCATCTGGCCCTGGACTTTTGTTTGTTGGGAGTTTTTTGATTACTGATTACATTTCTTTGCTGGTTACTGGTCTGTTCCAATTTTCTATTTCTGTTTCAGTTTTGGTAGTTTATATGTTTGTAGAAATTTATCCATTTCTTCAATGTTATCCAATTTGTTGGCATATAATTTTTTATAATATTCTCTTATAATTGTTTGTATTTCTGTGGTGTTGGTTGTTGATTCCCCTCTTTCATTTTGATTTTATTTGGCTCCTTTCTCTTTTATTTGATAAGTGTGGTTAGAAGTTTATCAATTTTATTAATTTTTTTCAAGCCAGCTCCTGATTTCTTTGATCTGTTTTATTGGATTTTCTTTTCATTTTTATATTATTTATTTCTGCTCTAATCTTTATTATTTCTTTCCTTCTGCGGGCTATGTGCTTGATTTGTTCTTTTCCTAGCTCTTTTAGGTGTAAGATTAGTTTGTTTGAGATTTTCCTTCTTGAGGTAGGCTCATATTGCTATACACTTCCCTCTTAGAACTGCTTTTGTCTGCATCCCAAAGGTCTTGGGCTATTGTGCTTTCATTTTCATTTGTTTCCATGTATTTTTTGAAATTTCTTTGATTTCTTGGTTGACCCATTCAGTGTTTAGTTAGATGTTATTTAACCTCTATGAATATGTAGTCTTTCCTAATTTTTTCTTGTGATTGACTTCTAGTTCCATAGCATTGGGTCAGAAAAGGTGAATGGTATGATTTTCATCTTTTTGTATTTGCCCAGGCTTCTTTTGTGACCTAATATGTAATATACTCTGGAGAATGTTCTATGTATACTTGAAAAGAATGTGTATTCTGTTGTTTTAGGATGGAATGTTCTGAATATATATCATATGTTCCACTGTATCATTCAAAACCATTGTTGCCTTATTTATTTTCTCTTTAGATGAGCTGTTCATTGATGTCAGTGGAAGTGTTAAAGTCCCTTACTATTATTGTGTTATTATCAATTAGTGCCTTCATGTTTGCTCTTAATTGTTTTATATATTTGGGTGCTCTCATGTTGGGTGCATAAATATTTATAGTCGTCATATCTTCTTGTTGTATTGTCTCTTTATTGTTATATGTACCCTTCTTTGTCTCTTGTTACAGTCTCTAAAGTCTAGTTTGTGTAATATAAATATTGCTACTCAGGCTTTTTTTTGGCATTCACTTGCATGATAAATATTTCTACATCTCCTCACTTTCAATCTGCAGGTGACTTTAGGACCAAAATGAGTCTCTAATATGTAGCATAGAGACGAGTAGTTTTGTTTTTGTTTTTGTCGTTTTATCCATTCTGACACCCTGTATCTTCTGATTGGAATATTTTGTCCATTTACATTCAAAGTAATTATTAATAAATATGTATTTCTTGTAATTTTATTGTTTTGTCACTGTTTCTGCTGGCTTTTTTGTAATCCTTTCCTTTGGAGAAGGGACTTTTGCTCTCTCCCTCCCACCCCGAAGGTTTCTTTTAATATTTCTTGCAAGGCTGGGCTAGTTGTCACAAATCCCTTTAGTTTTTATTTGTCTGGGGATCTCTTTACCTCTCTTATTCGGAATGATAGCCTTGCTGCCTAGAGTATTCTTGGCTACAGATTCTCCCATTCATCAATTTGAATATGTCATGCTACTCTGGCTTCCCTTCTGGCTTATCTAGTTTCTGTCGAGAAATCTCCAGCTATCCTTATGGGTTTTCCCTTGTAAGTTAAGGACTTCTTTTGACTTGTTGCTTTTAGGATTTTTTTTCTTTTGTCACTATATTTTCCCCCCTAAACCCTGTCTCTGTACTTCTTAACTTCTTTAAATTGACCCCTTCTCTCCCTTTAACTACGGAGTTTGTTCAGTCTGTCTTTATGTCAATTTTGGGGGTATTTAGGATAATTTGATAGTATCTAGTTGTGTTCATGGGACAAGACAAGCCTAGGCTCCTCCTACGTTACCACCATCTTCTTATAAGAATGTTTTTATAATTTTTAAGAAATACTCAAGAAACACAATATAAAAGAGCCCTCTGAGGGGCACGATGGGTGGCTCGGTCAGTTAAGCATCTGATTCTTGGTTTTGGTTCAGGTAGTGATCTCAGGTTTGTGAGTTCGAGCCCCACATTGGGCTCAGCGCTGACAGCACAGAGCCTGGCTGGGATTCTCTCTCTCCCTCTCTCCATGCCCACCCTCTGCTCTCTCTATTTCTCAAAATAAATAAACTTAAAAAATTTTTTAAAAAGAGCCCTCTGAGTCCTCAGAATATTTAGCACAAAGGGGAGAACCATGGTTGTCCTTACAATAAGATAAAGAATTTGCAAAGGGCATTCTTTGACAGCAACCAGCAACAGAATATAACATAGATAATAAACTACAACCATGAATTAGAATAACAAAGGAAATTTCAATAGTTGAAATTTGAGAGTATGTGAAGAAAAAAACAAGGGAGGAGTCAGATGAAGTGATATATGAGGCAAAGTCAAGGACTAAATATTCATTAGGTCCCAAGACAAAGGGATTATTACAGATAAATGTTATCATAAAAGGATGAATGTGGACATAATAGGGAAGAGGAAATTCTATCATTAGGTTCAATAACATATACATTTGAATTAATAGTTTAGTAATTGTAAAAAAAAGTCAAATGATTATCAATCAAATAACCTAATATTAAAAACAATTATACAGTATATCCAGAGAGTATATGTGGTGTTTGAAATTGATTTTACTCTAGTTATTATCAAAAACCATGTGCTAAAGTAGTTTTTTTTAACTTTAAGAGGGGAGTGTCTGTATGACAGGAGTAGGTGTTTCTCTCAGACAAATAGGTCCCAGTCAGTGTTCAGTGAGCACTTACAGAAGGCCAGGGAGTGAACCAGATATTGGGGGTAAAGGATGAGCTATATATTTCCTCTGCCTTCACAGAACTTGTGATTCAACACTCAGACAGGCATGCACCTTTATACCTCCAAAATAATGTATTCATGCTAAAATCAAAGTTTGGGATCACGATGTGGTTGTAGTATTTTCATGTTTAAAAATAGGTGAGGGGCACCTGGGTGGCTCAGTCAGTAGAGTGGCCAACTTTGGCTCAGGTCATAATTTCACAGTTCGTGGGTTCAAGCCCCACATCAGTCTCTGTGCTGACAGCTCAAAGCCTGGAACGTGCTTTGAATTCTGTGTCTTCTTCTCTCTCTGCCCCTCTCCCACTCATGTTGTCTCTCTCCATCTCTCAAAAAGTGAATAAACATTAAAAAAAAATTTTACAGAGGTGTCTTTGGTGGCTCAGTCAATTAAGCATTGAATTCTTGGTTTCAGCTCAGTCATGATCTTGCGGTTGGTGACAGTGCAGAGCCTGTTTGGGATTCTTTCTCTTTCCCTCTCTCTCTGCCTCTCCCCCACTCATGCATGCACGCTCTCTCCCTGCCTCTCAGAATAGATAAATAAACCTAATAAATAAATAAAAATAGGTGATACAGAGGTAAGGAACATAAGAAGAAAGAATGATGATAATTATCAGATCTATGATAGAGAAAGGAATGTTAACCTGAGTCTAGAAGGATTTCCATGGAATTCTCAAAGGATAAAACACTCCTGAGTAGGCTGAACACCTACTCAGAACTTAATTCTTGGCAGGAGTAAACCTTTCTGAAAGCAAGGCCTCCTTGAAGAACATCAGTTCTACACACCTTTAAGACCACCTCCTATGTGAGTGAGAAAAAGAAGTTGAAGATAGTAGATTCTGATATCCTCTCTATATCAGACTTTACCCTGAAACCTCAACACAGAAATAAATGCAAGTAATATATGATGTGATAGATAATTGTTCAGGAAATATTTACTTACTTCCCCAAATCCTTCTGTCGTACAGCAGACTGTACTTCCTTCCGCTCTCCCCAACATTGAGAATGGTCACATGAATTGCTTGACATATAGGAAGTGAGCAAACATGGACAATGTACTAGATTGTTTTCATGTTTGTCATCCTTCTTGCCCTTTTGTCCTCTGATGTGAAAAGACCATGCCCTGTTTCCAGATTGAGAGACAGGTGGAAGTGACCTGAAACAAACTTGCAACCTGAAAAATGCCACCCAGCTCATCCAAAAATGCCTGAGTGAGGGTAGAAAAGTTGTTGTTTTTTTCATATAAGCCTTTGAGATTCGTTTTTTGTTGTCATTGTTACTCACCATTATTATATTAGAAACCTTATGAAGACGTGATATCATGTAAATTTCAATCAACGATTGCTACAATAAACATTTATAATCAACCACCCCAAAACCTAGCACCTTAAAATAATAATCCTTTTTTCATGAGCCCAGAGATCTGTTAGAAGAGCTCTGCTGATCCAGATCAGGTTTGGCTGGGTGATTCAGTTTCAGGTTGCAGCAGCTGCACACTTCCTGTGACTACAAGTCTTTGTGTTAGCGAGGGTAGAACATGTAGTTATTCTGCACATGTAGTTATTCTGAGGCCCTAACTGATGGCAGCAGTTACCCAACGGATGCATATGAGAATCAACTTATTCCAGAAAATGTGGAAGAGATTAAAGATAAGATTTTCTCCCCATGTTGGGGATACATGTCAGGTCCTCAGAATAACTGTTAAAAGAGATCTAGTAATAATTGCCACTTCCGGTAACACTACTTTCTATAAAATCTGTCTTTCATAAGTTAATCTTCTCATCTTGATGGCAGACAGGAGGGCAACCAGAAACACACAAGACTCCTTAAGTCCTAGAAGGACCATATCCCATTGGCCAAAAATGGTCAAACAGCTAGGCCCAATGTCTATGAGCCAAGTCCATGAAGAGGCAATAAAAATGGTGTGACTCCAGTGGGAGCAAATGAGCCAGTTAGTTAATCACCTATCATATGTACCTTAATAATAGCTTATTCAGGACAAATTTGAAGTCTCACTCAGAATTTCTGGGAATGAGACTTAGTACCTTCATTTAATATCCTTTCTCAACCCTACCCCAAACAATTCTAATTCAGAAAATTATAAAAGCGCTATCTCCTATGAGATCACAAAATAATCTTCTTTGTTCGTCTGTGATATCCATGACTTCTTTTCTTTCTTGCTTGCCACTTTCAATGAAGCCTGTCACCCACCACTTGCCTATCACCCTACTTTTCTCGGTGCCTGACAGAAGACTGATAATCTTGATGCCAGTGATGTCATATCTTGATATTCCTAAAACTAAAGGCGTAGTCTTGTGCTCTCTGGAGTACTGTGTGCAAACATATTTCAATGTACATTGAAAGTTCTAAATAGCATCTTGAAAAATGAAATGAAAGATACATTATTGTTTGGTATTTACACAAAATTATTTCTGTATGTCTTAACCAGAACTAAATTTTAGAAATGTAAGGACAAATGTTTGATTTTCTACTATTCAGAATGTATATTCATTTCTGGTTCTCCTAATGACATCTAGAAATGAAATCTCTACAATCTCACAGTTAACAGATCTTTGGTTAACTGAGTATTTGAAAGTAATTAGTGACAACTATCTGCATTTTAATTTAAGCTCACATTCTTTTAGTTGGTACACTTTCAAAAACAGATCTTCAAGAACTTGATAGAAATGCTTCAAACATAATAAAGATCTAACCAAATCCCTCTTTGGTGTCTTCCTTAGAATAATCAAATCAAATCCTTAATATTTCCTCACGAGATACTTAGGAGAATGTTCTCATTGATATGTCATTATTTGAAAACTGCAAAAAAGTAAAATAGATTCAAGTATCTAGATACGCTATATAGTTGCACCCTTTGTAGGTAAATCTCTTAATAATCTGAATCTCTAAACAATCATGAGTTTTCTAATGGGTACAATATTTTAAGCATGAAAAAATACTTTTATTTGTATGCTTGTATATTTGTATACAAAGTATACTTGTATACTTATTTTGTCCAGCATATATATATGTGTGTATATATATGGCAAAATATTATACATAAGGACCTTTACAATTTCCTTCCTAGCCAGTTGCTCTAAAATGGAGTTCCTTTGTCTTTCCAAATGCTTAAATATCTTCTTAATCCATACTTAATTGCTGAAATATGCAAGAACAACTTGGATTCCATTGTTAAATTCATCACGTGGTGCAATGACTCACTAATAATCACTCTATTCCTTTTTAGAACTGTTTTGAACTAATTCTTGTCTTATTTTTAATCCTGTATTAATCCATTTAAGACTTTGTAACTGAAATCCAATTTTGATGTGTATGATAGTAACACTTTTCCACACATTTACCTAATCTACAACAAGAAACATCGTACATCATCGAATTACATGTTCTATTGTCTTGTTAGACACTATATATCATTGCTTATTTCATCAAGTTTATTCTCATTATGTACTTAAAATTATTTTTAGTGCCAATCAACCTATCCTGAATTGCAATTGCGTGCCCTTCAGTCTCACCAAGCACTGTATGGCACTTCAGTTACAAATTAGACAATTTCTTCTCTATAATTTTGGTTAAGTTCATATGTGCACCAATTCTGAGTTTTCTGAATACTCATAAATTAATTTTGCACTTCACTCTATATATCCAGTTTAAAAGTTATATTGAATAATCTAAATGCATACAGTTATCATTTGCTGATAAATGTCACAGAAATTATATTTATCTACATAAACAAAATCAGTTTGAAAGCAGAAAAGACTCATTTTGCAAACTCTGACTTCTAGAACTCCAATCAATTAAAATTATATCATTGCAGTTTTTCATATCCAGCTGTGTTCACCTGACGTTCTCCCAACTGGTGCATATTATGGAAGCACTTTAGCAGTGAATGTTCAAACGGTCTAAATTTTTGCTACTACATGGCTTAACAACAACTCTAACATTTCTAACTCTAACATAGGTCACTGTTACACTTGTATAATTGGTATACTTGCAAAATGCCTGTGTTGTTACTTGAGCAAAGACTGCATGTAACTTAGATTAACTAGATTTGCCTCCAGGATAGTGACTCTTCCCTCACATTCAGGGTCTCTATATTATCAGTACATCAAAGTGGCTGGGATTATTGCAACTGTTTGATCTGTAGCAGAAGAAATTTTCCTATTAAGAAACATTTCAGAGCTTGATTGTCTTTCAGTTCTTCTATCACCCAGTACTATTGTTCTCTCCTTTACTTAAATATCTCTGCCTCTAACATCTTGGATCTTATTCTGTTTGAACTGGAGTCACCAGTGAGAACAATAACCTATGGAAGTCATCACATAGACATCCCAGAAATATTTCTCAAGAATTAAAAAAAAACAAAAGGAAAATTCATTCTTGAGGGGTTATGTATTTTATAGCAGAAAATTAGAAATCAATTTTTTTAATTATAATCTAATTTTTTTCTGAGAAGATGAACATAGTAAAAAAGTCACTTTTATATATATGTCCCTGCTACTGACATAATTCCATCTCAAATTTGGGGAAGGGGAAATTGTTAGTGTCCTGATTTGGAGGCCTAAAACTCGAGTTAACAAAACTAAAGTTCCAAACACATAAGAATACATAAACATGAGCAGATTGATGCTAAATCATGTGGCCTGAACATTTGTTTATTTCGCAACCTAAAAATCAGTTAGAAGATTGTTAAGACACTAGCATCACTTGAGAAAAATAAAAAAATATTATGAACCACCATTACAATGGAAATAGGAGATTCTGTAGATGCATTAGTTAAAGAGGCAGTATGTGCATCAAGCTATTATAAAGTTAATTATGTAAAGGATTAATTTTTAAGGCTATTTCATACCAGTTTCACCTGAAATTTCCAAAAAAATTAATGTTTATTGATTTTTCATAGAGAGATTGTGAGCAAGGGGTCAGAGCATCCAAAGCAGGCTCTGTGCTGACAGCAGCAAGCTTGATGTGGGGCTTAAACTCACAAACCATGAAATCATAACCTGAGCCAAAGTCGGATGCTCAGCTGACTAAGCCACCCAGGCATCCCTAATTTCATCTGAAACTAACAACAGACTACAAGCACTGTGGAGGTTCCTCAAAAAATTACAAATAGAACTACCATATAATCTAGAAATCCCACTTTTGGGTATATATTAAAAGGGAATTAAAATAAGATATCAAAGATCTATCTGCACTCCCACATTCACTGCAGTCATTATTCACAATAGCCAAGACAAACAACCTGAGTGTCCATCAATGGATGAATGCATAAGGAAGATGTAATATACATATACAACGGGGTATTTTTCAGGCATGAGAAAAAAGGAAATCTTGACATTTGCAAAAACAGGGAAAGATCTTGAGGGCATAACGCTAAATGAAGTAAGGTGGTCAGAGAAACACAAAGACTACAATGGTATCCATTATCTGTGGGATCTAAAATAAAGGCCAAACTCTTAGAAACAACAGAAAAGTAGTTGTAGGGACTGGGGGCCAGACATGGGAAATAGAAGTTGGTAAATTGCACAAACTTCCACCTAAATATGAACTAGTTCTGAGGATCTAGCGTAAAACATGACAGCTACAGCTGATAACCCTATATCATATAATTGAAATTTGCTAAGAGAGTAGAACCTGCATGTTCTCAACAACAACAACAACAACAACAACAAAAGTGAGGTGGTGGATGTTAATTAACTGGATGGGGTGAATCCTTCCACAATGTACATGTATATCAAATCCCCACAAAGTACATTTTAAATATATTTCAATTTTATTTGTCAATTATATTTCAAAAAGCTGATATTTCTAAAGAAGAAAAAAAACATAATGTTGACTGACCATGCTTGAGATCAGAAAGAAGGGTATGACTAGGACACTGTCCTTGTCCTCAAATGAGTTTATTTTTAAAACTAAAAATAAATCAGATCCCATTATGGTAAAAGCCAAAGTGATAGCATAGCTTCTGTCTTTATTCTGAGGTGTTCAAAAATAATCTCCAAAATAAATTCACTCATCAGCAAATATTTATTGAGTGCCTATATATGTCAGAAATTATTTAGATGCTGAGGAAATAGTAGTAAAGAAAACAAAACCTCTACCTTGCATTTTTGTTGAAGACAAGTTATTTTTTTTAAATATAGCCCAAAGTATCATGAAGAAAATCAAGGTTAGAGATACAGAGTGTGCTAGATTGGTGCAGGATGGAGGAGGGTACTTTCTGTTTTATATGAAGTGTCCAGGAAAAGCCTATCAGAGAAGGTAACTTTGAGAAAAGAACTAGTGGAAATGAAGTACTTAGACATGTGGGCACTTTGGCAAAAAGTTAGTTCAATGATGTTGAAATAAAAATATCTTGGTATGTTGTTTTCAAGAAAAAGCAAGGGAGTCAGTGCTCCAGAGAGAGTAAGAGTAGATGTCAAATAATAAATGCCTTTTTGAGTTATATTCTGTATGAAATAGGAATTTATCGGAGTGCTTGGATCTAGGGAATGACCTAATCTGAAGTCTGAATTTTCAGAGAATCTCTGTGACTACTGTAAATCGAAGAGACTGTAGGACAAAACTAGCAGAAGCAGAGAGTGCAGTGTTATCAGTTTGAGTCTAATGAGATTGAAGGGATACAGTAATTTGAACATCATAAATTTAGTGTAAAAATTACCTATGAATCAATGTTAGAAGAATAAATATGAGTTAAAGAAAAGTCTAAGGGGTAAGGGCTAAGGGAGCAGACCTAAGGAAGAACAAACTTAGAAGGATGGCCCCCTCCACTCAAATGGAAGTTGCACCTCATAGAAGAAGAGTGGTTGTAGCCTGTTGTATAGTCAAGAAGTTCATTGGAACTTAGGAACAGGACTGGTTCATATAGTCACTGGACAAGCAAGTGACTTCTGGGGCACAAGTAAATTAGGGCTGGTGGGCAGATATGCAAAGGGAGTCTGAGAACAGTTGTAGGTATGGGGCCTGGAACATGTAGTCTGCATATTGGAAGGGCAGCAGGAAGACAGTCAATACAGAAAACAGCATCCTAGGCACATGGCAGGGAACCCACACCATTGGCAAAGCATGTGACAGCGGTATTTTGCAAAAATACAACATATGAGAATGGAGGATGAGAGGAGGAAGCTGGTTTTCTTCTATAGGATCCTTCTAACATCCTCTACTGACACAGCTTAATCTAATGCTCACTATAAAGGAGAAATGCAAAAAAAAAAAAAATCCAGTGTATTATCACAGATTAGGTACTAAAGAGTGGATTTGGAGCTGAGATATAATACATTTATAACTGTTTCAAGCACATGGGGTAACTAAAATAATTTTAGGGAAGAACAGATGTTGGCAAGGACCCATGATGATAACAATGCCAGTGACATGAGACAGTTTGATATGTGTATATTTTGAAAGTAGTGCTAACTGATTTGCTGATGTAGGGTGCAATCAAAAAAAAAGGAAGTATATTTGATTTGATCAACTGGAATGAGTTTATTTTACAGTGTAGAGATGGTTATAGAAGAATAGGCTTGGGGAGACATGTTTGGACATGTTGGATGTGAGATGCTTAATAGACGTACAGATCAAGATACTGAACAGGCAGTTGCAGAAAGGTTGGTAGGTTGGGAACAGGTTTGAACTGGATATGAAAATATACATATCAGCAGAAACAAAAGATTCAAGGCCACAAGAGAATGACATAATAAAAGGTCATGTGTAAGTAAAGAAGAGAGTAGATACCAAGACTTAGCCTGGAAACAGTCAAATTTTAGAAGGTGAGATGAATTAAAAGAGAAATGTGGCAGGACTGCGCAGCAGCACTAAAGATGAACTGTCTTAAATTTAAAATGAAATAAAAAGTCAAAACAGTACAGTGTTCTCTCTGGCTACATTCAGCTGTCCAGATGCAGATGCAGAAACAGATTTGATGTAAGAGTAATATTAATCAGACAAAATGATAGTATTTGCATACTAAGTGAAGTGATGTCAGAGATTGTAAATTGGAACCATGATTCCAACAGAGTAGAATTGCCTAGTTTATAGTGTCTGTCTTTAGCATTACTGTTTCCACTCATCTTCTAAAGAAAATGATTTAGATTTCTCATTCTTCCTTTACCCTTATCAGTTAACAAAGAAATACAGGGTCCCCTTTTCTCTTAGATATAATTACTGTTCACAACTTCAAAAACATGGAAAATACTATTTGTAGAAATGAGTATACACTTAAATTAGATCAATTATACTTTGTCAACAGTGGAGAAAGATCTGGAAACATGGCTCTAATTTCTCACACTTTGAAATAATATGGTGCTCTCTGTTTGCCATACCCACACCTCACTCCCCCCACACCCCCAACACACAGTTAATGCATTATCTTTCTCTGCGCTCAAAGTTGTCTTCTGTAGACTGTATCACTTAGTTCTTTTGCCCTTATTAATAAAACTGGAATTAGTTAATATTTTTAAGCTACCTATTATGATGTATGAATACCTATAAGCTTAGGGTTAGGACAATTGAGGCTAGCTAAGAAATTATAACTGATGTGTCATTTTAAAATCTATAAATTAGACCTAGGTATTGGACATCTAGTAAGCACAGTGGAACAGAATAGGTATTTTCAAATATGATTGAACTGTAATTTTTGCCAATAAATAACACAAAATATAGTGGTTGAAATGCAACTGAAAATGTTAAAAGCCAATACAAAGTAAAGCATAAGACATTTTATACTCAAGAATTAAAAATAAGCTCAGAGAAAAAGCTTAGCAATTATAAAATAAAAAGGTCAATATGGATAGCATGGAAATGATAGGATTATATTAGTCTATTAAAGAATTCAGACAATTTCAGTAGTTAAAAAAAGATTAAGCAGTTTTGAGGAAGAGGAACCACGCTTACAAAAGGCATAGATCTTGCAAATTATGTATTTACTGATTAATGAGTATTCTAAATCAATTTAAGTTTGAAAATGAGGGACTGTTTTGGAATACGGGCTTATGAATAAACTTGAGCGAGAAGTAAAGGAATGCATTTAAAAAGAGTTTGGAAAATTAGTTTGGGGCTAGAGGTTAAAGAACCATACAGAGACACTTTATTTTCTGTGGATTTTAGCACAGGACAGGCTTGATACAAATAAGAGAAAGATAAAGATTATTGGAAAGCTTTTGAAATATTTCAAGAAACACATATTGAGGTCTGGTCCCTGATACAAAGCAGTGAAAATGGACATTTAAGAAAGAGTTGAGAATCTATATTGATTTATCACTGAGCATAGGAGAAGAGAGAAAAGAGAAATGGAAGGTTATCTTAAATTTCTAGTTGATGAAACTGAAGAATTCTTTTTATAGAACTCTTATTAAATACACTTATGAATCTTTACATTATTTCCCACAATTGTAGCTAATTAAATACTTCTGGTTTTCTTTTTCTGCTTTTATTTCTCTTCTACTGTAAGATACCAAGCTTCTTGACAGAATGGACCTTATTTCTGAGGATTTCTGCTTCATTCCAAGCAATTAAACCAGCAACTGGCATGCACAACTTACCTCACAAATATGTATTTGTTAAATGAATGAATGAATGGAAATGAAACTAATGAGTATACATCTGAGAAGGACAAGATTTTGTGGATAACCTTAGGAATTTTGGTATTTAATATACATAATTTAAAATATTATTGGATCATTCATACAGAGATGTGCCCATATGTTTTCTTGTATTCATTGATTATTTAACAAAATATTATTCATCATTTAAAATATGCCAAACACTGCTTTAGACACTGGAGATAAAAATTGTGAATAAAAGAAACCTCAAAAATTCCTATCATTATGGAATTTACATTCTAATGATTCTATCTTCTAAATTATTTTCCCTTTTACTTTATAATAGTGTACAAAGTAAATTTTAATTTATTTCAAGACTTTTCAAAAAAAATCTTATCTTGCTCTCATAACTTTCTTTAACTACTGCTCCATTTCTCTTTATTCACTTATGGAAAGCTCAAAGGCATTTTCTATAGGCTCTCTACAAGAGTTAGCTACTGCTGCATAACAAACTAGACTATTGCTTAGTGTCATAAGAGAAAATTTGTTTTTATCATAAGCCTACCGTCATCTGGGCATTTTTGCTGATCTTCATTGGACTTATTCATGCCTCTTCAGTAAGTTAATAAACCTGGCATATCCAGAATGGCCTTATTTGCACAGGGTACTTGAATAATGAGCTAAAGTGTGCCATACCTCTTGAGATGTATCGTCAAAAGCAGCACAGTGGTGGAGTGCCTGGGTGGCTCAGTCGGTTAAGTGACTGACTCTTGGTTTTGGCTCAGGTCATGATCTCATGGTTTTGTGAGTTTGAGCCCCACATCCGGCTCTGCACTGGCAGCAAGGAGCCTACTTGGGATTCTTGCTCCCCCTCTTTCCGCTCCTTCACCACTTGTACTGTCTCTGTCTCTCTCAAATAAATAAAACTTTTTTAAAAATGGCACAATGTCACTTTTTGCCACATTCTATTGGTCAAAACAAACCCAGAATTAAGGAGTAGAAAAGTTTCCACATTGTTATGGAAGGACCTGAAAAATTACATTTCAAAGAAACATGGATTTAGGGAATAGAATATCGTAGTATTTTTCAAAAAAAAATCTGCCATATCCTTCTATTCTGCCGAGAGTAAGATATCACACACTATGGGTTAAGGAAAAGGTTTTATTGAGGAAAGGGAAACTTACAAGACTGAGTTCACAAAAGAAAGGAAGGCAATCTTTTATCATGCACCCATCATTCCATAGAGCCATGCTGGAACATGGCTCAGTTTTCTTGTCAACAGGGTAGATCTGTGTTTCAGTGGATAAACATTATCTTCTCTATTTTATCTTTTGACTTAAGAAAGTTGCCTTATTTGTGGGGAAATAGACAACTATGGTTCAATTGGATTTGAATTTAATTATTTGTGGAATTCTACTTGGTACTCACTGGATGATAAAGTCCCCTACTGGGGAAAGTACTGACCTTCTTTTACTACAGCAGGAAACCCTGAATGAGTACAGAATATCATTGTGGGAAATCCTATGCCTTGAATCACAGTCCTCCCATTATTTCTTAGCTGAACTCATTCATGCCCACTTAATGGTCAAATCATCACTAACTTTCCCAATACCAACTCCCATGGTCCATTCTTAATCTTCCTTTTACTTGAACTATCAGTATTATTTGATACAACAGACCAATCATTTCTCCATTAAGAAAAAAAAAAACACAAAACTTTACTCACATTTTAAGTCACTGCTTTCTCCTGGTTTCCCTCCTTACTAACTGGGTGCCCTTTTCTAAGTTTCAGATTTTCAGTTCAAATTCTGTAAATGTTGAAGAGAACTGGGATCCCTCATTCAGTACATGGATGCTTTGTTTACTATTTAGTCCCACTGTCTTTATAGTCATAAATTCTCAAGGCTTTAAATACCTTCTATACTCTGACAGCTCTCACATTTGTATCTCTAGACTTGATTCTCATCCAGACAAATATTAAACTGCCTTTTGAAATATTTACATGGCTATAAAGTAGGCATCTCCAACTTAAATTCTTCAAAACAAAACTCCAAATGTTTCCCAAAATGTGTTTTCTTTCCCATCTTGATAAATAGCAGCCTCACTTATACCAGTTCCCTGGAGGAAAAAAAACCTGACTCTCACTCAAAACACATACTCAACAAATCAGCAAATTCAACTTGTTTGACCTTCAAAATGTACCTTGAAACCATTATTTTTAAACATTTGCATATCAACAGGCTGGGCCAGGCCATCCTTGCCTTTTGCCTGAGTTATTGCCATCAACTTTTATTTTCTCTCCTTGCTTTGTTTTTTGTCTCCTTGAGACAAACCTATAGAAAGACTACAATCAGATCATGCTACTCACCCTTCTGCTCAAAATGAGATCTCACTCAGAGAAAGAGTCAACATTCTTACAGTATATTTCTACCTAATATCTCCCTCTCAACATTCACTCCTCTCCACTTTGATGACTGTATTTCACTTGCATTAGCCTTCTTGTTTTTGTTTTTTTTTAAACAGGATTATTCCAAACATATCTTCACCTCAGGAACTTTACACGCCTTATTCCCTCTTCTAGAAATGTTCTGTCTCTAGATATTCACATGTTTCATACCTTTCAAGCTTTGTAATTTTTTCAGCAACTTTTCATACAAACTAGAAATCCTCCTCCCTAATTCCAAGTGCTCTCTGTCTTACATTGCTTTATTTTTCTTCAAACCTCTTATCTCCACATAATATGTGTACTTCTTCATTTGCTTATTTTTTGTGTCATTTTTTTAGACTTAACTCTTTGTGGACAGGATTATAGATTATTTTGTTCATTACAATATCACACATTACCTGACACATAGTAGATACCTCAAGAAATAGTTTTTCAAGGAATGAATTGCCAAAGAATAATGTAAGACCTTGTTTGAAAAGTATATTACACTCCTATCCAAGAAAAAGTTTTCCTTTACATTTTTACTTTCATGCATTTGTTTGTTTACTTTGGGGTTATATACTTAATGGCTTGCTCTGCTCTAACACTGACTTTTCAACCTTGTAATTTCAACCTTGTAATTCCAACTGATATTTCTACCTACTTGTGTCTCTAACTGAATTCTTCACCTTCTATTTCAAGGAGCTATGGAATCTATTTTTATGTTAATATCATTCTCACATTTTAAAATATTATTTACCCTAATCTTACTGTAATATTTATGTGACTTTCTTTCAATTTATACTGAAAATTTCATAAGGGCAATGCATATCAAAGTCCTTTTGGTTTGCTTCAGAATTCTCAGCATATTGACTTACAGAGAGAATATACTCAATAAATATTTATGGAACACACAGTATTATAGATAAATTATGAATTCCTACTATAGATAGTTTATCTGGTTTTTGTATATACATCATTACAGAAACTAAGCTAACAAAGTACTATATTTCAAGGGAACCAATGAATTTATAAATATACCACAAAGATTGGAAGAGATAAAATATCTCAAATTCTTGACTAAGTAAAGTCATGTTAATGACTTTAATTCTGTATAACGATGAACTCTGGCCAAAAATGCTATATAGTCTCTTATGTCTTGACTAGACAAATAGGTGGACTGGTTTTACTCAGACCAGAGTCAGCTCACAGATTTGGAACTGACAGTGGTATGGCAGCCTCTTTCAAAAATTCTCTCAGTCCATAGTAATATTCAACTAAACTACTGCAACTCTAGTGGTGCAAAGTTCAAGCAGAGTCGGACAGCCTTTTGGAGTCCAGCTCATGAACATCAGAGTTAAAGAAAATGACCCTCACCCACTGTCCCATACCTGTAATGAAGCTGCCCTGGACTTTGACCTCAGGTGTCCTTATTGAGGGACAGATCTGAAAGCAGAGGTTCCTCTAAAGCTGACTTTGTTCTCCAGACTCTCAAGAGAAAGAGAAAGCATGCCAAAATTTAGCCACAAATTTTACAGAATTTTCTTTACAGAATAGTGGAAGTTCCACTGAATGATAGTGTAAGCCAATCAGCAAATTTTAACCTAATCAACACATAGCTATCTGCATCCTCTTTAGGAGTAGAATGAGTCTAGAGTAATAGAAACGGTGACTTTCTATTAATATCCATTATCAAATTGAGTTGTTCTCATCTTAGACTTCCTGGGAATAAATTATAGTTTCATTACTTTCTTCATACACATTATTTTATTTATTTCTCATTACAAACCTATGGAATAGGTATTCTTATAATTATGTGTTTACTTTTTCAGAATCACATACATGGTAAGTGCTGTAGCCAGTGCTCCATCCCATGTCTGACAAACTGCAGTTTTTGCTGCCAACCACTACTGCATATGTTGGGAGGAGTACTTGAAATACTGAAGCCAATTATTTCTTTAGTCAACAAATATTTTCTAATACTCAAGATATTTCACCCAGTATGCCAGATCTACATATAAAATGTTGTTCTTGACCTCTGAAAGTTTGCAATCTATTAAAGAAGATATGTGACTCTTCCTTTTTTTAATGACTGCTTTCCTCTAACACATTTAAATATTTGAAAACAAATTGTTCTCCTGAGTGGTTTGCTATTCCTTTCCCCAATCTACAAATTTGATTACCCTGTGGATTTACTTGGCAAGTTATGTTTTTCACAGATGGCGTAGCTGCTTTCAAATTATCACAAATTCTTATTTGAGTAGTTCAAATGAATGAGGTATTATTTTAATGTGAAGAGTTGGATTTGGAGCTTAGAAGAAAAATGTGTGTGTAAATGTGCATAAATGTATGTTACTAAGTAATTTAATATGGTCTCATAAATTCAATCTTAAGTTATACATTGAAGATTTCCAAATATTATTAAAACTTCCTGCCACTTGGATTCTAATTATGTTTCTAGATATACACATTGGTATAGATGTCCTACAATACTAAATTTCAGCAGGTCTTAAATTATTTTTTTTCCTTTTCATGCACACTTCTCTTGGACTTTTCTATTTCTGCCATACTTCTTCCTGACATTAAAATCAAACATACATTCATCCAAATCAATCTTTCACTTGTTACCTGATTTTACATGCAACCAGTCAAACCTTGCCTCCTCTTAGACTCCCTTGCTCTATTCCTATGCCAACACTTCACAGTCCCATCTTGTCCAATGCCAAAAATGAGCCCTTCTAAAATAATATCACATTATCAATTCCTTGCTTAAGTGTTTCAGTGACACCCTGTTGCTTATGTTAAAAAGTATAAATTCTCAATAGATTACTGATGTTCCTTCCTGTCTCCCTTTCTCTGTTTTAGAAACATGCAATCCTATCCTCCTGGATATAACCCACCCTACAACTAAATAAATGACTTCCATTTCTTTTAACATCTTTTGGGCTTCATCAATTCTAACTAATGATATTTGTCTACTTATGATATTGTCTCTGACTCTCAAAATCTCACTCATCCTTGAAAGCCCAACCCAAATCATGTGAAATATAAAGGTATGAACTCACTTTTCCTAGAACCCCACAGTATTTAGTGGTGATAGCACTCTTGTACGATGAAACATTTGCCTTATAGTAATTTCTGAACACATCTCCATTATTTTACTGTAAGTTTCTTATAAAATATCCTTATCCATATACTTTTATATCCTTCCCAGTGCCCAGCTGAGAAAATTACATCTAGTAGGTATAATCCTTAATAAATATACAAATAAAAATGCATCATAGGGGTGCCTGGGTGACTCAGTCAGTCAAGTATCCACCTCTTGATTTCAGCTCACGTCATGTTCTCATGGTCACAAGATTGAGCCCAGTGTGTGGCTCCATGTTTAGCTTGGGATTCTCTCTCTATCTCTACCCCTTCTCTCTCTCCCCTCCGCCCTCTCTCTCTCTCCCCCCCTTTCAAAATAAATATTTAAAAATATATAAACATTGTATATAATGGTGATGGTGGTTGAAATGTAACTTCTTTGTTGAGAAATGAACTCCAGCTCTGCTGATCCAACACTAAATTATGTCAAGGAATGAGTCTTGCAAAATGATTCTTAATGAGGATCAGCCTGCAGTAAAGTTCTACATGAAACTGTTAATGACCTCTCATGTGTGCATATTAGAGGAAAAAATGATTCTAATAACTTCACCACCACATGACATTTGGAGTGGAAAAGTAAGCCATAATGTTTACACTCTCTCAAGAAAAAAAAAAGTGAGAAAAGCTCTTATCTTCACAAAAACAGCAGTCTGTGAGGGAAGCAGTAGGCAAGAATGAAAGCTGTCCAGCAACCTACTGGGCTGATAGGAGCCTAGGTTCCAATCACCTAATGTGATTAGAAGGAGACTATTTCTCCAATGCCTTGGGTGAGAGCTAGTATCCAAAAGATGATACATCAAAAAGGAAAAAAATAAATTTTTTATTAGTCAATGGCACTAGTCATATTCTGAAAACTAAATCTCTTTCCCTAATTTCTGCATCATTAATGGAGAATTGCAGATTAAAAAAAGATATTGTATGCTTTAATGAAATATCTGATGGGTGTACAAATAGTGACATAAACCCCAATGATTAGACACCAAAATCAATAAACTAAGGCAAATCAGGAAGATGACTCATTATGACCAAGCATACACCCAACACTCAAAATTATAATGCAACACACACTGTCAAATAGGAAATAAGTATTGGCTAATATTTGACACCTTTTTTCAGGACCTGTATTAGTTTGTCCTTTTTATCAGGGGAGAGGTGCTTGGTTTGATTTCTCCTTCAAAGTCCTTCTAAATTTTGCCATAAAAATGTGTTTAGTAAGGTATTGGTCTTGAGAGGGGATCATGGGCATAAATGCAATTGCCTATTTCAAAGAGAAAGAAAGTGTATGTTGGAGCTCTCTGATAGGAGGGTCTAGTCATGTAGCTTTGTGGACTTAGTTTCATTTTCTATAAAAATAATAAAATTAGTAAAATGTGTTCTACTTCATAAAATATATGAAGGATTAGTATGGATTGAATTAGCAATGTCACTGGTGGTGATAGGAAACAATCAGGGAAGGGGGAAAATGATGGTCTTTCTACCTGCTGGGTATACAGTTAGCATGAGGGTTTGACTTGAAGAAGTAAAAGCTAGGGATTCACCAAGANAAAGGGGGAAAATGATGGTCTTTCTACCTGCTGGGTATGAGTTAGCATGAGGGTTTGACTTGAAGAAGTAAAAGCTAGGGATTCACCAAGAACAATGTACTGACTGTGCTACGGAATTCCTTAGTAATTCCTGTCATGCACCTAGTTCTTCCTTCTCAAAAGTCAAGTTTAATTAAAGGGTACATAGGAAAAAGCTGTGCTATAGGGGAAAACTATGCATTGTTTAGATATCAGAGGATACTGCTTAGAACTGTCTGACCACGATCTTATGGAAACTATTTTTTCAGTATTTATTGAGAAATAATTGATATACATCACTGCATAAGTTAAAGGCAGACAACTTAATGGCTTGTTTTATGTATTGTGAAATTATTACAATAGGTTCAGCTAACATTCATTGTCTCATATAGATAACAATAAAAAGAAAAAAAAGAAAAATAAGTTCTCCTTGTGATGAAAACTTTTAGGATATACTCTCTCAACATTTTTCTTGTACATCATATAAAAATGTTAACTCCAGTCTTCATGTGCACATTCATCCCGAGTACTTACTTATCTTATACCTCCTTCCCTTCAATTCCTCCCCTCTTCCACACATACTCTGCTCCTGATAGACACAAGTCTGATCTCTTTTTCAATGAGGTTTTTTGTTGTTCACTTGTTTTTAGATTCTACATATGAAAGCATACATTATTTGTCTTTCTTTGACTTTTTTTACTTAATGTAATGATACGGTAAGGTCGATCCATGCTGTCAGAAATGGCAGGATTTCCTGTTTGTTTTTATGGCTGAATAAAATTCCATTGTGTGTGTGTGTGTGTGTGTGTGTACACACGTATATATATATATATGTGTATGTATGTATATACATATATATATATATTCATTCATTTATTCACCAGTGTACACTTAGGTTCTTTCTATGTCTTGGCTGTTGTAAATAAAACTGCTATGAACATGACAGTGCAGATATCTTACAAGTTAGTGTTTTCATTTCCTTTGGATTTATTTCCAGAAGTGGACTTGCTGGGTCATGTAGTAGCTTAATTTTTAATTTTTTGAGACTCTTCAAATACTGTTTTCCATAGTGGTTGTACCAATTTACATCCCTACCAACAATGCAAAAGCGTTCCCTTTTCTCCACATCTATGCAAGCATTTATCACTTATTTTTTGATGATTCTAATAGGTGTGAAGAAATATCTCATTGTGGTTTTAATTTTTTTAAATTTCATTTCGCTAAAGACTAGTGACATTGAGCATCTATTCATGTACCTGTGGGCCTTCTGCATATCTGCTTTAGAGAAATGTCTATATAGGTCATTTGCCCATTTCTTTTTTTTTTTTAATTTTTTTTTTATTTTTAGGAGAGAGAGAGAGACAGTGTGAGCAGGGGAGGGTCAGAGAGAGAGGGAGTCACAGACTGAAACAGGCTCCAGGCTCTGAGCTGGCAGTCAGCACAGAGCCCGACACGGGGCTCGAACCCACGAACCGCAAGATCATGACCTAAGCGAAAGTCGGACGCCTAACCGACCAAGCCACCCAGGCGCCCCAGTCATTTGCCCATTTCTTAATTGGCTTTCTGTTTTTGCTATTGAGTTGTAGAAGTTATTTATATGTTTTGGATATTAACCTCTTATCAGATGTATGGTTTGCAAATGCTTTTTCCCATTCCAGAGGTTGTCTTTTCACTTTGTTAATAGTTTCTTTTCTGGTGCAGAAGTTTTTTAGTTTGCTGTAGCCCCACTGATGGTTTGTGTGGTAGCAATACAAGTGGATCCCCCTTCCTACTCACATCCTAAAAGTTTATAAAGAGGCCATAACTGGGTTTAGTCATGTATACAATTCAGATACTCTCAACAGCATGTCACTATCTCAAGATTCTGTCCTTAGAGTAGCCCCTGGAAGTGGGAAAGGTGTGAAGAACCCACATTCCAAAGTCCGGGCACTGTCAAGGCAGAGCCAACACAGGTTCAAACCCATGAACCATGAGATCATAACCTGAGCCTAAACCAAATGTCAGACAGTTAATCAACTGAGTCACCCAGGTACCCCACTGGTGATATTTTGATAGGGATTGCATTAAATGTGTAAATTGCTTTGGCTAGTATAGAAATTTTAACGATATTTGTTCTTCCAACATAGGAGGGTGTAATATTTTTCCATTTGTGTCATCTTAAATTTCTTTCATAAGCTTTATATAGTTTTCAGTGTATAGATCTTTTAACTTTTTGGTTAAGAAAAAGGATCTTATGGCTTTTGGTACAGTTGTAAATAGGATTAGTTCCATGATTTCTCTTTCTGTTTCTTCATTGTTAGTGTGTAGAAATGAAACAAATTTCTGTAGTTTGATTTTATATTCTGCAACTGCTGAATTCGTGTATGAGTTCTAGTAATTTTGTTGTAGTCTTTTGGGTTTTCCTCATAGAATATCCTTTCATCTGCAAATAGTGAAAGTTTGACTTCTTCCTTGCCAATGTAGATGCCTTTTATTTCTTTTTGTTGTCTGACTGCTATGGCTAGAACTTCTATTACTATGTTAAATAGCAATGGTGAGAGTGGACACCCCTTTCTTTTTCTGACTGCAGAGGTAAAGCTCTCAGTTTTTCCCCATTGAGGATGATATTAACTGTTTTATATATATGGCCTTTATGATGGTGAGGTATATTCTCTCTATCCTTACTTTGCTGAGAGCTTTTATCAAGAATGGATGCTGTATTTTGCCAAATGCTTTTTCTTCTTCTATTAAGATCATATGGTTCTTATCCTTTCTTTTATTAATGTAGTGTATTACATGGATTTGCAAATATTGAAATTTATTCCTGCATCTCAGGAATAAATCCCTTTTGATTGTGGTGAATAATTCTTTTAATGTACTGTTGGATTCAATTTGCTAGTATCTTCTTGAGAATTTTTGTACCCATGTACATTAGTGATATTTGCCTCTAATTCTTTTTAGTGGTGTTTTTGTCTGGTTTTAGAATCAAGGTAATGCTGGCCTCATAAAATGAATTTTGAATCTTTCCTTCCATTTAGTTTTATTTTTTTGGAATAGCTTCATAAGAATAGGAATTAACTCTTCTTTAAACATCTGGTAGAATTCCCCTGGGAAATCATCTGGCCCTGAACTTTTGATTATTGGGAGATTTTTGATGACTGATTCAATTTCCTTGCTGATTACGGGTCTCCTCAAATTTTCTATTTCTTCCTGTTTCAGTTTTGGTAGTTTATATATTTCTAGGAATTTATCAATTTCCTCCAGATTACCCAATCTGTTGGAATATATTTTTTCATAATATTTTCTTATAATTTGTATTTTTAGTGTTAGCTGAGATCTCTCCTCTTTCATTTGTGATTTTATTTATTTATTTGGGTCCTTTATTTCTTTCTGGGAAGTCTGGCTATGGGTCTATGAATGTTATTAATTCTTTCAAATAACATCCTCTTACTTTTGTTGATCTGTTCTACTATTTTTTGTTTGTTTCTATATCGTTTATTTTTGCTCTAATCTTTATTATTCCCTTCATTTGTCACTGTTACACTTTATTTGATGTTCCTTTTCTAACTCCTTTAGGTATAAGGTTAGGTTGTATATTTGAGACTTTTCATGCTTGTTTAGTTCTGTGTTGTTATGAATACAAATTCATTCTCTCTTGTGACCAGCTTTGTTGTGTGCCAAAGTTTCTGGATTGTCATGTTTTCATTTTAATTTGCTTCCATGTGTTTTAAATTTCTTATTTAATTTCTTGGTTAACCCATTTATTCTGCAGATATTCTTTAATCTCCATATATTGGTGGTCTTTCCAAATTTTTCTTCTGACTGACTTCAAGTTTCATAGTGTTGTGGTCAGAAATTATGCATGGTATGATCTCAATCTTTTTGTATTTGTTGAGTCCTGATTTGTGACTGAGTATAAAATCTATTCTGGAGAATGTTCTATATGCACTTGAAAAGAATGTGTAGCCTGTTGATTTAAGATAAAATGTTCCGCATATATCTGCTAAGTCCATCTGGTCCAGTATATCATTCAAAGCCATTGTTTCCTCTCTGATTTTGAACTTAGATGATCTACCCATTGCTGTGAATGGGATGTTACAGTTCCCTACTATTATTGTACTATTATCATTGAGATTCTTTGTATTTAATTGATTTATATATTTGGCTATCTTAAAGTTGGGGACATAAATATTTATAATGGTTAGATCTTCTTGTTGTATAGATCCCTTTATTATGACACAGTGATTTTCTTCATCTCTTGTCACACGCCTTAGTTTAAAATCTAGTTTGTTTGATATTAGTATGGCTACTTCAGCTTTCTTTTGACCTCCATAGTATAATAGATGGCTGTGTGTCACGTTCAAGCTGGAGATGTCTTTATGTCTAAAATGAGTCTTTCTAGGGCAGCATATAAATGGATCTTGTTTTTTTAATCCATTCTGATACCCTATGTCTTTTGATTGGAGCATTTAGTTCATTTACATTCAGGGTGATTATTAATAGGTATTAATTAGTGCTATTGTATTATTTGCAAAGTCAGTGTTTCTGGAGATTTTCTCTGTTCCTTTCTAGTCTTTGTTGTTTTTGGTCTTTTTTTCCTGCCCAAAGAGTCCCTTTTAATATTTCTTGCAGAGCTGCTTTAGTGATCATGAACTCCTTTAGTTTTTTCTGGGAAATGCTTTATCTCTCTTGTTTTCCAGTGTTGCTGGATAAAGTATTCTTGGCTGCCTATTTTTCCCATTAAGCAGGTTGAATATATTATGCCACTCCTTTCTGGCCTGCCAGGTTTATGTGGTGAGATCTGTTGTTAACCTTATTTGTCTTCCTTGTAGGTTAAGGATTTCTTTTCCCTTACTGCTTTCAGGATTCTTTCCTTATCTCTGTATTTTGCAATTTTTACTACAATATATCTTGGTGTTGGCTGGATTTTGTTTATTTTGATGTGATTTCTGTGTGTCTCATGGATATGGATGTCTGTTTCCTTCCTCAGAATAGGAATGCTTTCAGTTATAATTTGCTCAAATAAAGTTTCTGCTCCATTTTCCCTCTCTTCTTCCTCTGGGACTCTGATGATAAAATGTTATCATGCTTTATGAAGTCACTATGTTCCCTAAGTCTACATTCATGATCCAATATTTTCATTTTCCTCTTCTGACCTTCATTATTTTCAATAATTTTATCTTCTGTATTACTTATTCATTCCTCTCCTTCTTTCATCTTTGTAGTCATTACATCCAGACAGTTTTTCAACTAGGTAATTGCATTTTTTTTTCTTTTTGGCCTGACTAGTTCTTAGGTCTTTCATCACCGTAATGTAGGACTCCCTGGTGTCTTCTATGCTTTTCTCAAGCCCAACTAGTGTCCTTATGATTGTTGTTTTAAATTCTGGTTCAGGCATATATTATTTATATCTCTTTTGACTAGATCCCTGACTGTGATCTCTTTTTGTTCTTTCCTTTGAGATGAATTCCTCCACGTTGGCATGTTGTTTAGGTCTCTGTCTTCTCTGTGTTAGGAAAGCCTGTTATGCTTCTAACATGCTCCTGAGAGCAATGGCCATATTAATAAGAGGTCATATACTGTCCAGGGCCTGGTGCTTTAGGAAGTGTTTCTGGGGTATGCTGTCTACATTTTGCTGTTGTATATGACTGCTCTTTCCCTTAGGTCAGTCTTTTGTAGCATTTCTCCTTGCTTGAAATGGTGGGTATTTGGACCTTGTCCACTGTGTGGTGAGTTTTAACTAGGTGTACTTTAGTCTGCTTGCTAAAAGAGGTTAGATCTTATTTCTCCTAGAGCTGAAGTTTTGCAGCCCTGTTTGTATTGCTCTTCTGAGGGAAGGGCCCACTGCTCTTCTGATTCTCAGGCACACTTGCTATAGTTAAGAAGCACCTACAGAGCACAAGGAGGCAGGGTTTGTCATGAGCAGCTGGAGCCTCCTCTGTTGGCACTGTGCTGCTCACTGAAGTCCCTCTGTGTTGATGGGTGGGGTAAAGATATCAGCCAGCTCTCTCATCCCCAGAAAGGGGAGATTATGCCCAGTGCTATTCAGAAAACCCTCACAGGAAACTGAACTCTCCCTTCATTTGTCCCAGACTTCCCTCAGATCCCCGCCTTCATCCTGTGTCCAAGCCACCCGACACCTGATGGCACATACTCCTGTGCTTTATCTCAGGCACACTGGCTGTGTTTCAAAACTCCAAATTTTAGGTACCCAGCACGGCATGGCCCCATTCTGTTCCTCTGGAGGAGGGTCTCACTGCACTGTGGCTGGTGCAGGTTTGTCCCAGAAGGGCGGTTGCATGAAGGCACAGGGGCTTGGAGTTTAAGGTAAAGTACAGCAAAACACCAGCGTCCAAGTTAGCGGTCCTCAGCAGGTGGTTCTGCTCATATGCTAATGAATGGGGCAGCTCAATGGCACCTAATGGCTCTTTTGTCCCTGAAAAGACAGTGCCACCTCTTCAAAATACACTCCAAGAAGGAGAACTGTCTCTTCCAGAGTCACCCAGGAGATCATCAGACCATGCTGTGTACTCCAGGGATATCTGCCCCTTTTCTCGAAAGGAGAACCTCTACACCCGGCAGGCTCCACCCAGTGATGACATGGACTTTGAGCTCTGCTGCTTATAAAAATGTGTGATTATCATCCCCTCTTATTTTCCCCATCAATGGTTTTTGGGAAGTGTTTTTTGGTGCAATGCCATGTACTTTGTTTTCTCTGTACCTCCCTCCCTTCCTCCCTCTCTTTCTTTCTCTCCCCCTCTCTCTCCTTGATCAGGGCAGTACCACCTCTGCAGTACCAGTGATTTTCTGTCTGCAGATCCCATCTGTGCACCTCCTACCTTCCATGATGTGGCCTCTTCTGCCTCTAACTGTGCAGTTTGTTCTCTCAGTCCTCTGACTTCTGGGTGCTCAGAATGATTTGATACTTAGCTAGCTGTGTTTGAGGGTGAGGCAGGCATAGCATCCTCCTACTACTCCAACATCTTAACTTCTCCTCCTCTGATTATTATATCATCTTAATGTGTTAACTTCTTTATCATTAGATAAGAACCTTCTTTGTCTCTTTTTTTATAATTTTTAGTTTAAGGTATATTTTGTCTGACATAAATATAGCTATTCCTCCTCCTTATTTGGCTACCATTTGCTTGAAGTGTCTTACATCCCTTTACTCTCGGCCTGTGTGTGTCTTTAAGGCTAAACTGAATCTCTTTTAGGCAACTTATGGCTGGTTTTTTTAAAAAATCAATTCACCCATTCTATGTCTTTTAATTGGAGAATTTAAGCTATATATGTTTAAAGTAATTATTAATACATACAAACTTACTGCTGCCATTTTGTTACTTATTTTCTAATTATGTTGTAGATCCATTTCTTCTTATTCCTTATTCTGCTGTCTTTTCTGTGTGTGTTTTGATAACTTTTGGTACCAGTATTATTTCAAATTTTTATGAGGTTCTTTTGTGTAATTACTACAGGATTTTCCCTTATGATTATAATGAGGCTTATATAAAATATCTTAAACTTAATACCCAATTTTATACTAACTACAAATTAACATTAATAGAAATTTACAAAACCTTTACACTTTTATTTTTCCTTCACTCACATTTTAGGTTATTGCTTTTACAATTTACTTTTTTTTTTTGAGAAAAATATTGTGTAACTAATAACATAATATTGTAGTTACGGCTATCTTTCTCTCTTTTTTTTAACTTTTAAAGTAGGGTTTTAAGTGAATTATGTACCACCATTACTATGTTGCAGAATCTATGATTATATATTTATCATTAACAGTGTGATTTCTGCTACCTTTTAATTTTCTTATAATGTTAATTAGCATTCTTTTACTTCAACCCAAAGAACTCCCTTTAGCATTTCTAATGAGACTGATGGTAATGAACTTTCTCAGCTTTTCTTTGTTTGGGAGACTATTTTTCCTTCTTTTCTGAACAATAACTTCTTCAGGTGTACAATTTTTGGTTGAGAGTTTCTATTTTGATTATGTTATCCCATTCCCTCCTTACCTGAGGACTAATTTTACTTGTTGCTCTTTAAATTTTTTCTTTTTAAATTTGGACAATCATAAAGTGTCTTAGTGTTGCCTTGTTTTGGTTCAACATATTTGAGATCCTTTGGGTTTCATGGATCCTGACATCTATCACTCTTGCCGTGTCTTGGAAGTTTTCAGTCATGTTTCCTTGCTTTATTTATTTTTGTACTATATTTGATATGCTACATTAATATCAGGTGTGCAACATGGAGACTCAACATTTATATTCTGAAATAATCACCATAAGTATAGTTATCTGTCATCACTTAAAATTACTACAATATAATAGACAATATTCCCTATGCTCTAATTTACATTCCTATAACTTATTTTACACCTAGAAATTTGTACCTCTTCAACTATTTTAACCATCACCTCACACCCTTCTCCTCCAGAAACCACTAGTTTGTTTGTGGTACTTATAAGTCTATTTCTCTTTTGTTTTGTTCAATTGCTTTGCTTTTTAAATTCCACATATAAGTGAGATTATAAGTATTTACTTTTCTCTGTCTGACTTATTTCACTTAGCATAATACCCTCCAGGTCCTTCCATGTTATCACAAATGACAAGATTTTCTTTTAAGGCTGAGTAATTGTGTGTGTGTGTGTGTGTGTGTGTGTGTGTGTGTATTATTTTTATCTGTTTAATTATTGATGGACACTTATATTGTTTCCGTATTTTGGCTATTGTAAACAATTCTGGAATAAATATAGGAGTGTGTATATCTTTTCAAATTAGAGCTTTCATTTTCTTCAGATAAATACCCAGACATGGAATTCCTGGATTAAATGGTAGTTCTATTTTTAATTTCTTCAGAAACCTCCATGATGTTTTCCCCAGTGACTGCACCATGTTGCATTCCCAGCAGTACACAAAATGCTCCTTTTCTTCACATGCTCACCAACACTTACTTCTTGTCTTTTTGACACTAGCCATTTGGACAGGTGTGAGGTAAGATCTCATTGGGTTTTTATTTGTATTTTCCTGATAATTAGTGATACAGAGCATCTTTTCATGTGTCTCTTGGCTATCCCAGCTTTCTTTACCTTTCCATTTGCATGGAATATCTTTTCCCAGCCCTTCACTTTCAGTCTGTGTGTGCCTTTACGTCTGAAATGAGTCTTTTAGATGTGTATAGTTTGGTTGTGATTTTTAATCCACTCAGACACCCCATATTTTTGTTATTAAAGCATTTAGTCCATTTACATTTAAACTAATTATCTCGAGGTATATACTTATTTTTTTCTATTGCTTTATGTTTTTGTTTTCTTTTGTAGTTCTCTTTTCCCTTATACTTCTCTTGCTTTCTTCCTTTGTGATTTGAAGACTTTCTTTAGTATTATTTGGATAACTTTGTGTTTATTTTTGTGTATCTATTATAAAACTTTGGGTTGTGGTTATCATGAAGGTCATATATAACAAGCTATATACATATAGCAGTCTTGTTTAAGTTGATGTTTACTTAGGTTTGAACACAATAAAAAAAGTTTTTTTCAGTTGATTTATTTTGAGAGAGAGAGAGAGAGAGAAAGAGAGCGAGTGAGCATGAGGAGGGGAGGCACAGAAAGAGAAGGAGAGAGAGAATCTGAAGTAGCCTCAACACTTTCAGCACAGAGCCCAATGTGGGGCTCAAACCCCACAAACTGTGAGATCATGACCTAAGCTTAAATCAAGGTGGATGCCTAACTGACTGAGCCACCCAGGCGCCCCAAGTTCAAACATATTTTAAAAGCACTACCTTTTGTACTCTCTCCTCTTTACAATTTGTTTTGATGTTATATTTAATGTCTTTTCATTTTGCTTATCCCTTAGTTAATTATTGGCATCTATAGTTGATTTTACTATTAAGAGGATAATATACACCTTTACTATATGTTTGCTTTTAACCATAAGATTTTTTTCTTTCATAATTTTCTTTTGGTTATGGCCTGTTCTGTTTAATATTTTACTTATTTTTTTAATGTTTTATTTATTTCTAGGAGAGAGAGAGAGAGACAGCGTGAGCAGGGGAGGATCAGAGAGAGAGGGAGTCACAGACTCTGAAACAGGCTCCAGGCTCTGAGCTGGCAGTCAGCACAGAGCCCGACGCAGGGCTCGAACCCACCAACCGCGAGATCATGACCTAAGCGAAAGTCAGACGCCTAACCGACTAAGCCACCCTTGCCCCTGGCCTGTTCTGTTTAAAGAACTCTCTTTAACATTTCTTATAAACTTGGTTTAGTGGTAATAAACTACTTTAACTTTTATCTGTTAAACTCTTTATCTATCTTTCAATTGTGAATGATAACTTTACCAGGTAGCTCTTCTTGGTTGTATGTTTTTGTTTTTGTTTTTCTTTTAGCACTTTTAATGTATTATGCTGTTCCTTTCTGGTCTGAAAAGTTTCTACTGAAAAATTGTCCAGCAGCTTTATGGGGTTTCCCTTGTACATAAACAGTTGCTTTTCTCTGGTTTCTTTTGAAATTTTCTCTAAGTTTTGACATTTGAATTAAAATATGCCTTACTATGGACACCTCTGGTTTCATCTTGCCTGAAAATCTGTGTTTCCTGGATGTAGATATTTGTTTCTTTACCCAGATTAGAAAAGTTTTCAGCTTCATATAAATTTGCTGCCCCCCTCTCTCTCTTCTTCTTCTGGGACCCCTAAAACAAGAATGTTAGTACACTTGATGTATCACAGCTCCCTTAAACTATTTCCATTTTTAAAGGTATTTTTTCATGTTGCTGTTCAGCTTGATTTCTACTAAGGTTAGTATTACAGATCAGTAATTCATTCTTCTGCATCATTTCATCTGCTGTTGATTCCCTCTAGTGTACTTTTCATTTTAATTATTGTATTCTTCAACTCTAGTTGTTCTTTGTTTTTAATTTTTTGTCTCTTTGTTGAAATTCTCAATGCTCATCCTTTCTGCTCCCAAATTCAGTGAGCATCTTTAATACCAACTCTTTATGAGGTAGATTGTTTATTAGAATTCCATTTCTCTTTTCGGAGGTTTTGTCTATATTTTTGGAGCATATTCCTGTTTCTCCTCCTGACTCTGTGTTTTATGTATTAGGTAGATTAGTGATAGCTCTTGGTCTTGAAGGAATGGCTTTATGTAGTAGATGTCCTGAGGGGCCCAGAAGTATAATAAATACCCTCTTATTACCAAAACCAGATGTTCCTGTGGTATCCCTTTGTGGGCTGTGTACACTCTCCTGTTTTAGTTGGGCTACAAATGCTGTGAATATACTGGTTGGGGGGAGGCTGACACTGGTGCAGCTGGTTGTGAGGCCTGGCAAGACTGCTGCTGGTGGGAAGACCTGGCACCTCTTCATGGGGGAGTCATTTTGGGAGTAGCTAAGACTGTTTACTTGGTGTGGTGAAGGGCACCTAATGGGATGAGTGTGTTGGGCAGGATGAGTCTGCAGGGGAATCTAGAGCCAGGGTGAGGGTGCTGACATGGTAGATGGATGCTATCAGAAATGATACCCACTAGCACTGGTTCAGCTGTGTAAAAGGAGGGTTTTAAAAAAATGGCACTCACCAGTGCTTCCATTCCAAGAGTAAATTCCTACAGATCCCTGCCACTCCAGCACATGCCCTAAAATTAGTTAATAAACATCATACTTTTAAAACCGCTACCTCTGTGCTGGGTCTTGAAGTGAGTGAATTTGTGTTTGAGTCCTTTAAGAGTAGTTTCTCAGTTTTCTCTAGCGCTCTGGCTCTCCCAGATTTAAATACTTTAAGTTTTCACACCTAAATATTATGAGGGCTTGTCTTCCCAATTCAGGTCACCAGGGCTGGGGTTTTCAATGTGGGGCTTTAATCTCTCTCTTTAGAAAGGACCTCCAGATTTCTTTTTAAAAAAATTTTTTAATGTTTTTTATTTATTTTTGAGAGTCAGAGAGAGACAGCATGAGCAGGGAAGAGTCAGAGAGTGAGACACAGAATCCAAAGACAGGCTCCAGGCTCTGAGCTAACTGTCATCACAGAGCCTGACATGGAGCTCCAACCCATGAACCATGAGATCATGACCTGAGCCAAAGTCGGACGCTTAACCTACTGAGCCACCCAGGCACCCATGACTTCCACATTTCTAATATCTCTCTCAGGTTTGGGTTGCTGCACTAGGGTTGTGGGTCTCAACTAGACTCCATCTTTGCCTCTCCTGTCCTCTCTATGTGGCTTTTTCTTTATTTAATTGTGGAAGAGCTATTCTGCTAGTGTTTACATCATTCTCATAGTTTTTGTATACTTTCTTGTGGTTTTGGTTTGTTAGTGGGAAGTGAGCTCAGCATCTACTCTGCCATCTTGATCCCCTTCCTTCAGCTATTATTGCTTTAAACATATTTCTGTCACTTCCTCTTCTCCTTCTGAAATTTCCATAATGTTAATATTCTTTCATTGTATTGTGTGCCATAATTTCCATAGGCTTTCTTCTCTCTTATTTAGCTCCTCTGAGCAATTTTTTACAATTTGTTTATTTTGAGAGAGCAAGGAAGAGGTAGGGAGGGAGGGAGACAAAGAGAGAGAATTCCAAGTAGGCTCTGCACTGTCAGTAAGGATCCCCATGTGGGGCTTAAACTCATGAAATGTGAGATTGTGACCTAAGCTGAAGGGTGACACTTAACCAACTGAGCCACCCAGGTACCCCTGACTAAGCAATTTCTAATACCTGCTCTCCAGGTTTCTGGTTCTTTCTTCTACATGGTTAATTCCACTTTTGAAACTCTCTACTGAATTCTTTCATTCTGTTATTATATTTTTCAACTCTAGGATTTCTGTTTGTTGTTTTGACAGTTGCTATTTCCTTGCTGAATTTCTCATTTTGGTATGCATTGTTTTCCTAATTTTAATTATATTTTCTTAAGTTCACAAACTTCCTTTAGATGTTATTCTGAGTTTTTGGCTGATGGTCCATAGATCTTTTCTAGGATCAGTTATTGGAGTTTATTAGTTTCGTTGGTACTATCATCAAAGTTACCTTATTTTTCATTATCTTTGATTTCTTATATTGATATCTATGCATTTGAGCAATTGCACACTTCTTCCAGTCTTCCCAGCTTTGTTTTGACAAACTTTTTCACAAATCAGCTTAGTTTGGGTTTCTGGGTGTGCCTGCTGGTAATGTCCTTTGGCCTGATATTGTTGTGGTTTTATTTATTTTTGTGACAAGATTACTGTTTGAGCTCTGACGACTAGGGACTATGTGTTTTGCCATGGGCTGTAAAGTTAGATAGGACTCTTGGCTTGGTTTCCTACCCAACTGAAGCTGTATGATGGGCTTTGTGGTGGTCTTGATTCTGTAATCAGGCTTACTAGATGGTTGGGACTGGGTACTATATTCAGTAGGAGATGGACCTGTGAATTAGCTTCTGTCCTCTGTCAGAGCATCAGAACAGGACCCTGGATCTGTATATTTCATTGTTTGGGGGAACCAAATCAGGCCTGAGTGTGCCCTGAATTCCCTGGTCAGGTGAGGCTACTGGTTTTGCTTTGTTGATTGTGGAAACCACAGGCTGTGCCCTCAGTTCAAGTGCCACTATATGTAGTACTGTTTAATGCCCTATGCAGCTTCCTGTGTACTCTGTTAGGGTACCTGTTCAGATAGGGAATAGGGCAGCTCTGCACCCCAAGGAGGTCCCTGGTTAAAGCACACCCTGACTTGGTTCTGCAGATAAGCAAAACCTCCAGTTGGGATTACTACTTGGGTATTGCAAGTATAAATTTGGTCTATCAAAATTCATGTGCTAGTTATTGGAAGCCCTTCCCCCTTCTGAGGTACAGGCAGATTCCCAGTGGTTAAGCCCTACAGATTGTTTAGCAATCCCTGTGGTATGAGATCAGAGTAAGGGCTCTTACAAAGCAAACCACAATGCTGGGGTGGGGTGTGTGCTAGGTTTTCTTTGCCCACTAGAAGACCTGGAGCTCTTTGCCCTGGAGATCTTTCCATATAGTTCTGGTTGGCACAGTAGAGGGACGATGCTGCATTTTTCACCCTTCTAATAGTCTGTCTTGGTCTCTGTGGTGCAGAGAGGGTGCTTCAGTCACCTTATGTTCTAGGATTCTCTCAGTGGTGTAGTCTTGAGTAGTTGTTTTTCTTGTGTTAAGGAGCAAAGTCAGGAACAACCTATGTCACCATATCAGTGACATTATTCCCTGTGAATGTAAGATAACAGATAATAAAGCAAAAGGATTCTTATTTATATGTTTATTGATTTCCCTTCATCTCCCCCTCTCTGCCACATTAAACAAACAAACAAAAATGTTTGGCTTCATGTCCATAATTATTTCAATATTCTCAATGTATAAATGTGTATGTTTCAGAGATTCTTTTTTAAATTATGTAGAAATGAAAACCCTCAAGTGAGAAAAAATAGAGGTTATCTATTTAAAGTTTGCTATATCATGGTAAGCAGCCTCCATGACTTGATTTTGGTAGACTAAAAGCCAAGCGAGGGATTCAGGAAGCTTTGTAGTGAACAAAGGGGAAGAATGGAAATTGTTGGCAGGGAGAAAATGGAGGTGGGCTAACTTAAAGTTGGGCTGCTTTTGTGATTGGTTTGGGTGGTATATTTGACTATCTTAGATTGGCCCTGAGTTGGAAGTGGAGACAAAATTTAGGGAAGTTGGTAGTTATTGATCAGGTCCTGGCTAGTCTGAGGCTTTGTGGTTTGGCTTACCAGACTGGTTGCTGCAGATTTTATGAGTGGCATTTCTATTGTCATATATGACCAGCCATTGTTTGTGTATCTAATTTCTAGTACTGCCTTTTAGTTTTTCTCTTACTTAAGAAGTTAACCGACTTAGGGAAGGGTACATATGCATATCTTTACCAGACAGGGATTGTTTAGTTACCTCACTTGTCATTGTAATGCAAGTTCTTCTTGACCCTTATGTTGTTGTGTAAGCATGATGATTCTCTAATGAGCTGTGCTGAAGTAGTTATGGCTGAATAGAATGAAACAGACCAATATCATTAGCACTGATAAGGTCACTTCCAATGAAGTTCCAGAGAAAATTATTGCTGATGCCTTTCCTAGTCTCTGAGATGTTGATGATTATTAAAAAAGATGCTGAGGAAGATGCTGAGGGAAGGCAACCCCAACCTTTTGGTGATAATCCTTTGTAATATTTTGCTATGTCAGTGTGGAGCAGGACAGAGTCCAGTAATGAAGATGAAATTCCTAAATTCGTGGGAATTCCAGTTACCAACTTATAATCAGAAATTTTTTAAAGTGTATGAAAAACTTTTTGATATTTTGAAAAAATATGTTACAGAGCACATATAGATGATGTGGGGTAGCCTTATTTTTTTAAAAGTTCTTACACATTTCTGGAATTTTTTTTCCTTAAGTTCTGATTTAAATTCTACTTAACAAAATAGTGTAATATTGGTTTCAGGAGTAGAGTTCAGTGATTCATCACTTACATATAACACCCAGAAAATTGATATAGTGTTTGTACAGCCATAAGTGGCAGTACCTTGGTCAAGAGAACCAAAAGTTTCTAAAATTTTGCTAGTTTTAAATGAAGGTTGCCATTATTTCTTTCATCTTTTCAAAGATTGTGGATGGTAAAGACACAGTACTTTTTGAATATACGAGAATAATACCCTTATGTTTTTTCCCTTGGCCATTTAATATAAAAATTTATATTCCCCAGGTTGAAAATACAAAATCAAGCTTTTGTGACTATAAGAGTGTAGCTTTTCAACAAGGAAGTACTTCAACCCATCCCCAGAATAGACCCACAATAACTAAACCATATTCAAGTTCCATGGAAGATGAAACTGGATAAAATCCACCTGGCTGTGTTAATGGGGAAGACTCAACATCCAGGCCATGACCTACTTTTGCAGTGTTTCTAGGATTATGTTGTTGACAGTTGATCCACAACTTAAAAGTAACCTCAGATTTTAAAAAGTATTTCTCCACAAATGTTGATTTAACACAATTTGCCTATACCATGATGAGTAGTTTCATGAAGAAATCTGTCTAAACAACTATTACCTCTAATTAACCATTTTGAGCACCATCTTCACTGTTTCCATTCTTCCAAGTCAAAATAAGGGGGTAAATGTTGATATTTTTAGTGGCTTCCTTGAATCCATCCACAGATTTATCCTTTGAGGGTTTAGATAGCATCATAACCTTGGTTGAGGCTGCCTTTTTGGCATAATGATCTGCTAGCCGTTTACCTTAGCTTTTATACTCTTTTTGCAGTGACCCCAACCCTTATAATAGCAACTTCTATTAGAAGTTGGAGTGCATCTGAAAGTTCCTGCTGTGCATTTTTGAGAGTTCTAGCAATGATGAAAACACTCCTTTCTTTCCAAACATCCCAAACCTATTTATTACCCTTAAAACACATATACTATCTGAGTGTATGATTATTCTGCGTTTTTTTGGCTATTTGACAAACTCTAGTAACTGCAATAACTTCTGCCATTGGGACTGATTTTACCTTCAGTACAGGACTGTGTCCTAAAGAAGGTTTTTAATCAGTGATAGCACATTCTGCTTGATAAACTCCAGTTTTGGTTTTGATATATAATCCATTAATATGTAATATTAAGTCAGGGTTTTCAATAATAGTCTCTAATAAATCTGAGCAAGGTAGTGAAAGTTTCCTATTTGTGGTTATACAAAGTCCTCTTTCTTCTGGTAGGTACAAGAAAGTGGTGGGGTTCAGGGTGCTACAGTGGTAAACATTGATGGGAGAGAGAAAGAGAAACCTGGAAGAGCTTAGTCAACTGGCTGAAAAGTATTATGTGTTCCCAATCGTCAGTGATATCTGTACTGCATGGAACCAACAGGTGCAATGGGAAACCTAAACCTAGTTCAGCAGAAGTACCAAGAAAATTGTTCAGTGGCACTATTTCCCTAAGACAAGATGAATAAGCCTTTGCAACCAGGTAAAGGGTAAAGATATAGTAAACGTTTTTTATTTTAAAAGACTATGTTTGGGGCGCCTGGTGGCTTACTTGGTTAAGCGTCCGACTTTCGCTTAGGTCATGATCTCGCGGTTCGTGGGTTCGAGCCCCGCGTCGGGCTCTGTGCTGACTGCCAGCTCAGAGCCTGGAGCCTGTTTCAGTCTGTGACTCCCTCTCTCTGACCCTCCCCTGCTCACGCTGTCTCTCTCTCTCCTTCTCCTAGAAATAAATAAAAATATTTTTTAAAAAAATAAAAGACTATGTTTTAGAGCAGTTTCATGTTTACAAAAGTGAGAGGAAGGTGCTCCCTCTCATGCATAGTCTCTGCCATTAAAAACATCAGTTACCAGAATGGTACATGTTTACCAAGGATGAACTTACACTGACACATTACAATCACCTCAAGTCCATAGTTTACCTTAGAGTTTATTCTTGGTGTTGTGCATTTGTTGGACAAATGTATAATGACATATTAATCATTACAATATCATACAGAATATTTTCACTTTCCCAAAATTTCCCTGTGCTCTATTTCATCTCCCCCCACCATCATAGTAGGAAATCATCAGACATTTTGCCATCTCCAGAGTTTTGCCTTTTCCAAAATATCATATATTTGGGATCATAGAGCTTGGTTTATTTCACTTAATAAGATGTACTTAAGATTTTTCCATGTATTTTCATTACTTGGTAACCCATTTCTCTGTAGTGCTGAAGAACATTTCATTGTATGGTTGTACCTCAGTTTGTTTATACGTGCACTTACTGTCATTGATTCCAAATTTTGGCATTATGCATAAAGCTTCTATAAAGCCTGAGCAGGTTTTTGTGTATATAGGTTTCAATTCCTTAGGATAAATACCAAGGAGTATGATTGTATTTATGGTAAGAGTATGTTTAGGTTTTTTTTTAGTATGTGTAGTGAGAAACTACCAAATTCTTTTCAAAGTAACTTTCTAATTTTGCATTGCTACCAGCAAGATCTTAAAATTCCTGTTGTTCCACATCCTCGTCAGCACTTGACATTGTCAGTCTTCTAGATTTTGGCTATTCTAAGTGGTGTGCAGTGACATCCAGTTGTTTTAATTTGCATTTATATTGCTAAATGATGTGGAATATCTTTCTATAAGCTTATTTGACATGTATGTATCTTCTTGGGTAAAGTGTCTCTAAAAATATTTTGCCTATTATTTGAGGTGCTCATTGTTTAGTTTTAAGAGTTCTTGGTATATATTAGATAATAGTCCTTTTGGTATATATCAGATGTGTTTTTTTAAAATATTTTCTCCCAATCTGTGACTAGGTTTTTCATTCTCTTGACAATGTCTTTCATCTAGCAGAAGTTTTTATTTTTAGCTTATTTCTTTCATGGATTATGTCTTTAATGTTGTACCTAAAAAGGGATCACCATACCCAAAGTTGTCTATGATTTCTCCTACGTTATCTTCCAGGAGTTTTACTGTTTGGCACTTCAATATAGGTCTATGATCTATTTTGAATTAATTTTTGTGAATGATAGAAGATCTGCATCTAGTTGCTTTGTTGTTGTGGTGTGTTCTGTTGTTTGTTTTCACATTGGATACCCAGGTGTTCAAGCCTCATTTGTTCAAAAGACTACGGTTTCCCTTGTATTCCTTTTACTTCCTTGTCAATATTTGTTGACTATGCTTCTAAGGGTCTTTTTCTGAGCTTTCTATTCCATTGATTGATTTGTCTGTTCTTTCACCAATACCAAACTGACTTGATTACCACAGCTTTAGTGTAAGTTTTCACTTTGGTTAGTATCATTCTTCCAACTTTGTTCTTCTCCATCAAAATTATATTGGCTATTCTGAGTCTTTTGCCTTTCCATATAAGCTTTAGGATTAGTTTGTTGATATCCATAAAATAATTTTCTAGATTTGATTGGGATTGCACAAAATCTATATAAAGTGGGAAGCACTGATATCTTACTCTTGAGTCCTCTTAGACATGCCCATGGAATATTTCTCATTTATTTAGCTTTCTTTGATTTCATTAATCAAGGTTTTGTAGTTTCCCTTACATAGGTCTTGTACATATATCCACAGGTTTATACCTAATATTTAACTCTGGTGTCTGCTAATGTAAATTGTATTATATTTTTTATACAAAATTCCTCTTGTTCATTACTGGTATATAGGCAAGCAGTTTACTTTTGTATATTAATTTTAAATCCTACAACCTTGTTATAACCATTAATTTGTTCCAGAAGCTTTTTAATCAATTCTCTTGGATTTTCTACATAGATGATCCTGTCTTCTATGAACAAACAAAGTGCTGTATCTTCAGTTTTGGAAGGCCTGTTTTTGTTAGGCTCACTATTTACTTCCAGTTCAATACTTCAAGGGTTTTTTTGATCCTTATTGTTGATAGAATCAGACCATTCCTTTTCATCCACCTTTGCTCTCTTTTGTGTTTCTGTTTTATGTTATATTGTCTAAAAGTGCTGCTTGTCATAAAAAGAAGAATCACAGGGTAGAACATAGGTACAGGTCCTGTCAACCTGTTGTTTGAGCTTTCTTCACAAACTGGTTAGTAGGAGGTTTTCACTGACTTAGCACCCATTTGTACAAACTTTGCTGTGGGTCATCAATAAAATGAAATGAGATTCTCATTCCATTTTGATTATTTTTTCCAAAGCGCTTGGCTTTGATACAGAGAGAGCATTCTCTCTGGTTTTCACTCACCAGGGGAAACTTTTAGTCTATGTTTTCAGAGGTAGTTGACTATCAGGCTGAGTGCCCACAGTGACAATGACCCAACAAGCCATGAGCAACATGGCACAAGCCACTATTATGGGTACTGTACCTGGTCAAGGCTGGATTCCATCTCAGTGAGCAGTGCAGATCCTATCTTAGTGGAACTCCCAGGAAAACTGTGGAAATAAACAAAGGCAACACAAATTAGAAGAGAGACTATTCCGAGCTTGTTAAATCAAGGGAGTCAGTCATCATCACTTACAGTTTGCAGAGACTCAAAGGCAGGCAGATGAGTGGGAAAGCTTTATAGTGAAAAGAAGGAAAGAGTTCAGTTGTACCCAACAGTGGGTTGTTGACATGAAATTGTAGGTGGGCTTACAAGAAGGGAGGGGGCACCTTATGTGATTATTTTGGGTATATATTTGGCTTTTTATAGTTGGTCATAAATTGGAAGTAGAAGTAATTATTAGGGAAGCTGGCAGGCATTGACAAATCCTGACACTTCTGGGCTGATAGAGGTTGGGATTTGGCTTCTTAGACTGGTTGATGCAGAGGTTTGGGGTCAAAGTATCACTGTCCTGTATGATCTGGCCATTGTTCATTTGTATAATCAGTCTCTCAACTAATTATAACATCCATGTGTTTCCCTCATAACTTAAAATCTTCAACATGTTAGTGTTCATATTTGTGAGAATAATGATTTTACTTTTTGATAATTATCCTTTAATAATACACTAACCAGGGGCACCTGGGTGTCTCAGTTGGTGAAACATCTGACTTCAGCTCAGGTCATGATCTAGCACTCTCTGACTTCAAGCCCCGTTAGGGCTCTATGCTAACAGCCTGCTTTGGATTCTGTGTGTGTGTCTTTCTCTATCCCTCCCCCTTCTCAAAAAGTAAATAAACATTAAAATTTTTTTAAAAAATTAATACACTTCCCAAAAGGTAACTTCTATGTCTCCCTAGGTTCAGGCAGGATTTTCTGTATTAAACATTCTATCTTTCTGTTCCAGGGCTTAAAAAGCTTCGATAGCTTCTCCTGCTTATAGTATAAAGTTGAAACATGTTATCCTATTATACAAAGGTTTTCTGGGATTAAACTGTTTCTTTTCTCTCCAGTATAATTTTTTGACACACATTCCCCACTTCTTCACTCTATGACCAAGTGAATTATTTGCCAATACTCTTGGAGTGTTTGCTACCTCCAAAACTTTATGCATATTCAAATATTTTTTCATAGAATGATGTTCTCCTCCTCCTACACAGGCAATCAATTTTGCCTTAATTTTTTAAAGAATAAAACTATTCTGAACTCTACTCCCAGGTATAATTAACATGTATTTTACATGTGAATACATCTGTCAAGACAACCAATAGTTCATAGCAGGTTTTCTTTTTTATATCTGCCTCTAATATCTCCTTAAAGGACTAAAGTCCGTGTCTTGGTGACTTCCAGTGTGAGGCACAAGGTAGAAATTAAGTAATTGATTGCTGAAGGAACAAATGAAGAAAGAAACTCTTGTTTGTAGTACAACACATCATTGCAAGAATTAAATTAATTGGACAGATATCTTCCTAAGCACTGACTAGAAATAACTGTACTAATAAAAATAGAAAATTTTGTTGAGAGAAAGGGGCTGGGGAACCAGAGAAAAAGAATAATTAAGACTGGAAGGCAAGAGAGGAATTTTGAAGAGGGGAGTGAAAGGATAAGATAAAAAGGTGAAAGCAAAAACAGAAAACAAAACAGGTTATACTTTAGCATTTTTATAATACCCCAATCTTTTGATAGAATGAAAAAGGCATCTGGAAGTCTTTCATATCATACTGGCTAGGGAACATTTCCTCATCTATATTCACATATCCTTCAAGATTATCATCTCTGGGTCAAAAAACTTTCAACAGAATTTTATATTCTGTTTATGAGACTACTATCATTCACTTTCCCTGTGTTTCTGGAAGTATCCAGCCAAATGTCTCCTCTCAAACTTAACTTTACCTCAATTCTACCTAAATTTTACTTTTTTCTTTAACTGGATGAGCTATTTGTATGGGTTGTTTACTACTACTTTTGGAACAGCTCTTCCGTGTTATACTAGCTTTTTTTTTTTTTTAAACCAGAAAGGCCATTCAACAGTCAACAGAATAGCCTTTTATTATGCCTTTACATATATCCCTTAGTTCTAGTTAATCTAGTTAAAGGTACAGTGTGAATCAATATATTATTATTATTAATGTTTATTTTGAGAGATAGTGCATGAGTGGGGGAGGGAAGAGAGAAAGAGCATCCTAAGCAGGCTTTCAGCCTGACATGAGGCTTGATCTCATGAACTGTGAAATCATGACCTGAGCTGAAGTTAAGGGTCAGAAGCTCAATGGGCTAAGCCACCCAGGTGCCAATATATGTTATTGATAATAAGGTTGCATAGATGGGCAAGGCAATGTTTAGAACTAGAGTTATGGTAAAATCCAATTTTTAACATTCAACAAAATACTAATGTTTTACCTGAAACTAAGAAGTGAAACAATAGCTATAATTTCCAGCATATAATTAACAAAGTATTTCATGAAGTAATAAATTTGATTATAGTTCTCAGTTTTCATATCAATCTTTCTTATGAAACTTTATCATAAAAAAGTGAAAAGAAAAACATCTCTTTAATTTTGCCAACTATTCTTTTTCATTTCACATAACCAATCCGAATTGTTGGCTTTTAGAAAAAATTAGATTTAAAATTAAATATAGCATATAAACGTATAGGCCACACCACCAGATGGTGGTAAAACAGTATAGTAATTATTACCTGGGTGAGTTAAGTCTCTTTTATCATAAGTATTGGAAACCAACCTGAAAGCTTAAAAAGAAATGACAAAATGGTATAGGCACAGATCTTGAAATTCAGTGTCAAACATTTAGCTAGTCATGAGGAAGAACTGAAAATGGATCTTTCAAAAAGCTTGTGGGACACCTGGAAATATACTCTGGGCTCCTCTCTACTTATTTCTGGATTTCTACTATATCTATGTAGAGTGAATTCCTCTTTGGAGTATGCACAGCTAACTCTAGGTGCTAATGAATTCTGATTTTACATGTTATAGACTCAGGTACATGAAAATGCTTGCTTCTATCTTGGCCCTGCTCAAACCGGGAGGGATTTGGGGAAGTATAAGCCAGGTGTGCATCCCTGGTCCTGTCAACTGTGACTGTTGGTTGCGATCACTGTGAACCAATAGGGCTGCTAGGAACCTGTGTTTGTTAAATTGAAGGGGTGGTAGTTAAGGAAGGTATTGGAGACATGGCAGACACGCCAAAAAGGTGTGTACTACACCGCCTGTTTTCAACCTACCAAAAACTTTCATGTTTTATTTTAGGTGTTTTAATGTTAATATGATATAAGATAAAAGTGAACATATTTCATCCTTTTTTTCTAACACTTTTATATGGTTAAATTACAGTGTTGTGCTGAATACTCTAGAAGATTCAAATGTTTTTAGGCTCTCCTTGCTTCTCTTTATCTAGTAGATTATAGCTACTTGAGAAACATAGAAAACATTCGTTTAGAGGTATATAAATGTGCTGGGCATCACAGAAAAGCAAAGTATACATTTCAGTTTGAAATACCTTCTAACTTTCATTGTTCTTTACTCCTTTTTTGGATGTTCTTGACCCTTTTTATCTCCTCTTTCTCTTGAATAATGGAATTCTTGAGCTGGGTGTAAAGTGTAGATTACATCTATGTCTTTAGGTTTTGTTTTGTTTTGTTTTTTTTTATTCTGTAGAACACCAACATGGAGGCTTTATTCTTCACAGATGTTTCTCTGAGGAAATTGCTTGCACATCTAATTCCATCTTGGTGTCAGCATCCTAGAAGACACAAAATGCCACATCCACACAGCCAAAATGTATTTCAGAGTGGTAATAATTCTCCCTTTCCTTTACTATCTTCAATAGTAAAGAAGGTAGTGTTTTGAGATGAAGACAGATTTGGAGGAAGATCCAGATCTCACCTTGCTAAAAAGAAAATGGACCACCCACAAATGTTTAGACACTGAAATGTACCACTGGGTATCTGGGCAACTAGGTCTACCCAAATATTCTTCTCTATTCTTTCATTTAATGCATATTTGATAGATCCATCTCTATTTTATCTCCTGATCACAAGATAAACAGGGTTCTTCTGAAGAGATAGTGAGAGCAATGACGATGAGGGTATGATGGACAATGTATTAACAAAGCCCCTATAATAAGACATCTCACCTGAAAATATCTCAGCAACATTTGGTGTGGATTTGGTTTGGCTATTATGTCACAAACTCAAGCATATACCCACATTTTCTCATCTTTGCTACACCTCTTTGTGATACTGAGTCTTAGAAAAATCCCTATCCACCCTCAGAGATATAGTCCAAGCCCCAGCTTATCTAATTCATGTATTCATTCAACAAATATTTGTCAAGCTCTGTTCACATGCCAAGCACCATTTAACATAATGGGGAAAATACTGGGAACAAAGCAGACAAGGCTCTTCTTTTATGGAGCAAGTAAACAAATAGCATAATTTCAGGGACTGTTAGCTTCCATGAAGAAGATAAAAACAGGATAATGTGATAAAGAGTGGAGAGGTGGTTCTTTAGATAAGGAGATCCTGAGAGGAGGCAATAATATGGGAGCTGAGACTAAGTGATAAGAAACTAGCCAAGCAAAGATCTTTGGGAGAGCAGACAGAGGTATGGGCAAGTACAAAGTCTCTGAGATAGAACAAATTTTGCTGGAGAACAAAAAGCTGGCCATGAAACTAGAACTTATAAGGTGAAGTTGGAGAGGAACAAGGACCAGGTCATGTAAGGCCCTGGGATGATGATGAGGCAAGAACAGTAAAGGGACTAGTTGACAAAAACAAGAAGGAAGATTCCTATCTAGTTTTAGTACACTGCTATACAACTGAGAAGGATAAAAATAAAATCAAAACATAGTTCCTTTATTCTAGAGGTGTACACCTTTATTCTAAAGGTGTAATGGGAGAATCTATACACAAAAATAACCTTAATGAAATGTCATCTGGGTAAATGGAGATGTACTGTACACTGAGATTTCTAGGATCTTCAGAAGTAAATCAAAATAGTATTTACCCCTTATGTATTTTGTGATGTATATCCCAAAGTGCAGGATTGTGAGACTTTATACATTTTATTTAGCTTTAGGGGAAACAGAATTTCAATGAATATGAAATAGAATAGTGTAGAGTTTTTTTTTTTACACTTAATCTTATCTCTGAAGGCAGGGGAACACAGGCTAAAAGCTAAATGGCTATAGAAATCAGATGAAAGTTTTGTAGACAGGAGTGATTTCCTTATTTACGTATTTTGTAAATAATTTCCAAGAGAAAAGTTTGAAGAGAGAGGAGGGTGAGAAGACACTTCTTGGAGATAGATAGCTAAAGATGAAATTAGTTCCCATCTAAGCATTTGCTTTGGGGCACACCTTCCCTTAACTGGAGGAGTGTGAAGATAAGTAGAGCATTAGAAAGGAGGAAGCATGAAAGCCTTTTACCATTACTGTTTGTGAAGAGAGGGAAAGTTGGAGGTAGGAGATTAATTAGAGTATGATAATCTTATCCCACAGTAGATGATTTAGAAAGAAAACAAAAAACCCTAAAAGATAAGAGAGTGGATAGCAGGTGATAGTAAGGAATAAATAACATGCTAGAGAGGAAAAATTATGATGTGTACAAGGGACTTCAAGTTCGGTATGCCAGGTAGGGGGAGTGGTTATGGGCATGGGAGCGTGTAAAAGAAAAGGACATTTTGTGATGAGAATCTTTTAAGAAGCCTCACTTTAATGGTATGTTCTTTGCTCCAAGTGTCTTGTTTACTCTATTTAATGACTTCATCTAAGTCTAGGCTCAGCTGTAGTTTCTGAGGATGAAAGACTAGTGAAAAAGCTTGTTTTAAGCTCACAGGGCCCTCTCAGCCTTAGCACTCCCTAAGTGGCTTAGGAGCTCTCTATCAACTTAGTTGTGAATTTTGACTCTCCCCATGTGAGTATTGCATTGATCTGATGGGTGCACAGGGTAGAGTGGGCTTTATAGAAGCAGCAACATACCTGTTTACTTTCTGTTTTTACTGTTTGAGACTGGCTTTATACTTTGCTTTTAGCAAATTGTACAAATGCAAATCCTAGGTACTGATTCTGTCAAACTACTAGAATGAGGTCAATGTGTTAATGGACTTACCCTCCCTCCTTAACTCCTTTATCCCATGGCTTTTTATTTTAATATGACAGAAAAAAACACCAGCACTTTGTATTCCAGGTTTGTCATAGTTCTCAAATGGTAAATCTTTTTGAAGTGAAAAATGAAAACATTTTCAATGGGAAATAATGGCATCCATATCTTTCACTGAATTTTTCTATTATGTTACTAAGATGATGTAATACAGAAGCAGCCATTTCCTATTTAATTGAGAGATTCATCGTAAAGTCTGTGCTATAACAACAAATACAAAATCTATTTTACTCTTAATATTTTGGTCTTAGAATTTGAGTGTTAAACATCCCAATTTATTTACACTTGCTGCCCAAGAAATGGCATTTCGTTGTATGACAACTTGGAACTTCTATTTTGATTCTCCATGTCTTGCCATCTGCTGGCCAACAAAGTAGTTACTTGTAATTTCATACATGACACCTGCTCAAAAACATGTATTTAAGGGAAAACTCTTGGCAGTATAGCATTTTATTATGCCGTTTGTCCAAATGTATAACAAATTTGGAGATACCATTTTTTACGCCAGAGGAAAGAATATTTTACAAATAAATTGACAATCCATAACCCCAATTTTCACTTAAAAGTGATTAAGTATGACTAGCATATCATACTTTAAGAAGCAAGAAACTTAGTGTTAAGTTAATCCAGGAAACTGAAACAAGAATAGAAAATTCTATTGTAAAGCAATATGTGAACAATCAATAAGATAAATCTGAGAAAGATGGCAGATAGTCTAGAGTCCAGGAGCAAAGGTCCCCATGTCAGATCAATGAACTAATATGTAAATAAATAACCTTAGAATATGTGCAGCCATATTAACTATATTTTTTTTAATGAGTATGGTATCTAAATGGATCATAGACACCATAATTAATTTCAAGCCATCTGCACTATCCAGGTTTGCTGGCATGCTTTGGCCAGATTCTTCAAAAAATTTTTTGTATATTTTCCAAAATAATTATGAAAGGGTAGGTGCCCCTCGTTCATTAGGTTAAAATGTAAATTTTCATTATATATTTAATTACAAATGATAGGTTTCTCCACTATTGTAGTTTTGACACCTTAAAGTTTTCAATTTATTTTGTTAGAAAAATACTAATGTATATGCTAAACTTAAGTGAACCGTAGAATAAATCCTCTCTATCCATTATCCAGATTAAACAATTATTTGGGTTCCACTTCATTTAAACCTATTTTTTTTTCTCTGGTTGAGGCATTATAAAACGAACCCAAGGAACTTGGGTGGCTCAGTCTGTTGAGCCTCTGACTTCAACTCAGGTCATGCTCTCTCAGTTCATGAGTTCAAGTCCCACATCAAGCTTACGGGTGTCAGCACAAAGAAAGCCTGCTTTGGATCCTCTGTCCCTCCCCTGCTGTACTTTCTCACAAATAAGCAAAAATTAATTTGAAAAACCCAGAAATCATGTCATTTTACTGTATTTCAGAATGTGTTTCTGAATAATATGCACTTTTCTAATATAACCATTATCCTACCTGGCAAATTAATGGTAAGTCCTTGATATCATCTGATAGTTCATAGTCAAATTTCTTTCTCTAAATACCTTTAAAATTATTTTATTCAAAACGAGATCCACCTAGGATCACACATCCATGTGATGTTATCGCTCTTAAACCTTTTTAATTGTAGATTTTCTTTCCTTTTCATGCTTTGTGCTACCAATTCTTTACAGAAACAGAATCAGTTACCCTCTAGAATGCCCCACATTCTCAATTTGTCACTTTACTTCTTTGAAATATTATTTTAGCTTGTTCCTCTATCCTCTATATTTCTCATAAATTTAACTATGATCTAAGCTACAATCAGGGAAAAGTATTTTGGCAAACATGTTGCAAAGTGTGGGGTGCTGTACATAGGGCATCTGCTTTGCAGAAGGACCAAGAGTGATTTCACCCCTTTTGGAAATACAAGATTTTGGTGGATCAAATGATGACATTTGGTCCCCTCCACTATAAAGTCTACTATCATCCTTTCCTGTTACAGTTTCACCCATTGATGATTGTTATCTTTAAAAAAAATTGTATACACAATTGTAACTAATGTTGAATTGACAAAACAAAACTATAAACTTCAATAAAAACAACTATGTAAAAGAATCATTGCAGATGCACATCTTAAAGATACAGATGAGACAAGTTTTGGTGACTTGATTAAAGACATGGTGAAAAGTGTCTATTAGATTCAGTGTATCTTTAGGAGGTAATGCATTTTATGTTTGGAGGTGGTTAGATTCATGTCTTTCTTTTTTAAGTGAGATAACAAATTGTGAAAGGACAGAAAGGAAAAGCATTAAGCCTTTCCTAATTTGTTCCTAGCTTCTGAGACAAATCGGCAGTGGAGCAGGGTAAAAAACGCATTCTCTTTTTTCCTAAGGTTATTTATTTATTTTGAGATAAGAGTGCATGAGAAAGGAGGAGAGAGAATCCCAAGCAGGTTTTGCATGGTAGGCACAGAGCCCGATGCTGGGCTTGAAGTCATGAACTGTGAGATCATGACCTGAGCTGAGATTATTAACCAATTGAGCCACTCAGGTGTCCAACAAAACACCTACTCCTTACCAGCCAACTTCCCTTGGAGGCAGTCTCTAGTTCGGTTTTAATTCAGTCAAATACTGGTTTTGATCTGCTCCAAGTGGATGTTTCTGGGCCAGAGGATATCACATTAGACCAATAAGGAGAAAACCTCAAACCAGAGTCTTTAAGATTGGCAACTTGTGCTAATGACTTAGGTGGCTGTCCTGTATTCCAGACAGACAAACTTTGTATAAGAATAGACCTAAAGAGAGGGCATCAAGTTTCTGGGAATTATTACCATTCCAGCAGGTGTATTAACTTCTAGCCAAAAGGCAGGCTTTCTCTTCCCTGTAGAGTAGCTGTGGGGTAGAGGATTGCAGCCTAAGGCCATATGCCTTGAAAGTCCCCTGAAATGAAAATAAGGATGGAAAAGAGGAATTACTCATCAAGTTTGCACCAAGGCTCAGAGTCTAGATGAAAGATTTGAAGCCCCGAGTAAGGGCACCAAAATAATGAAATTATGAAGCAAGGATTCTGAGCAAATGGCTAAGAAAGAATTTTTGAGATGTTTTTGGTGCAAAAACGTGGTTTTATTATAGCACGGGGACAGGACCCATGGGCAGAAAGAGCTGCACTGGGATTGTGAGGAAGGACCGATTATGTACTTTTAAGTCTGAAGAGGGAGGGGGATAGGGATAAATTTGGAAGCAAAGCTTTCAGGGCCTCGTGGGGCTAGCTACTGTTAAGATAAGGTTACTTTCAGGTTTTGATAAAACATAGACATTAAGGCAGTAAGGGAGCCATGCGTTCCTTGAAGGTCACGCTCTGCATGTTTCAGGTGTCTATCAGTGGGCTGCAAGCTGTAAGGAGACAAAGTTTAAGCTATATTTCTCTTGCCTTGTTTCCCTCATTACTTCCTATAAAAAGAATAAGGGAAATACATACATAGTAATTCTTAGTTTTCCATGTCATAAGATCCCAAAGTTTTAAAATAATATGACAAAAGGAGAGAAAAGAGAACATTAAAATATCTCTTTGTAAAGAAGTTTATCAATTTAAAATGGCTTAGACATGAGATACTTTTATTTATCATACCTTTTTATTCACAATCAACAATGTTGTCTTCTAAATAATTTACTTCTTATTTCTACCCATTCTTGATCTAAGTCACAAATGTTAGTATAGATTAACAGAATTAAAGCTGCATTTTGCATTCTCTTGGGGTCTCATTGTCTTCACAAGCTGTATTGAGAGTTTTGAGGGAATAAAAATGCCTTTTTGGAGGTTCCTGGGTGTCTCAGTGTCTTAAGCATCTGACTCTTGACTTCTAACCTATCAATTAGATCTCTTCTGCAGAAAACAGAGGAAATGGACTGAGGTACCCTATATCCAGCCATGAAGGACCCTAAATCAGGACCTCAACATAAAGGCATCTTACAGAATGTATTTGGCCACTAACGAGGCTGATAAACTCCCTCCTAATATATTAGATAATTGTCTAAAAGCCTCCTCTGAAGAAACCCAGGTTGTTGGAGAAAACACAGGCCATCCCTAAGGAAGGGGATGTTGACACTGTCTCTCACTGTTCCTTCTAATAGACTTAGGTTACTCTAGCTGTATGTGGGGGCTTCTCCTTCCTTCATTTCCCAGACTAATATCTAAGATAATTGGAGCTAACTGTCTCTGGTTAGTCTACCTCAGGATGGGGACTTTAGAGAATATTCCCAAACACACTTTTGTTTTGGGGAAGTTCCCTGTCTTCTCTGGCCTAGGTGGACTGCCCATTTCTACTTGTTGGTCTAAAACAAAGAAAGCAAAAACAAAAACAAAAACCCTGTCTTTTCATCTGTCTAAACTGATGAGCTTTAGGACTGGGAGACCTCTTTCTGTGGCCTCTGGGTTTTTATTGGCCACCAGCCTTCCTGGGGGCACCTCACCTCTTCTGCTTTTCCCTCTCTCTACTCCCACTTCCAATTTCCCCCACCAGTCCCCCTGGTTAAAATTGACAATGGTGAACAAATGGACTTTCAAATGATCCAGGTGGAACATATTCAGTATTTAAACTAAGTTTGTTGGTTTAATTAAAATAGATGTCTTTAGGGTGATCAACATTAAATATAAAAGTTTTTTTTTTTAATGTTTTTTTTTTTCCTGAGAGAGAGAGACAGTGTGAGCAGAACACAGAATCTGAAACAGGCTCTGAGCTAGCTGCCAGCACAGAAACCAATGCAGGGCTCAAACCCACGAACTGTGAGATTATGACCTGAGCCGAAGTTGGACGCTTAACCAACTGAGCCACCCAGGTGCCCCTGATATACAATTTTTTCTATCTCAGTTTACTGAAGGTCAAATAAGTTCATGTTATCTGTGTTGCAATTTGTTAGCAAAGGAATGATTTAAAATAATAGTTAATTTTTTCTCAAAGTTCTCATGAGCAATACTTAAAATAGCTTTCAATGTCTTTGGTAACCTGAAACTTTCAAGTTTTGCTTGGATGAAAGTTGATTAAAGTCATTGGAACGTAGACCTTTTCCAAATAGGGTGGAATGCTGAAGCATTGATTACTGAACATAGGTTTCTGTTTCTGCCCTCCCATTTTAAATCTGTTAAAAACTATGCTCATGCTTAACTGATTCATAAGTTTGCCATCTAAAGAGTCTGGTATAGCACTTCACAATTGGTTGCTACCTAGAAACCTGAGTCCAGTGAACACTAAGCTAAAATTCTCCTAAATGTAATTGAGACTGATGGAAATAAGGAAAGCAACTCTGTATATAGAAAAGCAGGAGAGATGTAAGAAAAATCCCAAGAAATGGGAATACATTTTTGTTGAAGGTAAAAGAAGGTAGTTGTGCCCCAAATGAGACTAGTTATTTGGAGAAAGATGGTTTAGGTAAAAATCTGAATGCAAAATAAAGTTGTAGAAGGCTTGTGAAGGAAAAGCTTTAAAAAAAACTTTGATCAAAACTAAGGTTAAAATGAATGATTTTTAAAAGTACACTGGTCTAAGATTAAAATTCTGCTTTCCTCTCTGTCAAAAAGACAAAGTTTCTTGGATTGTTGGTCTCCTAATAAAAAAAAAAGTAAGCAAAGTTTTTTTTTCCTTTTTGTCTGCCCAGAAAATCAATCACTTTTTATCGAGTTTTTGTTTTTATCGAGTCTTTGGTTCCTTGAGAGAACTAAAACTTACCCATATTAAAGAAGCTAAGTTTTGCTAACAACTACTTAACCCTACATATTTGCCTTTAAAATCTCTTATTGCCACTTTGGTTAAATAGTTAAGTTTTAGGGGCATCTGAGTTGCTCAGTCGTTTAAGCATCTGATTTCAGCTCAGGTCATGATCTCACGGTTTATGAGTTTGAGCCCCGCATCTGGCTCTGTGCAGCCTGCTTAGAGCCTGGAGCCTACTTCAGATTCTGTGTCTCCCTCTCTTTCCACCTCACCTCACTCATGCTCTCTCTCAAAATTAATAAACATGAAAAAAATTTAAATATGAAAACACTTTTTCGATAATAAGTTTTGTTTTATAATGATCTGTAATCCTATCTAGGCAGGTGCTTTATAATTTTCTGAAGTTTTTAACAAACTTCCCTGAGATTTGAATTGTAAAGTCTTTTTGACCAATTAGGCCTGTTTATTTGGTATGTTAAGTCACTTAGAAAGCCCTGTCAACCAAATGATGATAACACTTAGGTTGTATTACTTGGGTAAATGCTATAGCTGTTTATAAATGCTATGATATATGCTATGATATATACAACATATATTTTATATAAAATTTCTGAAGTTTTAATATGTTTTGATAATAAGGTCATCTCTCAGTATTCTGATTATTGAAGTGTTACATGTCACAGAAATAATGGAATTTCCTGGTCAATTGCATTATAACCTTTTGTCATTTACAAAATGTGTTTCATCTTCAAGGAGTTTTATAAAAAAGGACTTTTTTTCAACAAATACATGTTTTTGATATCTTTAAAATTATAAAAATAAAATGGATAAAAATTTCCAGAACAGAAAAAGCTGCGTTCAAACTGAAAAAAAAAAATTAGTAACATGGGACTAAGTAAACTGGAAAAAAAAATTATACTTTTATGGCTCTTGTTTGAAACAGTTCTGGTTCTCTAATGTTTGTTCTTCCAGATTGAAAAAACTTTCTCTTAAGATAACTATGTTCTACTAAAGTATAATAAAAATTTCCCTTGTGAACCATTTAAAGCATTTAACTTTTCTTTCTACCTGTCCCCTCTAAATTTCAAAAACTCTTTCTTAGTATTCTCTTTTCCAGGGAAATAATCATTTGCATAAGTTCAGTATGAATCTGTTCTTGCAACAGGAAACTATTAGAAACATTGGTTACTTTGCCAAGGCTTTGACTGGAATCTCCTATTTGAGAGAGAGATGCTTAGACTCAGATATGAACCAGACAGCTTTAAGAAATTGAGGTTAACTTTAGGAAACACAGAGCCAGAAAGCCCTGTCGAAATGTTGGCCTGATACTTCACTTTACAGTGGTCCCAGCAGCCTTACCAGCTGAGTAAAGAATGTCACTTCCTGGAAGGTACAGAAACCTCAGGACACTTTGGGAACCTAGAGAAGAGGAATTCACCCAAATCTGAAGGTATTACAGGAATGTCTGATGGCAAGTACTTGGCTTTGCTTCTGGTCTTGAGAGGCTACTAAAAGTTCATCGAGTTTCCCTGTAAAAATTTCCAGCAAGGCAAGTTTTAAAATATTTATATGTTCAATCATCCTTCTTGCTGAGCTTATGTAAATAATTAGGCCAATTTTTCTAAAATTGGACTTGTTTTACAAACAAGTTAGTTAATTTGGCTATCTCTGGAAATAAGGGCTATTGTAGAGAGATAAACTGTGTTTCAATAACACATCTTTGCCGGTGTTAAATTCTAGTTCTGATGGTCTTTAAATATTTATTTGCCAAAGCTAGACACCTTGAGGTAAGCTTCAGAGCAATGGTAGATGTAGAGGCTCATGTAGAGATGATCTTTGGTCCTGTGCTGGGAGCCGCACTGGCCTCACTGGATGACAGTCACAGCGAGGAAATGGCAGTGTTTGTACAGCTCCTGCCACGAGAAACAAAAACTGGTATCTCCTTCTGCTACTACTGGCTCATGTTGGAAATGAGCCTGCTGGTATTGACCTGACCTCACAATATTCCAGATCAGACCGATATTCCCCACCCAGATTGCTCATAAGGAAAAGCATATTCCTGCCTTTTCAAAAGAGACTTCAGATGAAAGCATTGTGGATGATTGTCGAAAGGCTCTTCCTATTGGCCTTGCAGATCCAAGACTTAGATAATAAAGGGGGCTAAGAACACAAGTTACAATGGAGTCTGGCCCTGAGACAAAGAGCCTAATTTAGAGTTAAAGACAGATATCCACCCCCACCCAATTGTTTCTGCTTGGAGCACCTGCCCCCCAAGGCATCTGTGATCAGTATTTGGAGTGACTTGCTCTGGCCTTGAATATGTTGATTGCTCCCTGTGAAGGAACCTATTGAGGAACTTCTTCTTTTGTGATTATGGGAACAAACACTGTGTTTCCTGAAAGACCTGTTTTTCTTGATACTTCCACGTTAAACAAACAAACTATTGACCCCTGCCCACTAAGAAGTAACTTCACCCTTTTTCTAAAAACATTGTCTTGTATGCTTCCCCATAAGATAAGCATCTAAATCCCCTACCTCAATCACTATTGATAAGGTTATGCATGAGTCTTCTACAAATCTGTTCTGGCGAATTCTTACGTATCAAAGAAGTTTGTCATCAGAAAGCATTGTCTAAGGCAAATGCCACTTCTGTGCTGTCCCCCAAACAATTATAAAGTTGAGGCCCAGTCAGAGCAGAGATTGCTGCCTGGTGATCAGAAAGAATCTCGGGGCTCTCTCAGCCCTCCGTCACTGACACTGTCCATCCTTCAGGGACCCCTGGACCCGGCTGCCTCTGGCAGTCCTGTTGCTCTATGGGCCATTCAAAAGGATCACCAGAAGCATTTGAATTATAAACCAGAGAAACCAGTCGGATTCCTGCTTCCTGGTCCCACTCTTTCTGAAAATGCTTCAAGTATGACATTTAAAAATCTTCTCACTGGCAGCACTCAAGACTCAGGCACTGGGTTCATAATTTGCTCTATTAACCTCTATTTTTATTTTATTTCCATAAAAGTGCCTTTTATTAATTACCTGATTGCTTACCAAACAAAACAGTGTCTATATGATGGTTAACACCACATGGTACACAATTAAGGCCTTATAAATAACTCTCAGAATAATATATTAAAGACTGAAATAACTCAAATGCCTAAGGCAGTTCTACATAATAGAATGACATTAGATGTTTTAACAGCTACACCAGGTAGAACTTATCCTACCATAAATGCAAAATGCTGTATATATGTTCCAGATTACCACAAAAGTATTTCTAGATTTCTGACATAAGCACTCAAGTTGGAACTTTAAACAATTCCTTTCTTTCCTTTAATAATTGGCTATACTCCTGGACTAAAGGAAGATTTTTGTCACCTGTCAAAGGGCTCTTATTTGGGCTTTTTTCCCTTCTTTTTGTTACTGTAATCAGGTTTTTCTGTTTTCTCCCAAGTCTCTCCACCAGGTGTGAGACTCCTTCATTGCCATAACTTTAAGTGGACAGATAATCTTTAATACTGGGCACTGGGTGTTATATGTCAGTGATGAATCATGGGAATCTACCCCCAAAACCAAGAGCACATTGTATACACTGTATGTTAGCCAACTTGATAATAAAGTAGATTAAAAAAAAAAAGAAAACTTCCATATAATATCAACTCTAGATACAGCTGCTTTAAGCCTTCCCTAACTCCTATTAAATTCTTAACTGACCAACCTCTACGCCCCTATTCAGCAGGAAGGGGATACAAAAGATGAGAACTTCAGCCTTCAACAACCTTAAAGATTTAAGGATAAAAGTTGTTCAGGGGAGAAATGATGAGGGAGACAAAGGCAAGAGAAATGTAGCTTAAATTAAATTGCTTACAGCTCGCTGATAGACACCTGAAACATGTAGAGCGTGACCTTCCTCATAGCTGCCCTAGTGCCTTAATGTTTGTTTTATTAAAACCTAAAAGTAACCTTATCTTAACAGCAGTTAGCTCCTCAAGGCCCTGAAAACCTTGTATCCAAAATTCCTTAGAAACTTACTTTATCTCTATCCCCCTTCCCTCTACAAACTTAAAAGTATATAATCAGTCCCTCCTCACAATCCCAATGAAACTCTTCCTGCCCACAAGTCCTGTTCCCATGTTACAATAAAACCACCTTTTTGCACCAAAAACATCTCAAGAATTCTTTCTTAGCCATTTGCTCATGAACCCCACTTCATAATTTCATCAAGAAGAATAAGGCAGAAAAGGGAAAGAAGTCAGAGTTGCAGACAGGATGAAAAAAAATCTTTTTCCTTTTAGATTACACATTTGGATTAAGGCTGCATAATTTCGGTGTCTTGGAACACCTGGAACAAATGGGATTTTCCATGACTCCTTAGACTTCCACAATTGCAGGGAAACACTGGACTTAATTTATACTGGATGTAGGCAATACCAGATTTTGGTTTTTACAAAGCAGCCTAAAAAGGCAGTGATTGTTCCTTCTGCCCCTCTTTACCTCTACACTTACCTCACTTTCTCTCTTCAGAATTCAAGCTTTTAAAAAATCATTCCCTATTGATTATTGTATTAATCAGGGTTTTCCAGAGAAATAGAAATATGAGGAAATATATATATATGAGGATATATATATAATATATATATTTATATATAAATATAAAGAGATTTAGTATAAGAAATTGGTTCATCTGATGATGGAGGCTAAGTCCCAATATCTGTAGTCTGAAGACCTGGAAAACATATTCCAGCTCAAGACCATCAGGCAGAGAGCAAAATCTCTCTTGCTCAACCTTTTTGCTCTAGTTAAGTGTTCACTGGATGGGAGGAAACACTCCCATTTGGATAAGGAAATCTTACCTGCTTTGTCCAGTTCGTTAATTCAAAAGTTAATCTTATCCAGAAACACCCTCAAAGACACATCCAGAATAATGTTAATAAATGTGAGCAAATTGGCTCAGTAAAGCTGATGTACAAAATTAAGCACCATGGTCAAATTTAAAGTCTTTGGCATTCTAGCAAGGATAGACTGGGGTGCATCCCCAGACAAAATAACAATAACAAAAGCTGTTTAACTGAGGTTTTCCTTCAAGAAACAACTGCTTTGATGTCAAAGTGGTTGTCAGTATTTTATTCTAAAATACGAAGGAGGGTTTAACTCACTACAAGTCCAATAGGTCTTCGAAGAAAGAATAGAAGAGCTAGGGTTGAAGCATTTCAAGAGGATTCCATGGAAGAAGGGACTTAAACAAGACTTGAAAATTAGTGAGGATTGAATCAACAGAAAAATGCACAAATGCTGCTTTACAACTGCATTGTGTCAGAATCAGATCACAGGTTAACAAATTTGCCAGTGAATATTTTGTATTTCCAGTTCTTAGATTTGGTCTTGAAGAGAAAATTAGTTCGTATTTATTCTCTTATCTTTTTCATCAATTGCCTTGAGCCCTGTCAATGACATGTGCTATGGAAATAGAAGGGAGTCAGAACAGAAATTACTTCTAAGTTTATCTCTTTTTCTCTTCAGCTTGTCATTGGCTATGTCAAACTAAGGTTTAGCTTAAGTTCATGATCCATGGTGAGATTTTTAAGAATAATACATTAGGTAAGACTATTCTAATAGTGAAACTGTGGGGTTTTTTTTTCCTTCCCTTTCCTTGATTTTTGAACCATCAGAAGAATAATCTTCAGTAGAAAATGGACCTGAGAAGATAGAATGTCTTGGCTGTCTGATAAACTCTTGACTGATCTGTTTTGGTATACCTAAAAGGTCTTATCTGAAAAATGTATATATCCATTTCTCAAGGTCAAAGAAGAGATCATGACTTCCTTTAGAGTAAACATGTCAGGCATCAAAAAAGTCATAACTATTAGTCAAGTATAAAAGTAATAAATGTAAGTCTGTAGATGCTATCTTCTAGTATATCAAACTACAGGTAGTTTTTTTTTTATTGCATCTCACTTTACTGCACTTTACAAAAAGTGCAATTTTTTAAAAACTGAAGATTTACAGCAAACTTGTGTTGAGCAAGTCTATCAGTGCCATTTTTTTAAACAGCATTAGCTCATTTCATGTCTCTGTGTCACATTTTGATAATTCTCACAATATTTCAAATACTTTCATTATTATTGTATTATGTTCATCTGTGATATGTTATCTTTGATGTTACTATTATAAATGTTTAGGGACACAATGAACCATGCCCATATAAGATGGCAAAACCACTCAGTAAATGTGTGTGTGCCTGCTCCTCAAACTGTTCCCTTGTCTTTTATCCTCAGGTTTCCTTATTTTCCTGAGACATAACAATTTGAAACCTGGTCACTTAATAACCCTGCAATGGCCTCTAAGTGCCAAAGTGAAAGCAAGAATTGTGCATCCCTTACTTTAAATCAAAAGCTAGAAATGATAAAGTTTAGTAAGGAAGGCATCATGTGTAAAGCTGAGAGACCAAAATCTAAACATTTTGCACCAAAAAGCCAAGTTATGAATGCAATAGGAAAAGTTCTTGAAGGCAATTAAAAGTGCTACTCCAGCGAACACATGAATGATAAGAAAGCAATAGTGCCTTATTTCTGTTATGGAGTGAGTTATATAGTGATCTGGATAGAAGATCAAACCAGCCACAACATTCCTTTGGGCCAAAGCCTAATTCAGAGAGAGGTTCTAACTCTCTTCTCTTAAGAAGAGATGAGGAAGAGATGAGTAAGAGAGATGAGGAAGCTGCAGAAGAAAAATTGAAAGCTAGCAGAAATTGGTACATGAGGTTTAAGGAAAGAAGCCATCCCCATAACATAAATGTAAAAACATAACAATGCAAGATGACGCAGAAAGTTACTCAAAAGATCTAGCTAAGGTAATTAATGAAGGTGGCTACACTAAACAACTGATTTTCACTGTAGACAAATAGCTTTCTACTGGAAGAAGGTGCCACCTAGGACTTTCATAGCTACAGAGGAGAACTCAATGCCTGGCTTCAAAGCTTCAAAGAATAGGCTGACTGTCTTATTAAGGGACTAATACAGCTAACAAATTTAAGTTGAAACCAATGATTATTTACCATACCAAAAATCCTAGGGCCCTTAAGATTATGCTACATCTGAGGGTGCCTGGGTGGCTCATTCAGTTAAGCCCCCGACTCTTAGTTTTGGCTTAGGTCATGATCTCACGGTTCATGAGTTTGAGCCCTGCCTCAGTCAGCACAGAGCCTGCTTCATATCCTCTGTCCCCACCTCCCTCTGTCCTTCCCCCACTTGCACTCCTTCTCTATCAAAATAAATACATAAAAACTTAAAAGAATTCTGCTACATCTATTCTGCCTGTGCTCTAGAAATGGAAGAACAAACCCTGAATGACACTTGTTTACATAGTTCAGTGAATATTTTAAGTTCACTTTTGAGACATATTGCTCAGAAGAAAAAAAGGGGGGGATTCTTTCAAAATATTACTGCTCATTGAGAATGTACTTGGTTACCCAAAAGTTTTGATGGAGATATACAAGGAGATAAACATTATTTTTGTGCCTGGTAATACAACACCCATTTTGCAGCCCATGGATCAAGGAGTAATTTTGACTTCAAGACTTAAGAAAAACATGTCAGAAAGCTATAGCTGCTGTATACAGTAATTCCTGTGATGGATCAGGTCAAAATAAATTGAAATTCTTCTGGAAAGAATTCACCATTCTAGATGCAATTAAAAACATTTGTGATTCATGGGAAGAAGTCAAAATGTCAACATGAACAGGAGTTTGGAATAAGTTGTTTCCAACCCTCATGTATGACTTCAAGAGTTTCAAGGCTTCAATGGAGGAAGTCATGGCAGATGTGGTGGACGCAGCAAGATAACTAGAAGTGGAACCTGAAGATGTTACTGAATTGGTACAATCATATGATAAAAATTTCACATGAGGAATTGCTTCTTATGGATGAGCAAAGAAAAGAGTTTTCTTGAGATGCAGATTGTTGAAATGACAAAGAATTTAGAATATTACATAAACTTAGTTGATAGAACAGTTGAAAGGTTTGAGAGGATTGACTTCAAATTTCAAAAAAATTCTGCACTAAAATTCTCTCAAACAGCACTTCATGCTGCTGAGAAACTGTTTTTGAAAAGAGCCAAACCATGTGGCAGTTTCATTTTTGTCTTGCTTTAAGAAATTGCCACAGCCACCCTAGCCTTCAGCAAATACCACCCTGATCAGTCAGCAGCCATCAACATTAAGAAAAGATCCTCCATTGGCGAAAAGATTATGCTTTGCTGCAAGTTCAGATGATAGCATTTCTTTGCAATGAAGTATTTTCTAAAGTATGTACAGTTTTTTAACATAGTGCTATTGCTCACTTAAGACTATGGGATAGTAGAACATAACCTATATATACACATATGTATGTATGTATGTGTATACTAGGAAAACGATAAAATAATTTGACTCACTGTTGTAATATTAATTTTATTGTGGTGATCTGGAACTAAACCCACAAGGCATAACTTGGAAGTATCCAAGTTATGCCTTTATTTAAATAAATATCAATAAATTTCCATATCATTCCCATAATATAAGGCATTATAATGATTATGCAAATTTTAAAGAATAGAATAACCATGGATGAGAAAAATATTAGTACTTGTTTTCAGTTTTAAATCTAAAATTCTTGGAAATAAGTGTTTTTTCTAACCAACTTTGAACTATTTTTTTGGTGTTTAGTTGTTTTTTAAAATTGCTTTTGAAATCCAAGCAATGACATTTACACTGATTTGTATTAAAGATTTAAAAAAGTCTTTAGCTCACATAAACCAAATTAATAATAGATGTGTGCAAAATATCCTAGGCCAAAGAAATAAACAATGTTTGTTTTGGTATATATTACTAAGCAAAAAGGCTAGAAATGAATTTTAAAAATAAGTTTTAGGTCTCCTTTTATAACACTCGGAAAACATGTTGAATAAGGAATTTGGAAGGCAGAATTTTAAGAACTCACCATCCTAGCTTTGGATAGAAGCAAACACAAACCATCTTAGTCACCGATAATCTTACTCTTTTCTTTTTTTAATGTTTTTTATTTATTTCTGAGAGCGAGAGATAGCGTGAGCAGTGGAGGATCAGAGAGAGAGGGAGACACAGAATGCGGAGCAGTCTCCAGGCTCTGAGCCAGCTGTCAACACAGAGCCTGATGTGAGGCTCAAACACACGAACACTGAGATCATGACCTGAGGCGAAGTCAGATGCTCAACCGACTGAGCTACCCAGGCGCCCTCCGATAATCTTACTCTTAAAAAGACTAACTCAGTTATTGGTCAGGGGCAAGATGGCAGAGAAGTAGGGAGCTCTGTACCTGTACTCACACCCAGGCATCACACGGAAAAGATTTGAAGCCATAGGAAACCGTACCACACCCAAGAGATTGGGAGAGAAAGGACACAGATTCCACTGAGAAAGACTTCTAACGTGAGTGCGAACTGGGGAAGTAAAAATCGGGCCTGGATTGGAGACTGGAGAGATGGGCCACCCCCCTCTGTGGGGAGTGAGAGGGGAAAAAGAAAGAGTCTGAAACAGAAAAACCTCTGCTCGGGGTGTAGAAAATCTTTGTGCACAAAATACCTATGCGTCAGGCCCCCCCACGCTCCAAGTCGCCCAGGAGGGGCTGCACTCGTGATTTGCTTCTTTGTGCTGGCTCCTGGCTGGCTGGGAGAGGTTGCGCGCTTGCAGCCATTACCCTCGAGGAGGGCTTGGACCTCTGGAGGAGGCGCACCTGCTTCCGGGCTCCTAGCTGGCTGGAACTCTAGAGGGAAGGCAAAGCACTAAAAACTGGCAGATGTGACTCCGAGTTCGTGTTTTGGATGACTGAGACACAGAGGGAACTTGATTTCCTCATTCCAGCGAGCTCAGCGCACTGGCAGACAAAGCCCTCCTCCCTGCCCAGGCCCCCCAGCCCCACCCGGAGGAGAAGGGAGCGGCAGCTTCTGGCTCCACCCCCAGAGCTAGCCTGGAAGATTGGAATCGCCCTGAGGGGAAAGCCAGGGGATCGCCTGAGGCAATTTCAGTGGGGTGCTTGGCCTAGGATTTGGAGGCTGGGACTAGCCTGGGTAGAAAAGCACAACAAACTTTGACTGAGCCCCTGGCCCAGGAAGTTTACACGCCTATAAAAGCGAGGTGGAGCGCCACCACTCTCCTCCCTACAACTTCCAGGCAGAACTCCCGCCTGACTCACTGGATCACACCACGCCCATCCCTGCTTGAGAGCTGCCCTCCTCCCTTATCCCGCCCTTTTTTTGTTTGTTTGTTTGTTTGTTTTGTTTTTGGGTTTTTTTTCCTTTTTTTCCTTTTTTTTCTTTTTTCCGCAGACAACTGACCTGATTACCTCTGGTCACCAGGGTGCTTAAACAATCAAATTTAGTCCATTCTGTAGATGTAAATTCTACACCTCCCGACATTTTCATTTCTTTCTCTCAGGAGTAATTAGACTATATAGTTTCTCTGGATAATTCCAGCATCCTTCTCTCACCTATCCAACCATATTCTACNAGGGGGGCGGGGGGATTGGGCATGGAGGAGGGCACTCGTGGGGATGAGCACTGGGTGTTATGTGGAAACTAATTTGACAGTAACCTATTTGTAAAAAAAAAAAAAAAAAGACTAACTCAGTAGGAATATCCACAAACTCTCTTGGTTACACTTACCAGGGTTTCATTTTCTCAAGAAATAAATTTTGAAAAAGAAATCATAGCTTTTGGTTTCATCATGTCATTTCCACCCTCCATGAATATTGAGCATAACTAAGGCACAGCTAAAACTAACTGAAAAATATGGTACTACTTGGTCATCTCTATATTTTTTTCATTGGCCCAATAGTTCCCAAATGATAGAATAAATATAGATGTATCATCAGCCATCAAAAAGAATGAACTCTTGCCATTAACAGCGGCACAGATGGACAGATGGAGCTGGAGTGTATTATGCTAAGGGAAATAAGTCACCCTTAAGACAAATACTGTATGATTTTACTCATATGTGGAATTTAAGGAAACAGATGAACATAGGGAAAGGTGGGGGGAGAAAAAAAGAGGGAAGCAAACCATAAGAGACTCTCAACTATAGAGAACACATAGAAAACTATAGAGAACTTGCTGGAAGGAGGTGGGCAGGGGTAGGTGGGTTAATGGGTGATGGGCATTAAGAAGGGCACTGGTTGAGATGAGCACTGGGTGTTATGTGATGAATCACTAAATTCTACTCCTGAAAACAATATTAAACTATGTGTTAACTATAATTTAAATAAAAATTTGAAGAAAAAAATCTAGATGTATGGGCAAGTAGTTCCTGGAGTCTTTATTTTGCTTTAGTCATTTTTTTTTATCATCTTGGTTTACTGTATATGTGATTCATACTGCACAGTGAACAGACTTTGGGAAAAATCAGACTATATTCAAATTCCTAATTGTTCAATTTTTACGTTGTCTTATCTGGGGAAAATTACCTAGCCTTTATTCACCTCAGTTTACTTTACTCTAGTTATGCATGTTAGTTGAGGCCTGAGCACATTGTTCAAAATTAATGTTGTGCTGTGTCCTTTAATAGCACTTCTTTCACACACTTTTATACTTCATAACAGTCATAAATACAAAAAATAGTCATAGTATAAAAAGCCATTTTGTCTTATATTCTTATATTTTTCCTTAAAATATTTTTATATTCATGCACCATTTTGATTACCTAATGCATTTCATTTATTGTTCAATTATTTCACACACATTTATTGGTCTCCTACTATGTGCCAGACAGTGTCAAATCCTGAGAATGAACAAGGTACAATCCCTACTCTCAAACAGTTTACAGTATATTAGGGAAGAGTAGAAGGAAAAAAAAGACAGTGAACGATTATATGTGCTATAATGGATACATAATCAGAGTTCTTAGGAGAGAACAAAATGAGAAATAATAGAGTACCTGTTTAAAAATTTTTTTTAACGTTTGAAGGAGGCCTCGGTGACTGAAAAATGTTCCTCAGATAGAAAACCAAGGGAGACTGGAAAAGGAAATATTAGGCACAATGAACTGCTTATGCAAAGACACAGAGATGTGAAATTTTAGCATATCAATCCTAGCAACCATACTCTTCAATCAATTATAAATCTATTGCCCTTTACCACTATTCTTGGTTCCTTAATACATTTTCTGTGTATGACTTAGAAAGTAATCATTTTATGTAGGTGTCAATGTGGATTTTATATGTACAGAAAACTACTATCTGGAAGTAAGAATACCCCAGCTATATTTTGTTTATTTTTGAGAGAGAGGGTGTGAGCAGGAGAGGGGCAGAGAGAGGGGGACAGAGGATCCAAAGTGGGTTCTGCACTAACATCAGCAAGCCCGATGTGGGGGGTGAAGTCACAAACCACAGGATCATGACCTGAACTGAAGTTGGATGCTCAACCGACTGAGCCGGCATCCATCATTTCTATTTTTAAATTTTAATTTCATAAGATATTTTTCACATAGTACAGTTATATAGTTCCAAAATTGAAAAGTCAGGGTATACATCAAAAAATTTCCTTCTCACAGCCACCCATTTGTTAATCTACATCAGTTATTTATTCTCTTGTTTTTGTCTACAGCTATTTTATGTAATATGCTATCAAGTACTCTCAGATATTCTTTTTTATTCGACAATAAATCCTACAGATCTTTCCATGACAGCACAAAAAGTTATGTTTCTAATTAATAATTTAAATAGTTTCCCAACAAAAGAAATGTATATTGTTTCCAAACTGTTGCTATTTAAATAATGCAGAAATTAATTAATATCTTTTTACATGTTATTCCAGTCATGTGAAATGTCTCTAGAGGCTAAATCTAAAATAGGGGCATCAAAGAATAAATATAATTATGTTCAACACCGCCAAACTCTTCTTCACAGCAGTTATATGTACCCATACTGAAACCAGCAATATACAAGGGTCTCTGTTGTCCCATAGCCTGGGTAACAATGGGAGTTATTTCTCATATATTTTGGGAGTTTTATTTAATTTTTGAGAGAGAGGCAGACACAGAATCCAAAGCAGGCTCTAGGCTCCAAGCTAGCTGTCAACACAGAGCCCAATGCGGGGCTCAAACTTACGCAGTGCGAGATCTTGACCTGAGCTGAAGTCAGGTGCCCCTAGGAGTTATTTTCTAACCTGGTATATCTAGATAGAAAGAAAATGCCTTGTTCTTAAGATCTTTCTCTCTATGTATGTAGTGTTTGAGTATAATTTTTTATGTTTTTATATTATATGTAGGAATGAGCATAGTTTGATTACTGTAAGAATCATTTTTCTTTTTTATGGGATGCTTGATCTCAAATATTTCCCCTTTTTTCCCTTTAAGATTTTGATCCTATTCTAAGTATACGTGTTCTTTATATATTAAAATTGGTTATAGATATTTAATACACAAAGCAAAATCTATGATGAGCAAAAAATATTTAACTATATTCAAATGGTCCATTTTTCTTCTGTCTATAATAGCTAGAGTATTTTATAGTCAATACAGATTTTCCTTCATACCAATACACACATTCATAATTCCCAAATGTGAAATTCTAATAGCATATAAATGGAAATAGCAATAAAAGATGGTAGGTATGCTTAAAGTCAAACTTGAAATTAGTACTATTAATTTTTTATTACTTAAAAAAATTAATGAGTATCTGCTCCCAATGTAATGAATTTCATATATAGATTTCAATTTTATTTTGAGATGACATTTTAATGGGAGTGTAAGTAAATTAGAAAAAATATTAGTCACTAACACCTGAAATAAAAACTCATTTGGAGAGCTTTTTGGAGAGGGTGGTCGATAAAGAGGTTGATGTGTTGATCATTTTCTGTACAGTATTCTGTGGAAACATCTTTAGATGATTTCAAAGGGGGGCCTACCCTTTTAGGCAAAAGAGCTTCTGATTTTTTTCAGAATATTTTCTCTACCAGGCACTGTGACCATAATGGGCAGAATGCATGGTAGCACTATTATAACAGAATGAACGTTGGACTTATAAAGTTAATATTGTAAAGAAAGGATCTAAAATAACTATATGAAGTGACGGGATTCTGTGTGAGTATTTCCTCCATATCGGGTTTCACTGAAATAAAAGGTGCAGCCATCTTGTTCATTTTCATACATCTTTACCTAGTTAATTTAAAATGTAAACACTCCACATAACCAATTTTATTGCATAATAAAAATGTTTTAATACTGCTCTGAAAACTCAAATGTGTTTAACAATTTATTTTTAAAATACTCCTCTAAATTGATAATGTGTAGAAACCAGCAAGTTTTAAGGTGACATGATTTGAAATAATCATGGAATGCTACCATTTAAAAATAACAAATATGTAGCCTCAAAAATGCATTAAGTAAATCATAAGGTTTTTACATAGTACTAATGATTCACCCTGAGCATACTGTGAAAGTTCCAATCATTAAGCCATATTCATTACCAGATGCCAAGAAGAAGTAGACGCTAACCCTGCTGGATTTCTAATCCTTGGCCAAAGCAGATTCCAAAAACAGAGAGAAATTAAAAGCTTTGCTGATTGGATTACTAAAACACATAATGGTTAAAACGAACTTCAAAATGCAAATATTTCAGAAATCTGTAGTTTTCTTGGATACAAAATTACAGAAAAGTAAAATTCCTTAGAATATTAGATCATTGAAAAGTCCATTCTTTCAAATACACATATATAATGCCACAACCCCTATCATTTCTGTTTGCTTTGCATCTTTTCCAAAATAACAACATTTATATTTCATTGTTTTGTTTAAAGGCATTCAGTTTTGTATGCTTTCATTGGTAACACAAAAGAGATAAAAGACCAAAAAGAAAAAAAGACAGGTGTCATTGTTCTACATTTATAAATAAGACAGCTCTACTAACATCAATAATTATATTCATTATCCTTGTACCTTTGTGACTTTTAGGTGAGCATATATTTACCATGCTTCCGTAGTGACTAATTTTGGAAATGCAGAAAATGCAACCTAAGAAGCCAGAGCTGCTATGGCTTACCTACAAAGCTTGGAGACTGTTATGGTACATGGACAACATGATGGCAGTGTTCTCTGCTGTGAGTTCTGGATTTCCCTCATGGGTTTAGATTTCTGCTCACCTTTATATTTATAAGAGTACTAATCCTGTGTGTTTTCCTTATATAGCCTCACCTTCCATTGATCTCCACCAAGTCCATTCCTGGACTAGAGAAGAGGCTAATAAAGGAAATATGCATTTGATTATTATGGTCTAAATACTGTGTTCTTTTGTTGTCCTATTATAATTACTCCTATAATAACTTTATGAAGTAAAGGCAATTTCACTCACACCTTTCACAATTAAGTAAATTAAGATAGAAAAAGAATAGGTTATCCTGTGAAAATTATCTACTTTTTAAAATTCATGGGAGAAATTGAAACCCAAAGTCTATGGGATGTCAGAGTCCTGGCTTTTAGCCTGTTTTTCTCCCTTATCTAACAGATTCTAAACATATATATTAATGACAAAAAAATGTCTTCAAAGGTGAAAGAATCAGGTTTGGTGTTTTGGATTCTGCAATTAATTTGGGGATATTCAAAAAACAAATTAGTAGACTGGGTCAAATAAAATCCATTGATGTCCCAATGATAACTCTATGTGAAGCCTTTTGAAAATATAATTTAAAACTATGGTAGACTTCCCAAAATGTATTAAAAACAAATAAAATATAACCTCTGGGGGTCATCTGAAAATCAAACTACTTCAGATTTGTCACACACAGGTGTCTTGTACAAAGATGGTATTCACCCCCCAAAAGTCAAATGACCATATAAATTAAAAAAAAAAAAACAACCCTTAAATTCAAGTTTTAATTTTGTTTCTAAGTTTGTACCAGACTATATTTACTGCCAAAAATTAAACATGAGATATTACAATGGTAATAAAAATGTCATGTAGGATTTGCTTATGTACTTTTAAATGATATTAAAAGTGAATTGTAAACTAGACTGCATAAAGGAAAAAAGTGTATAGCTATTGATCTTCTTTAAATGAGAAGGTTTTGCCATTGCTGTGGTAGGGAGGCTTGCCACAGGAATGTAGACAGCTCATTAATGTCCAAACTTAAAGATGAAGGGGCCTATTTTTAGACAATTAGAGGGTTGAAATACTATGTGTTTTCTCATCTTAGAATTCTACACAATAGCAGAAGGCCATCTGAAATGGTTAAGTAAATCTTTGACCTTGAAATGTGGGTAAAATTTTTAAGAAAGGAAGGAATAGGGCTTAATATGTATCTGAGGAATTGACACAACATGGTGAAATATAAGAGACCATAGTGCCTAAAACTGTGCTTTCCTCAATTGTCAAGAGAGAAATAAAATGATTTAATCTCCCTTATACCTATAGGGACATAACCCAAGTTGTCTTGGTCAATCTTATAGGTCACAAAAGTATGATAGCAGATATACAACAAAGCTCTCCAAATTAATTTTACCCTGATAGTGGTAAAAATAATGATTTTATGTGATCATTTACTCCTACATTTTATTATTATTTCATTGTATATAAGTAATCATGATGTTTATATATCATTCTAGAATATGCAACAGAAAAATATTTGTACAAAAATATATATGTCTAGTTTTAAAAGAAGAGGTAAAATCTGTGTTTCCAGCAAGTAGAGTGAATCCCATACAATTTTCATGTGAACAACACCATGTTATTGCTCCCAGGGCCTGAATGTTGTCAGTGTTCTCAGATCTCTTACCTTCCATGGTAGAGAGGAACAAAGTTTTTGCACCAGACTGTTCATTCTTGAGATACCATATGGTTTATATAAATCTTACATTTTTAAAAATCAGGAATTATAATATCTGCAACTGCTCTTAGGTATTTTTAAAATATTTTCTAGTCATTAAATTAAATGACTATTCATTTAGCTTAAATTTCAAATTGTACAAAAATACATACTGCAGTGCCTGATTTTAATGCTGTACCTTAGAGCAAAGTTTGCCATTACACAGGTCAGTTTTGAAGCTGGTTCCTTTTGTGAAATACACTCTCATGCTAACTCCATATTTTATACTTATGTTTGAATTACATGTTCCTATTTTAATCATTTGGATTACAAACATTATCATAACAAATGTGTTTAGTAATATTTATATTTATCATGTTGCTATATTCATTCTCCCTAATCACCAGCAGAGAAAAGAGGCTCACTGTTCCTGTTCTCAGGCCCTCAGAATTATTTGCAGTTCTGGAAATTCTCCCTCTGGCTCCATATTTAGGATCAAGAGATCCTAATAATAAATATATAATTTATTATTATGTAATAGGACTAATTCTTTAANTTTACTTACCTTCCTTAAAATTATCAAACTTTCTATTTGTCTCTTATTTGTGGTACTTTATAGGCTATGTAATTGGACTAATTCTTTAAAGATTGGGGCAATAGATAATATCCTCTGGAACAGTAATTCCTGAGTCTGGTTTTTTATCACAATCGTTGGTAGAGCATGAGAAATATTTATCAAATTATAAATTGTTGATACTTACAGTGGTGTTGTTTCTTTAGGCCTGTAAATTAGTCAGAAATCTGTTTTGTAAGTTAACTTCCCAAGTGTTGTAACAAATCTATACACAGGATTTGAGAACCTCTTCTCTAGCAGGATGTGATTATTTAATAATAATAAACATTATTATTAAAAAATTATTCTCCCTTCCTTGACACTCTTTAGTTCCCATTTTCCACTCCTTCTAACCCTGAAAAGATTCACTCCTTCCCTGAAGAACAGCACCTACATGTGAGGCAACAGTATTGGCTTCACATACCTTTATTTCAATTACAAGAAAAATTTCATCCTTCCGTTGCATTCACGAACCTGCACTAGTTTGACCAACATCACATATATTGACATCATTTTCCAATTCTTCGAGTCTGTCTCCTCTCAGAATCCCATGCCATGCAAACCTGATTTAGGAAAGCCCAATATCTAGGCCTTATTCTCCTGTATCCATAAGTGTAACTCAGGGGAAATCACATCGTCTCTTTGAGCCACATTTCCCCTCTACAAGACAATGGGTTTATTACAGGACACATTATGAAGCTATGTGAGCATTAAGTGGTCAGCTGGCCATAGGTGACAGATTACTGCTCAATATATTTGACATCATAACTTAACCTTCTGAATTTATTTATGGAATAGAGATTATGTTTAAAGGAAATATAAAGATAATACATGACTTAAAAATAGCTTCCCTACTTAGTTAAATATGACAGTAACCTTTAGTCTTTTATTAAGCAGATAAACCAGGAAATGTTTTGATGAGAGAAAATAAAATTAAAATTAACCAGCATTTGCCCATGATAAATGTTAGCCTAATAATAGGAAAGAATGTTTTTCTACCATTGTTATGAATCCTCTCGTATGAAATTCAGAAAAATCTCTCTACCTGATGCCTTTAGTTAGTAGATGGCTTATTGAATCAGAAAAATTCACATCCTGCTAGAGAAGAGGTTCTCAAATCCTGTGTATAGATTTGTTACAACACTTGGGAAGTTAACTTCCAAAACAGATTTCTGACTAATTTATAGGCCTAAAGAAACAACACCACTGTAAGTATCAACAATTTATAATTTGATAAATATTTCTCATGCTCTACCAACGATTGTGATAAAAAACCAGACTCAGGAATTACTGTTCCAGAGGATATTATCTATTGCCCCAATCTTTAAAGAATTAGTCCAATTACATAGCCTATAAAGTACCACAAATAAGAGACAAATAGAAAGTTTGATAATTTTAAGGAAGGTAAGTAAATTCAGGTCAAAAATCTGAAAGACTTTTTCAAAAAATTATGGCTCTTACCTGTGTAGTTGAAATTTGGTAAGAGTAGAACCTAAAAATTCTCACCCTATTAATAAATAAATAAATAAATAACAAGACAAATATGTGAGGTAATAGATGTGTTCATTCAAAGGGGGGATTCTTTCATACTGTATATGTACATCAAATCCTGATGTACACCTTAAATATCTTTTATTATCTTTTAATTTTATTTAAATCCAAGTCAGTTAACATATAGTGTAATAAAACTGTCCATTTTTACCTTCATAAATATCAACATTTTCTTTATATACTTAGGTACTCTTACTTTGAGTGCACATAACAGTTATATCATCTTTTTAAAAAATCAAGTTGGTTAACATAGAGTACAGTATTGGTTTTAGGAGTAGAATTCAGTGATTCATCACTTACATAAAACACCCATTTCTCAACCCAACAAGTGCCCCCTCCTTAATGCCCATCACCCATTTAGCTCATGTGTGTGATTAGCTCATGCATGTGATGAGCTTATGTGTGTGATGAGCTCATGTGTGTGACGGAGGGAGGTGTACAACATCAGGATTCTGAGAATGAACTCAAGCAGACAGATCCTTTAACTGGTCTGTCAGCCCATGCAGGGTGGTGAGGCTGAAGCCTGGAATGGCTCCCCTCTGGGTCACCCTGGCTCCCTCTTCCACTCAGCTCAGCACACACTTAAGATCTTGTCATTTCACTGAGGTTTTGGAATGATTTTTATTACCCCCTAGCTTCTGGAGAGTATTAGGTTTGTTTTGAGCCTCCCTTCTGGTCTACTTATTTTGTGACCTGTCCCTGTCCTGGTCCTGGGGCTGCAGTGCAAGTGGAGAATGGAACAATGACCTCTTCACCTTTGTGAAGACTGGCTTTTCACACTGCTACAGAGCTGTCAGCAGCCCGGCTGGGGGGAGGGGGGGGCAGGGCAGCACGTGTCAGTCTTCATCTGAGTCACTGAGGCCCAGGTACTGGCAGACAGCATCATGGTGAAGCTCTATCAGCTGATTCTCTCTCTGCAGCTGCACCAGAGCCTGGCTCCCTTCTCTGTCCAGGTCGAGCAGGTGGCCCACTCTTCCAGCCTGAGGACCCAGCATCACCATCACTCGGTTGCCTTGGACCTTGGGGATCAGAGTCTCCAGCATGTCTTCCCTCAAGTCTTCTAGGACCAGGCCTTCATCTGTTCGACACACACAGGTATCTGGGCCAAGGGCATCTTCAATTGTCATCTTGGTGTTATAATACTGGCCACCTTTATGCAGCTTGTCCACAAAGCACATGTGTAAGTGTCTGTGCAACCAGTGCTGGCTCCTGGGATCTGCCTTCTCATTCATGGCTGCATTCTCCCCCTGTGGGTTGGGAAGGTGTTTCTGCTTCCTCTGTGAGTCCTCCTGCCAGTTGGGGAGGTCCTGATCCCAGAAGGCCTTCTGTGATGAGAGTGTTCCATTCCCTTGTGCTGAGGAAGTTTTATGCAACTGGCTGAGATGAAGGAGTTCTTGTCAAACTCTTGCTGGGAGACAGGCTGCAAGCAGTACCAACAGTCACCTTTCGGCTCCCCATGGCCAGGCAAACCATGGCCCGAACTTGTCAGGATCGAGGCATTCTACCCTCCCAAAGAGGCCTTAGTGAGAGCCAGAAAGGACCACCACAGCTCCCCCCGGCACCAGTCCTTGAGGCTGATCTTCTTTATTCTTCTCTTGATCCTCATCTGGCCTTGGCATGCAGTGGGGGCCAGTGGTGGCCAGGGCCCGGACTTCAGTCAGGTTGGCACCCAGCCCCAACCCCTTTGGCCTCAGTGAGTTAACACGGGGCTTCACCACTTGATTGAAGTTGCGGCCAATGCCCTCGCCAGGTTTCCAGCCCATGTCTCATAGCCAGCCCATAGCCCTCTACAGGGACTGCCTCCTAATCAGCTTCCTCCTGCATTGTCTCAGCCTGGGGTTCGCTATCTGCCCTCTCCCGGTTAGGGATACATCCTTTCTGGATCCTGGGGTTAGCATGTGTGGGGTCAACACCTGATTTCTCTCTCCTCCAGGGATATCTTAGTGTTCTCAGTGAACTCCTTCACAGCCTGGGACAGTCCCCCATCCACCAAGGTCTCAGTATTTGTGGATGGCCCAGAAGCTGGGGTCGGTGGCTGCCTGCCATGGCCATTCTGGATCAAAGGGGTGAGGAGTTCCTTGCGGGTTTCTGAGGGCTTCACACTCTGTAGCTCACTCCCTTCCATGGTCTTCAAGAAATCCTTCTCCTCTGTAGCCCTACCCATGTCATCTCCCATATCTGACAGCTCCCTCAGGTCTGATGTGCGACTGAAGCTGAATGAAATTGGGGCAGCAGAGGCTCTGGCGGCTGCAAAGTACCCTCTTCAGTGTCTGCCATCTTGCCCTTCTTCCCAGGGGACTCTTAACACCTTAAGTATCTTAACATTTTACTTATTTATATCTCAGTGTAGCTGCAAAAAAATATGACTCCTATGATGCAATGTTATTTTCACTAAGGTTCTTTCCAAGTAGACTTAATGCATACTTGACAGAATTAAGGAAATGTGACTCTCCCTTATTCTGTTTTAGGAAATGAAGAAAATGGGTTGTCAAATTAATCTCATTTGCAAAAATATACCATTGACTACCTTTACAATTCTATTGAACTAGGCCTACTTTTTCATTTTTATCTTTAGATGAAATAATTTTTAAAATATTTTTATATGTTATTCCTCACTAATTTTTTAAAAAAGGATTTACTGTCAGGGGTGATGTAGGTCAAAGGGCACAAATTTCCAGTTATAAGAAGAACAGGTTCTGAGAATCTAATGTATAGCATGGTGACTACTGTTAATAATATAGTATTGTACACCTGAAGTAAGCTTATTTTAAGCATCAAGCTGTTTAAGAAATTCTGAGATTTTCTTATTTGTTTTCTGAGCCAGGTTTTCAAATATTCTTGAATAGGTAGTTGTAACTGGCTTTCTTATTATACATAGCTCATGCCACTATGTCAAGTTTTTATTCTTGGTGATAATCGTCTCCATAGCATCAAAATGGCATGAATAAGAATTAGAGCTGCAAATTCAGAGATACAAATGCTATGAATGGTATATGTTCTAAGAATCTTAGATTGGGTTGAACTACGCATCTTTGAAAACTAAAAATTATCATCAATATACTCATACATGAATAATATTATCAAAAATTGCTTTCACCTGTTTTATCATGCAACGGGTCTGTTTCACAGAAATAACAGCATATATCATTGTGTTTTTATGCACATTTGATCTGAGAATTTAATCTCAATAGAAATAGGTCCCATATAGAAATCTTCCTAAAATTTATCTCTAATATCCATTTAATTGACATTAACAATTATTAAGCAGATAAGACCCAGCATTGGTAAAACAGAATAAAAGGCTAAACAACAACAATTTTTAAAAAGCCTTATCCTAAATTCCAGTGCAAAGTAAGTAAATGGAGAGACTCTGATGGAGGCTCAACCTCACAGACTCCAACAGAAATGCTCTTTGGATTACACTATTCTTCTCCTGATATAAAAATAAATCAGATAGGAATTCTATGCTCAATCCTATTCTGCTAAATTATTATTTCTGCTTTTTCTTAGGCTGTATCATCTACCGCTCATGATTTAGATTTATCAGGGCATGTATTTCAAATTGACGGTATAAACCTAAGAGAATCTATTTATGTGTATCTGGACACACACATCAGATAATCCACCCTGTCCATCACAAGAAGTCTCAGTGTCCAGGTGTGAACTAAAGGGACAAAGAAAGTCAGTTGTTTAACGGGAAGTGTGGTAAATTATTCCAATCCATTTTCACCCCTACTCCCTGGTTCGTATTCAAGCAGAAGGGAAAAATCGTTAGTAAAAATGAAACAGTTGTTTACTATGAGGTATAGGCAATGATACTATATGATCTTTACCTTAGCATGTATAAAGAGGCAGGAGCCCTTGTTTGCCACAGTGAAATAAATGTTTGTTAATTTTTGAACTGGAGAGAGTATGAGCAGGGAAGCGACAGAGAGAGAGTAACAGAGGATCCGAAGCAGGCTCTGCACTAACAGCAGAGAGCCTGATATGGGCCTCAAACTCACAAACCATGAAATCATGACCCAAGCTGGTCAGACACTTAACTGACTAAGCCATCCAGGCACCCCTGCCACAGTGAAATAAACAGTGAGAGAGAGCTCAGCCATGACAATAGATCTACTCAGTCATCTGCTCTAACAGCATGGATTTGCAGCAGCACTTGCCATTCCTAAGGGACCAGTGGTGACCACAAATCAGAGAAAAGGTACCTTCAGCAGAAAAGCATTCCCAAAAAGGAGCTCACAGGCCCTGGGGAAACTGGATATAATAAGGAAGTACATGTAAACCTTCTCTGAGAACTTCCACAAATATTTATTATAATGAGCACAGGAAATGCAGTTGTTAGTCCACTATATTAATAAACTGTCCCTATTTATATCTATAATCCAATATGGTCTGGTAACATTGAACCTCACTTGTTAGTATTTATGTACATGCCCCATTCCATATTAACAGGCTTCTTGACTCCTCATATGAACTTTAAGAGACATGTATTAATTAGGTCAAATTTAGATTCCATGAAAAACTCCCAAAACTACCACTCAGTGAGTGGTAGAACTAATATTATAACCAAGTATTTTTCCCTTTCAGAATCTATTTCTTCTACACTGCAGATTATAAGCTAACTAGCTAACTTAAGATCAATAGTTGCCCTTTTGGAAACATCCTAAGAAGTTCTCTCATCTAACCACATTTTATTTTGTGTAAAAAATTACTTAATATAAGCAAGCCTGTTCTCACCATTTTATGTTCCATATTATTTTCCAGTGTGACAACATGAGAAAAATATATTAAAGTCAAAATGGTTAGAGGGGTGCCTGGGTGGCTCGGTCAGTTAAGCATCTGGCTCAATTTCAGCTCAGGTTAAGATCTCATGATTTGTGAGTTCAAGCCCTGTGTCTGGCTCCATGCTGAGAGTGCAGAACCCACTCAGGGTCTCTTCCCCCTCTTTCTGCCCCTCCCTTGCTCACATGTGCTTTCTCTCTCAAAATAAATAAATAGATTTTAAACACAAGACAAAATGATTAGAATGGAAAAAATAAATTGGTCATTATTTTCAAATGATAGAAATATCTACATAGCATAGATTTTGAAATTTCATAAAATGAATTAAACAAGTACTAAATAGAGATCAGTATACAAAGTTCAATTGCACTTGCATGTGTACCAGCAAAGATTAAAATTCTTTAAAATACTGGGGCGCCCGGGTGGCTTAGTCGGTTAAGCATCCGACTTTCACTCAGGTCATGATCTCGCAATTCGTGGGTTCGAGCCCTGTGTCGGGCTCTGTGCTGACTGCCAGCTCAGAGCCTGGAGCCTCTTTCAGAGTCTGTGACTCCCTCTCTCTCTGACCCTCCCCTGCTCATGCTGTCTCTCTCTCTCTCTCTCCTAGAAATAAATTAAAAAAACATTTAAAAAAATTTAAAATTCTTTAAAAAACACTTGATACCGTTTTTAAAAACAAAATTAAAAAGAAAAAGGTGGGGGATGCCTGGGTGGCTCAGTTGGTTAAGTGTCCAATGTCAGCTCAGGTCATGATCTCACCGCTGGTGGGTTTGAGCCCCATGTTGAGCTCTATGTTGACAGCTCAGAGCCTGAAGCCTGTCACATTCTGTGTCTCCACCTCTCTCTGCCCCTCTCTTGCTCACTGTCTCTCTGTCTTTGTCTGTCTTAAAAATAAATAAGCATTAAAATTTAAAAATTTTTTGATATTTTAAAATAATAAAAATCCTTAACAAAATGCAGGAAAAAAAGGATGTATAACATCTACAGCCAGAAAATCATCCACCATTATTGCAAATCAATAAAGAAGAGCTAAATTAGTAGAGACTTATCTCATGGGCTTGAGTAGGAAGACTTCATAACATCTTAAGGTGTCAAGTCTTCCCAAATGGTTATACGTGTTCATTGGAACTTCAATCAGAATCTTAATGGGATTCTAATAATATTTGAACAGTTTCCTCTAATGTGTATATGGAAGAACAAAGTAGCATTCTTAAAGAATAGGAGACCTATTGCCTTACTATACGGGAAGATGCTTATAAATGACATAAGATGTATGGTGTAGGTATAGAGTAGACTCATTGATGAACAGAATAGAACAGGCTAGGTAAGGGAATCATACACATATAAAGCTTGGGTAGCTGACAAAGGTATGACGGCAAATCAGAGAAAATGTGCCAGAAAGAAATACTTTTTCACATGAACAAAATAAAAGCTGGATTCTTACCTCCCACTATAAAATAAAAAATAATTAAAGGTGAGGAAGATAATCAACTCCACATAGGTTTTCACAATTCTTTTTTTGTTTTGTTTTGTTTTGTTTTGTTTTGTTTATTTCTGAGAGAGAGTGAGAGACAGCGTGAGCAGGGAGGGTCAGATAGAAAGGGAGATACAGAATCTGAAGCAGGCTCCAGGCTCTGAGCTAACCGTCAGCACCGAACCCAACACGGGGCTCAAACCCACGGAACTGTGTGATCATGATGGACGCTTAACTGACTGAACCACCCAGACGCCCCAGGTTTTCACAATTCTTAATCTAACTTGAAATTTTAAACATATAACTACCTTTCTAATCTGAGCTTAAGAAAAGATTTCCTAAATAAGACACCATAAAAATACTTCATCAATTTATTTCTATGAAGGTAAAGAAGTTCTCTTTATCAGTGGATATCTTTAAGGAGTTCAAATACTAAGCTACATACTTGAATTATGTGCAATATGTATTACTGACAAAATAGTTTTCAGAATATTGAGTTTTAAGCCAGTAAGAAAAAAACAATCCAAGAGACAGGAAAAGTAATGAGACAATACATGAACAGTAAATATAAGAAATTGTTATCAAAGTAATGAAAATATAAATCAATACTAAAATGACGCATCATTTAATACTCTTTAAATCTGCAAAAATTAAGCAGTTGGACAATTTGAAATACATGGTATAGATCAATTCAGCAATAGACTCCCTTACACATTTCTAGGGCAATTTCAACTTTGTTCAAAAGACACTTAATCAGTTTGACATTATCTTGTAAAGTTTAACATTCACATGCTATGACAGATTATTTAGTGGCCTCAAATTCTTCCCTTTCCTATGTACACCTCTTACCCAAAACCATGTGACTTTGCTGCCTCTTTTATTAAGAGCCGGAATGAATATAAATATCAGTAAAGACAATAGTATAGTTGGATTTTATAGGACCCTAAATAGCCAAAGCAGTCTGGAAAAAGAAAACAAGTCTGGAAGTATCATAATTCCAGACTTCAAGCTGTAGTACAAAGCTATAGTCATTAAGATAGTATGGTACTGGCACAAAAACACATAGATGAATGGAACGGAATAGAAAATCCAGAGATGGATGCACAATTATATGGTCAACTCATCTTCAACAAAGAAGGAAAAAATACCAAATGGAAAAAAGTCTCTTCAACAAATGGTGTTGGGACAATTGGACAGCAACATGTAGAAGAGTGAAAGTGGACCACTTTCTTATACCATACACAAAATAAATTCAAGTTGGATGAAAGGTCTAAATGTAAGACAGGAAACCATCAAAATCCTAGAGGAGAACACAGTTAGTAACCTCTTTGACCTTGGCCATAGCAAGTTCTTACTAGACATACTGCCAGGGGCAAGGGAAACAAAAGCAAAATGAATCGTTGGGATTTCATCAAGATAAAATCTGCATAGAGAAGGAAACAATCAACAAAACTAAAGGCAAGCTTTAGATTGGGAAAAGATATTTGCAAAAGACATATCTGATAAAGGGTTAGTATCCAAAATCTATAAAGAGCTTATCAAACTCAACACCCCCCCCCCACAAAAAACACAGTTAAGAAATGGACAGGAGACATGCATAGACATTTTCCAAAGAAGACAAATAGCTAACAGACACATGAAAAGATGTTCAACATCACTCATCATCAGGTAAATACAAACCCAAACTACAATGAGATAACATCTCACACCTGTCAGAATGGCTAAAATCAACAGTACAGGAAATAACAGATGTTGGAGGTGAAATAAAGAAAGGGGAACCCTCTTACATTGTTGGTGGGAATGCAAACTGTTACAGCCATTCTGCAAAACAGTATGGGGCTTCCTCAAAAAATTAAAAATAGGGGTGCCTGGGTGGCTCAGTTGGTTGAGCATCCAACCTTGGCTCAGGTCATGATCTCATGGTTCGTGAGTTAGAACTCCACATTGGGCTTGCTGCTGTCAGCACAGAGCCCACTTAGGATCCTCTGTCCTTTTCTCTCCCTATGCTTCCCCTGCTTATGCTCTCTCAAAATATAAATAAAACATTAAAAAATTATTTAAAAACATTTTTTTAAAAATAGAACTATCCTACAATCCAGCAATTGCACTACTAGGTATTTAGCCAAAGGATACAAAAATACTGATTCAAAAGGATACATGCATCCTGATGTTTATGGCAATATTATCAACCATAGCCAAATTATGGAAAGAGTCCACTGAATGATGAATGGATATAGAATATGTAGTATATATACATACATTGGAATATTAACCACCAAAAGGAATGAAACCTTGCCATTAGCAATCATGTGGATAGAGCTAGAGTGTATTGTGCTAATGAAATAAGAAAGACAAATAGGATATGTTTTCAATCATATGTGGAATTTAAGAAACAGAAGAACATAGGGGAAAGGAAAAAAAAAGCAAGGGAGGCAAACCATAAAAGAGAATCTTAACTATAGAGAACAAACTCAGAATTGCTGGAGGGGAAGTAGATAGAGATTTGGGTTAAATGGTGATGGGCATTAAGGAGGGCACTTATTGTGATGAGCACTGGGTGTTATATGTAAGTGGTGAATCATTAAATTCTATTCCTGAAACTAATATTACACAATATGTTAACTAGAATTTAAATAAAAACTTGAAAGATTAGAAAAAATACAGAAAACATTCAGTGGTTGAAGTTAAAAACCATTACTTGTCTCTGTAAAAAATAAATGTGCTTTTTACGTGATTGTTTCACTGACAGTTTGAGTGAGTGGATTTTTTCATATATTGTGCTGTAATCTACTCAAAGTTAAATCTACATTGACAGCTTTCCCTTTTGATTCAACTTAGCAAGTCACATTCAAATTCTTAACATTATTTATTTATATGCTATATTATACTAACCTTGCTCTTCTTTTCTGAGAGCAAATGTTTGAATTTAGTCAGACTCCCCAAACCTTCAGAAGGATTTGTAGTCTATGTTAGCTTCTTTATATCTATTCCAAAGAAGGAAATTAGTACGTTAGGGTTAAATCAGAAATGTATTTTAAAAAGTATTTAAAGATCGTAGGGTATCTACTTTTAACTTTTTGAGGTACCTCCATACTATTTTTCAGAGTGGCTGCACCAGTTTGCATTCCCACCAACAGTGTGAGAGGGTGCCCCTCTCTCTGCATCCTCACCAACATCTGTTTTTTCCTGTATTGTTGAGTTTAGACATTCTGATAGGTATGACATGATATCTCATTGTAGTTTTGATTTGTATCTTTCTGATGATGAGTAATGTTGAATATCTTTTCATGTGTCTGTTGACCGTCTGTATGTCTTCCTTGAAAAAATGTCTATTCATGAATCTTGTCCATTTCTTAACTGTGTTATTTGTTGGGTTTTGAATTTGTTAAGTTATTTATAGATTTTGGATACTAACTCTTATCATACATGCCATTTACAAATATCTTCTCCCATTCCAAAGGTTGGCTTTTAGTTTTGTTGACTATGAATTGCACTACTAAATATTTACCCAAAGAATGCAGAAATAGTTATTCAAAGGGATATATGTACCTCAATGTTTATAGCAGTATTATCTACAGTAGCCAAATTATGGAAACAGCCCTAGTATACACATACACACACACACACACACACACACACACACACACACACTGGAATATTATTCCACCATAGAAAAATGAAGTTTTAGCATTTGCAATGATATGGGTGGAGCTGTAGAGTATTATTCTAAGCAAAATAAGTCAAAGAAAGATGAATACCATATGATTTCAGTCATATGTGGAATTTAGGAAACAAACTAGACAAGCAAAGGGAAAAACAGAGAGGGAAGCAAACCAAGAGACAAACTATAGAGAACAAATTGATGGTTAAAAGAGGAGAGGTGGAAGGGAGGATGGATAAAATAGGTGAAGAGATTAAGAAGTGTAGTTGTTGTGATGAGCACCTGGTGATGTACAAAAATGTTGAATCACTCTATGGTACACTTGAAACTAATATTACATTGTATGCTAACTATCTGGAATTTAAATAAAAACTTAAAGGGAGAAAGAAAAAAATAAAGGTGTCTATAAATACAAAAAAAAAGTGCATTTAGAGATTTTGCTAGTTAGTAAAACACATTAAATAATTATGATTCATTGAGTATACCACTCCAATTAGCTCTGACCTCTACATAAAAATTTAAAGTTGTTTTCAGTATTAGAGATTGTGGTAGATACCATAAAAATTAAATTTAAAACAAATAAGATCTTTCTCTTTCCTCTTTAAGGAGCTCCCAATTCAACTAAAATACCTTCAGCAAGTTGAATTCAATTACTACCTCTTGCGACCACTGGAACTGACACAATACCTTACAGGTAATAAGCACTCAACAGGGAGATTGTATTAACTTGATGCACATCTGCAATACACACAAGTAAGACGTGCAACTCAAATAAAAGATTTCTAGTCTATTGATTAAATATTAAAATTAATCCATTTTATATAGTTTATTCAGCACCTTCTAAATATAAAACATTGAGCATGATCTAGGTTTCAGTGAAAGCTATCATAATATTTGTACCTTAAAGAATTTAGAATTATTCTGAGAAAAAAAACAACAACTAAACTAAAACAGGATAAAGCCAAAAAAAGAAACCACTCCTTGGACAAAATACAAAGTTCTGCAGTGCTTAATATCTGTATGTTAAATCATGACTGGACTAGCTCTATTTTAAGGGAAACAGAAGACAGAGGAAGAAGATACTTATATAAGGACAGATATAAAGTCCCTTGTCAATCTTCAGAAGTCACCAGGGTCTAAAAGAAGGATCACATACCAGGGAAATGGATAAACATCCAGTGTCATAAAGAATATCAGCTCAGAATTCTCTACATAAAGCAAACTTTCCTAGAGCAGAACATGTTCACTAGTAAAATTAAGAAAACCAAAAAAAATCAACAAATCCATCTTCAAGAGAATGCCAGCCCAATATGAGTCTGAATTGGGACTGAGTAGAAGGAAAAATTAAATAAAAAAGAAAAAATATCCCCTAAGCAAAAGTTCATAAGCATACACACTTGTGTCATTAAAATTATGCCAGGTGTTGCCTTAAAATTATGAAGACAAAAATGCAATCTTGGGGCACCTGGCTGGCTAAGTCAGTGGAAAATGTGACACACTCTTTCTCTTTTTTTAAAAAATGTTTTCATTTATTTCTGAGAGAGAGAGAAAGCGTGAGCAGGGGAGGGTCAGAGAGAGAGGGAGACACAGATTCTCAAGCAGGCCCCAGGCTCTGAGCTAGCTGTCAGCACAGAGCCCGACGTGGGGCTCGAACCCTTGAACCATGAGATTGTGACCTGAACCGAAGTTGGACGCTCAACCAACTGAGCCACCCAGGCCCCCTGAGAATGTAACTTGGCTTGCTCATAGGAATTTTGAGAAAGCAAATATTAATGTCCTTTGGAGGAAAACATTTTAAATAAAGACACCAACTTCTTCCTACTTATTAAATGCCAGAAAGCAGTCCCCATTCAAAATAATGAGACCTGTCAAGGATCACATAATCATGCAAACCCAACAGAAAAGTCAAACTAAAGAATGAGATTCCCAAACTGCACATGATGGAATCATTTAATTAGTTTATAAAATAAATATATTGACATGTAATCAAAGAGAGGCATTGAAGTTATAAATAAAATATTCAACTAAATATTCCTGAAAATGTTGAAATATAGGACAAATTAAACTTCTTAAACAGAAAATAGATTAATTATATTAAAATTTCAAAACTATTAATATTAAAATAAAAAGTTTACTACTAATATTAAAATTTAAATTTTAAATATGCATACTTCAAGTTAAAAGCAATTTAACATAGCTGCTGAAAGAATTAGTGAAGTGGAATGTAGTTCTACAGAAAATTTGTCAGAAAGACAAAAATAAAAAATATTGACAGGGAGAATAGAGTGAATAAGCCCAAATTCTAATTATTTTAGGAGCTGAGAGAATAGGAATATTAGGGTAAAGGCCATATTCAATGAAGTAATGTTAAGCGATACCCTAGATTTTCTATAATATCTCCTTCCTCAGATTTGAAAAACTTAAATAATCCAGAACAGGATTAATTAAAAGAAAATCTACAATTGGATATGTCATGGTAAAACAGTACAGGGAAAAAGAGGGTTTTAAAAGCAAAGAGCAAGATCAGTTGACCTACAGGGGGATAACAGTCAGATAGTTTACTTCTCGATAGCAGAAAATACAAGCCAGAAAAGAGCAAAGTCATATCTTCAGGTTGATAAGAAAAAATATCTATCAAAGTATAATTGCGGTATGATTTTTGTTTTCTTTGTTCTCTTTATTCTACTTTTAATTGGATTCTCATTTTTAATGTAGTAAAAATGTCCCATCTTTTCCTTTATAGTTTGTGTTTTTATGTCTTGTTCAAAAATAATCCTTCCTTTTTTCTAAGTTCATAAAGAATAGTCTCCTTTATTTTTTCCCTTTATTTCCTTTTTTTGGAAAAATTTTTAATGTTTTATTTTTGAGAGAGAGAGAGCGAGCAGGGGAGAGGAAGTGAGAGAGGGGGACACAGAATCAGAAACAGGCTCCAGGCTCTGAGCTGTCAGCACAGAGCTGGAGGCCAGAAACCACAAGATCATGACCTGAGCTGAAGTCAGACGCTTAGCTGACTGAGCCACCCAGGTGTCCCATCCCTTTATTTCCTTTTAAATAAGATTGTTTTTAAGCCACAAACTTAGAGAAGATTTTGCAACACACAACTGAGTAAAGATTCCACTTGGAATATAAAATTAACTCCAAATTAATTACAAATAATGATTTGTAAATCAATAAGAAGACAATGTAATACTGTGGGGAAAAAACAAACAAATTTCACTCAAGGACTTCAAAATTAGAATGATTATGTCGAAGCTGAAAAATATTGACTTTTTTTTCCCTATTCTTTAGTGGCCCAAATAGTTTTCTAGCATATACTTCACACACAAAAAATGTGGTAATAAATAATGTGAAATCATTAATAGGTAATGTATAATTAAACTTCTAGTTAATTTCCATAGGAATGTCAAGAAAAGTGAAAGTACAGTGAACCTGGAAGACTCATCACATTCTTTTAGAGGCCGTGATTTGCATTGTGACATTCCTGACAAGAGAGAGGAAGGAAGAAGAAACGAAAAGCAGGTAGGAAAAGATAGTATTCAGGCACGGAAATGTGGGGTCATTCTAAGAAAACCAAGGTATAGCTCTAACAGCTTTTTTGTTTTCTGCTACCTAAGCAAGCCTTTTTTAAATTGTTCAATTTGCCCCTTGAAACATGTCAACTGACTCATTCCAGGTTTACGGAGAGTGTTGCCTTCCGACGGTTCGGTTCCATCCTCGTATCCCAGAAGCAATCATTCTTGCAGCGCCTGGTTACCTCACTTAGTGCCTTCAGGGAGCTTTTGCAGGTGGGCAATATCTCACATACAGTCGGGTTTGTGTACTCTAAACATCACTGAACAAAACAAATTCATTCAGGAAAATAGCACTAGAGGGAATGGAGGCTGCTAAGGATAGACTCATTCTCAGAAAGGAAGTGGCTCTAAGCTTTGCTTTCCTTCAGAGTGCAGAAGGGAAGCAGTTTCATGAATGACATAAGGAGAAAATGAAGAGGAAGGAGCAGAGAGATAGAGACAGGCAGGCTGTATCTATGCACATTTGAAAACTGTGGGTAAACTGTGGCCATATTTTGTTTTGCTATAATTTTTTAGAAAACAAATGGTTTTGTATAGGTAGTTATATGTTGGAAAACATACATGAAATCAGCCACTTGCAGGTCACGTTCACTTTTAAAAAATATAAGTCAAACCTTAGCAAACAATTAGATTGCCACAAAATCATTATAATTAAATTCTTCCTATAGTCAAAAATACCAATGACTACTTCAGTAGTGCATTATTCACATGGCCTGAAAAAGAGCCACACAGGCGACTTGGAGGCTAATGCTGCAGAACACCAGTTGCAATGGAAACAATAAATGTGTCTAATAAAGCTTTATCCCGGTTGGATGGGCAATTAAGGAATAATCTCTGCCACAAAATTGTCACAGAAACAGTACCTAAACCATGTCTCTGGCTCCCTCAAACCTCTTTCTGGAAAAGAGAAGAGATGTTCTTTTCCAAATGAAGCCTTGTCTTAGTAACCTGTTTTGTAATGAGGATTGATAATTGCTGTTGAAGTTGAGCTTTTTGGCTGTACTGAAGCAATTAGATTGGCTATGTACTTAGGCTTGAAAATCACATATATCAAGCCAATCCAAAAGGTCTATTATGTAGTCTTAGACCTTGCTAAGAATGTTAACGCTAGGGAATGTATGGGTCATCCAGAAAAGTCCCACTTAGATCTGGCAAAAATAGCTGTGCCAAAAAAAGTATTATTTGTAGAATTAGCATTTATTAAGTTAAAGCTGGTTAACAACAAAGGAGTTCTATAAAGACTCAATAATTCTTTGGGTTATCTGATGAACCTAACTGGTTGATATATTTTACATGCTTCAAATTTCATCACAGACTAAGAGAAAATTATGCTGTATGAGTAAAAGAAAAAAATTAGTTAATTTAGGAGTTTGTTCTATGGAGGAGTTTTATTCCTATGCCAGGCTCCAACTCGTGAACTGCGAGATCATGACCTGAGCCAAGATCAAGAGTCTGATGCTTAACCAACTGAGCCACCCAAGCACCTCCAAACAATTGAATTTTGTATATGTATTTTAAGTTTATCTATTTTTGTAATGAATATTAAAGTGACTGGTTGGTTGTTTCAACTTGCTGCTGCTAAAACTTGAGCCTGGCATAGGGCTCTGTGCTAAAGGTGCCGAGCCTGCTTAGAATTCTCTCTCTCTCCCTCTGTCTTGGTCTCTGTCTCTCTTTCAAAATAAATAAATAAACCTAAATACACAAAATTCATTACCATGATCCTCAGCACTCACTTTTATCCAATTCAAAGATTTAATTTTTTAAAAACTTTTATTTATTTTGAGAGAGAGCATACATGAGGGAGGGACAGAGAGAGAGGGAGCAAGAGAGAATCCTAAGCAGGCTCTGCTCTGTCAGTGTAGAGCCCAATGCCAGCCTGGAACTCATGAACCAAACCGGGCTGAGGCCAGGCTGCTCCAGGGGCCTCTTGAGCCCTCACCTGCCATAGAACAACCCAGATCAAATACAGCCCATGCACAGCCATAGGCCAAAGCCTGTGGGGTTGTTTTTAAGAAAAAAATTTAACCATTTTCATAATTTGTTCCTGGAGGTGTGCAGAGTGCCCACTCCCCTCACCTAGACCCACAGCTTATCTTCATCATTTGTGGTTTCCATGTCTCTCTTCATAGAAACAGTACAGCCCAGCATCCTCAATCTGTGCCGTCTTCCAGCTGACTCNTGTCCTGCTGCACGGTCCGGAGTCTGGGACCTACTTTGTTTCTTTGTTATTTATGACTTTGTTTAAAGAAAATAAGTATCTCCCAGCCTTAAAAAAAAAAAAAATGAACCAAGCTGAAACCAAGAGATGGATGCTTAACCAACTAAGTCACTCAGGCACCCCCTCATAGCTTGTTTTATAGGTTGGAGGTTACAAAAGAAAGAATGCAAAGGAAAGACTTAGTGTAAAAAGTTTGGGTTTAATTTTATCAGTAAGCCCATTTATATTAATAGAGAATTCTATTATTATGCCATTTAGAATTTGAAGTTAAAACTTCAAAGTATATATATGAAATTGTATCTTGCATTTCTGAAAATGTTATAACCTGAGGATCAATCTAATTCCAAAACAAAATCCTCATTTTGATTCCTTTCCATTACGCAGGTATTGTGAGCATGGTACATATAACAATGAACAGTACTCTCTGGAGGCCCAATTTCTCTTATGTTAAAAAAAAAATCCTGTTATACATGGCAATTTTAAAAGAAGGAAAGGAAGTGAAGGACTTTTAATGGATTATTAATAACATGAACTTAGCTCAAGACTCTCTACTCACCTTAAACTGATTTTTTTAAGTTTTTCTAGAATGAGCATTTCCTCAGTGTAAGTGATGATAATTATAATATGAGTCATAATTCTTTTCTAGACAGAAACCTGATATGGCAGTTTTTAGCTGAGAATTACTTACCTGATTTATAATATCTAGTTTATAGTGGATATAATGAAAAACTCTAAGAATACAATGAAGGCTTTTTTTCATATTTAAAAAATCAATTTTACTCACAGGTTATAATAAGACCCTGGAAATTCGATAGTAAAATTCATTTCCAGCCTGTTGTTTTATACTCCTGCTCTGCATGCATATAGGTTTATTATGGTGCACTTGTCAAAGTTTTCTTTTCCTGTGCTTTAATAATCTTTTTTTTTTTTTTTTGAAGAGTCCTTCTTTTTGTCTAACTCTTTCCTTTTTTCTGCTCCTAGTCACAACGCAAACATACTCACACCATCACATACACAGGCACACAAATCAATGATCACAGTAAAAAAAATTCATGGCTTTATTAAAGTAGATTAGCAAAAGGAAGAAATTTAAGTCAAATTGTAGTTTTATGAGCTTGTCCCGGTCCCCCAGTTACTGTTTCTATGTGGTGACAGAAGATACATTTATTATACTTTTTGCAATGTCTAAAATTTTAATTTTCCGCTATGAAGCATCTCAGGTCTGTCTGGGATAGTTGGAAATGTGTTTCTAATTGCTTTTTCCATGCAAAAGACCTACAATAGATTACCAACAACAAGACTATTAATCATCCATCTAAGTGCAGCTTTTCTTCTGCATGCAATATTTATAAGTGTTTATATACTCCTGACTAATGCTAGCAATCAATGCCTACTTGATGAACCAAACTGTGTAATTGTCAAATCCCTGAAACTCACCAAAAGATTCAGCTTATTATTGGCGTCTTCTCCAGATTGTATTTGTGATTAAAAGAAAAAAGGGAACATCTCTTTTTCAAGTTTCTGCTAAGAAGGGGAAAATGTTCTAGTTGCATTTTCTTGTAGATTGCATAGAAGTGTTTCATTACTATTTTCTTATATCAACTATAACAACAAAATAAGAGATGATTTTTCTTACCACTGAATTTGTGAAAGTCATTTTCATGTACAGTTACTGGGATGCTGAATTAAGAACAAAATCCAATTTAATAGTTTAACTGGGAAATTTCAGAGCTTGGAAGAGTTAAGCTGAATTCTCAATCTCTTCAGTGTCTGTTTTGTTATTTTTAGTAAGATAAGGCACTATTTGCATTCTCATAGTGATGTTCATTAACTACTGGTCAGCCTATTTTTTTAATTTTTAAAATTTTGGTAGTTAAATTTACACAGAGTATTGTAATTCAGTAAAGGGTATTATAAGCTTTCCTTTTATTTATTTATCATACAAGTATGGAATTATAAGATTATGTTTTACATTTGAAATTTTACAAAGTATTCTTATTTCATTTATTAACAAATATATGTGTCTATAAACTCTATGATTTTAGTATGTATCACACTGAATTTGGAATTTCTTGATTATCAAACTAAATTTTTGCCCTTAAATATTTTTCTGTAGAATTCAAACCAGAAGTAGTTTGAAGTCTACATTTATTCATCTGGTAAGTCATAAATACATGCTATATTTATCATACCACACCACATTCTATAAATGGTAAAGATTGTGTTAATATCATTTGCCTCAAAGTTTGTTTTTTAAGAGGAAAAAGACAACCATGCCAAGTTCAATACCAATATACAAGTGTGACATAAAGTCATCCTTGAGGAAGGACAGTGGGAAATTAGGGGATTAATACTGGGCGGTATAGACAGAAGGTAGCATCTCAGAGAAAGTGGGGCTTACTTGTGTCAGGAAGAGTAGCTGGGATTTGGTCAAAGATGAAAGAGGAACTCAAGTCAGAGACTAAGTAAAGCTCAAGTGTGGAAATGATTTGTGTGGCTCAGGGGTCAGATCAGGGGAGTAAGAGAGAGGGGAGTGTTTCTGTCAGTATCACTGAATAGCTGAAGAAATGTTTATGAGGACACTGTGAGCAGATTGTACGTAAGGTACTGAATTTCAGATTCATGCTGAAATTTTATCCTGTAATAGAAATACATTTTATTATATTATTTTTTAAATGTTTATTTACTTTTGAGAGTGTGTGTGGGGGGGGGATGGGGGCAGAGAGAGACACACACAGGCTTCAGGCTCCCGGCTGTCCGTACAGAGCCCAACGTGGGGCTCAAGCCCGTGAACCGTGAGATCATGACCGGAGCAGAAGTCGGATGCTTAACCAACTGAGCTACCCAGGTGCCACAATAGAAATCCATTTTAAAATGATTTTTTGGAGGTGACGGGTGAGAAGCAGAATTTTACAAACATTTATCTAAACACAGTTGCAGGTATGAAAAGAGCTATGCTGCCAGAAGACAGGTTAGCCTATCATCTCAAGAGGCTGTTAAACCAGCCCTTTTGCCAGCCCATGGAAGGGATAGCCCGGTAAAGGATTGGGGCTTTGTAAGGACTGGAGAATTCTGTTTTGCTTTTCTTTTCTGTGGCTGGAAATTTTTAATGAGGTAACATTGTAAAGAAAAAAATTAGACTAACGAGGCCTTAGGAAATTTGCCTATTTCTTGAGAGGGTCTCTTGTGGGTTTTTCTGGTCTCCCAAATCTTCAGAACATGTTAATGACACATGCAATTTACTGTTGTTTCCAGGGCTTAGTATTATTCAAGATAATGGTGATACGTGGTTTTCTCAATGTGAATATAAGGCTCATAGGATGAGATCACAAATGTGACTCTTCTCATCTATGCCTCTATATTCACACATTATTTTCTTTCCTTCTCCTCATTGTCTAGCCTCATCTCTGCCACAAAACCCTTCCCTCTTGTCCCTTGCTGTTTTTATCATCAATACTTTCCTTTTGTCTTTTTTTCTCCTTTTAGCTATCACAGAATGGTAGTAAAAGTCACAATAAAGGATAGAGCAGGATCAAAACAAAAATAGGGAGTGCCTTACTTCTAGAAACTGAGGAGCACTCATTGTGGGGGAAAAATGATTCCTGAGTGTCAACAGACTTAATTTAGAATAATTAGAAAAAGTGATAATTACAAAACCTAAAGAATGTATTCCTTAATTTTTTTCTCTCATTTTCTCTCTTCAAGGATAGGCTATTCCAATCAAAGTTTATAAGCATGCCAGGTAGCCTCATCTTGAATGATGGAGGCTGAGATTGTCACCTGATGGAATGACATCAAGAAAGTTTCGCCAACAGTCTTGCCAAGTGAAACAAGCACGAGAACAGTTTTGTGACAAAGATACTCTGGATGTCTTCAGGTCACCGCTCAACCACCAGAAGGATATGGAGCTACAGGAAAAGAGCTTGAACAGAAGAGACTCTCTCTGTCCTACACTTCCTGCACAAGAGCCAGTGGCTACATACTTCCAAGGAGTATGGTATAACCTGCCACCATTTCTAACTTACACCTGACCCCAAACTGCACATATTCTCTAAACGGTAACTGTCTATATTAGTAACATTTAAATACTACTAATAAAATGCACACCACTATAAGTTACATATGCTTAATATGCACCTATACTTATAGTTGTTTTTTCAGTGAAACTACACAGAATGGCTCTTTTATATTGGGTATATTTCCTGAGATATTTTGTTTCCTTAAGTCAGCTGAAAACACCATACCATGGGCCATTATTTACATATCTTATAAAAACTAGACTCAGTCTAAGCTTTCAGAAGGGAGAATCTGGCCCCACCCTGAGGAGACACTCCAAAATTCATCCTTCCATATGAAATCCAGAACATTTGCCACAAGTTTTAAAGTGGCATATCCACTAGCAGTAGGCTGTACATACTAAGAAAAATCTTTGGAATTTTTTTAGCAAGAGAGGCCCCTCCAGTATTTGTACATCTGTTCTCAGTATTGTCACCAGGTATGTAGCCTTTCTGGTAGATAATGAAAGTTAATTAAACCTAGCACATATTTTATTTACAATATTTTAGCAGAAGAGTTTAACACAATTCTGCTGGTATTTTTTTTTATTCAAAAATATTTACAATTTCCATTTTAGTGGGATGCTTGAACATTAAAATCAGACTTCAATTCTTTAATTAAAGTGTAAAGGCATTACCACAGAAAGCTCTTACTGCGCAAATGAAATATAAAGCATGTGGGGGGAAATAAAATGTCCCAAGCTCTCAGATGCAATTAGGCCCATTAGTTGCAGTTCCCCTTTAAGAGGGAGAGGATAATCTAATTGAATGACCATATGCACTACTTTATTAGGCTGATGCTTTGCATTTTCACATAGCTGACATTTATGAAAAGAACCCTTCACTGAGACAATCTTTGAAATGGCCAAAACAGACAATTTATCATACAGTCTGCTTCTTACTTGAAATCTTTGCATGATGTAAAAAGTCAGTGAGGTGACTGCTATCCGAGAGCTGAACAGTTTTTTTTTTTTAAGTATAGATTTCTAACACATGTTCTCCTCAGCTGCACACCTAAAGATTGTCCTCAGCATCAAATCATTTATCAGTAAAAGACAACTTTGGAGTCTTGGTTGTAAAACCAAGTTAAAGACAAGTGTCACGTCAAGAGGCTGATTTTGATAGAAATGATCTATAAATTTTATAAGAATTATGCAAGTTAAATATCCAAAAGAAAACACAGCTATTTTCACTGATCTTGTTTATTGGAAGGTACTTGGGTGCCACTGATAAACGGATTTCTCAACTTTCAGGGCATATCTAGTTAACAAATCACAATATAGTATCGTGATCTAATAGTGCACAATACATCCCTCCATTAATCAAACGGTGCCCTTTCCCTTCTTTGGACAATTGCCTGATATTTAACTAAGGCTATTTAGTCAACAAAACTCTCCTATGCTAAAAGGAAACATTAAGTCCTAATTCCTAACTAGATGGCAGAATAGGAGGATCCTGAGTTCACCTCCTTCCACAGATAAAGGGCGACTCTTTGAGAACAGCTGAAGGACTAGCAGAATAGCTCTTCCACAGCTAAAGGAAAACCTACCTCAAGAACAATAGTAGGCTCAGAGGTGTAGTCTGGGACCAACAGTCATGGCATTGCAGCCCACAAGCATAAGGGTTATCACAGGCAGAGGTCCAACCTGAGGAACAAGGGGTTCAAGCTCCGCACTGGGCATCATCCTGGGGACCAATGCAGAGAAGACAAGCTTCTATAATGTCTAGCTTTGAATCAGTGAAAATTAATTCCAGGAAAGCCAAAGGGCTACAGGAAACAGACTCCACTCTATTAAGGGGTCTGCACACAAACTCACTTGCTCTTTAAAACCCAGCACAGAGGCAATAGTTTGAAAAGTGCCTGGGCCTTAGGTGAAAGAGATTTAATGACTAAGTTTAGGCTGTGTTCCAGAGTCATAGGCATCTGTAGGAAATTCATCCAGAACAGGAGCACTGGTGGGCACCATTTTTCTTGCCTTCCTTCTGCCTACTTGACACACTGGCTGGTTCCACTTTTGACAATCTCCATCTACCTTGCTAGAATCACCCACCCTATATCAGTGTTCCCCTGTGGACATGCCCAAGCATGCACCCCTCCAGACATCAGCTTCTGCCCTGACACTCCCACTGAGTAGCCTTGGCCAGGACCAGCTCTGTCCATAAAGTACCTATTACCCCACCACACCAGGCAGGTGGCCTCAGCTGAGTCTGAAGGCCTTGCAAAGTAGCTTATGCCCTGGTGGCCACAACCTGCTTAAAATAGTTATATAGGTTTTTATATATGAATCTTATGGTAACCACAAACCAAAAATCTATAATACATCAACAAAAAATAAACAAGAAAAGTATCCAAACACAACACTAAATGAAGTCACTAAATCACAAGGAAAGAGAACAAAAGAAGAAGGGAAGAAAGAACTATAAAAACAACCAGGAAACTATTAACAAAATGGCAATAAGTACACACTTATCAATAATCATTTTAAATGTAAATGGTTTAAATGCTCCAATCAAGAGACAGAGGGTGGTACAACGGGAAAAAAATCTATATGCTGCCTGTAAGAGACTCACTAACAAACCTAGAGATACATACAAATGAAACTAAAGTGATGGTAAAAAGTATTCTATGCAAATGGAAGTAAAATTTTTAAAAACTGGAGTAGAAATACTTAGATCAAACAAAATAGACTTTAAAACAGGACTGTACTTGGGCACCTGGGTGGCTCAGTTGGTTAAGCGTCCAACTTCAGCTCAGGTCATGATCTCACGGTTTGTGGGTTCAAGCCTCGCGACGGGCTCTGTGCTGACACTAGCTCAAGGCCTGGAGACTGCTTCAGATTCTGTATCTCCCTCTCTCTCTGACCCTCCCCTGCTCATGCTGTCTCCCTCTCCCTGTCTCTCAGAAATAAGTAAAACATTAAAAAAAAAAAAAGGACTGTACTAAGAGACAAAGAAGGACATTACATAATGATAAAAAGATCAATCCAACTAGAGGATATAATGATTATAAGTATATATGCATACAATATAGAAACACCCAAATGTATAAAAAAATATTAATAGATATAAAGGGAGAAACTGACAGTAATAATAATATTAGGGGTTTTTAACACCCCAATTACATCATTGGATGGATCATTCAGGCAGAAAATCAATAAGAAAGCAGTGGCTATAAATGATCCATTAGACCAGATGGACTTAACAGACATTTACAGAATATTCTATCTAAAAGAGCAAAATACACATACTTTTTAATTGCACATCAAACGTTCCCCAAGACAGATCACAAGTTATGCCATTAAACAAATCTCAATTATTTTAAGGACACTGAAATCATATCAAGCATCTTTTCCAACTACAATGGTATAACACTAGAGATCAATTAAAGGAAAAAACTAGAAAAAACAAGCATGAGGAGGCTAAACAACACTTTGCTAAATAGCGAATGGGTCAACCAAAAAATTAAAGAGGAAATTAAAAAAATATGGAAACAAATGAAAATGTAAACACAACAGTCTAAAATCTTTTTTTAAAAATTTTATTCCTTCTTTTTTAGAGAGAGACAGGGAGACAGAGTGTGAGAGGGAGAGGAACAGAGAAAGAGGGAGTCACAGAATCTGAAGCAGCCTCCAGGCTCTAAGCTGTCAGCACAAAGTCTGAAGCAGGGCTGGAACTCACAAACCGCAAGATCATGACCTGAGCCAAAGTCAGATGCTTAACTGACTGAGCCACCCAGGTGCCCCTAAAATCTTTAAGACAGAGCAATAGCAGTTCTAAGAGGAACATTTATAGTGATACAGGCCTACCTCAAGAAACAAGAAAAGTCTGAGGCAATCCAGCCTTACACCTAAGGAAACTAGAAAAGAACAAAGCCCAAGGCTAGCAGAAGGAAGGAAGTAATAAAGGTCAGGACAGAAGTAAAGACTAAAAACCAATGAAAAAGATTAATGAAACAAAAAGTCAATTTTTTGAAAACCTAAACAAAATTGATAAACCTTTAGCCAGACTAATCAAAAGAAAAAGGAGAATACAAATAAATAAAATCAGAAATGAAGAGATGTAACAGCTGACACCACAGAAACAAAGGTTAATAACAGAATACTGTGAAAAATTATATGCTGGCAAATTGTACAGCCTAGAAGAAATGGATAACCAAAATACCTAGAAACATACAGGCTTTCAAAACTGAATCAAGAAGAAATAGAAAACCTGAACAGATCAATAACTACTAACCACAGTATATTAGTAATCAAAAAAATTTTCCAACAAATACAAGTCCAGGACCAAATGGATTCACAGGTGAATCCTACCAAATATTTAAAGTAAAGTAAATATTTATTCCTCTCAGTCTTCCAAAAATCAGAGGAAAGAAAACTTCAAAATACATTATATAAAGCCAGCATTACCATTACCCGGATACCAAAACCAGACACAGACACTATGAAAACAAAACAAAAATAACTATAAGAAAAAAAAATACAACTTAATATCCCAGATGAACATAGATACAAAAATCCTCAACAAAATATTAGAAAACCACAACACTATGTGAAACAGATAATTCACCATAATCAAGTGGGATTTATTTATGGGATTCAAGGATGGTTCAATGCTTGCAAATCAACATGATATAGCACATCAACAAAATGAAAGATAAAAATCATATGATCCTCTCAATAGAGGCTGAAAAAAACAGTTGACAAAACTCAACATCTGTTCATGATAAAAACTCTCTAAAAAGGTGGTTTAGAGGTAATATGCCTCAAAATAACAAGGTCCATACAGGGGTGCCTGGGTGGCTAAGCTGGTTAAGAGTCCAACTCTAGGTTTTGGCTTAGGTCATGATGTTGTGGCTTCATGGGTTTGAGCCTTGCATTGGATTCTGCACTGGCAGTATATAGCCTGCTTGGGATTCTCTCTCCTTCTCTGTCTCCTTCACCCCCACTTGTGCTGTCTTTGTCTCTCTCAAAATAAAGAAACTTAAATTTCTTAAAAAAAAAAAAAAGGTCCACATACAAAAAATCCACAACTAACATCATACCCAACAGTGAAAAACTAACAGCTTTTCTTCCAAGATCAGGACTAAGACAGGGATGTCTCATCACTTTTACTCAACATGGTACTGGAAATCCTACCTACAGCAATTAAAAAAGAGACATAAAATGCATCCAAGTCATAACAAAGAAGTAAAACTGTCACTAGATGGTATGCAGATGGCATCCCATAGAAAACCCTAAAGACTCCACCAAAAAAAACTATTAGAATAAATGAATTCAGTGCAGTTGCAGAACACAAACTTAACATACAGAAATCAGTTATGTATCTAACACCATAATAACAAAGTAGAAAGAGAAATTAAAAATTAAAGATATTTAAAACCACTATTCCACTTATAATAACTGCACAAAAAATAAAAAAAAAAAACACTTAGGAATGGACTTAACCAAAGAGGAGAAAGAACTATACTCTGAAAACTATAAAACACTGATGAAATACATTGAAGATGACACAAATAAATGGAAAAACTTCCATGCTCATGGACTAGGAAAATACTGTTAAAATGTCCATTCTATCCAAAACAATCTACAGGTTGAACGCAATCCCTATCAAAGTACTGACAACATTTTTCACAGAACTACCACAAATGATACTAAAATATACATGGAACCACAGGAGTCCCCAAATAACCAAAGCAGTCTTGAGAAAAAAATAGAACTGGGAGTCTCACAATCCTAGATTTCAAGATATATTACAAAGCTATAGTAATCAGAACCATTGTATCCATATAAAAATAGACACAAAGATAAATAAAATAGAGTCCAGAAAGAAACCTATGACAAAGGAGGCAAGAATAAACAATGGGGAAGTGATGGTCTTCAACAAATGGTCCTGTGATAACCGGACAGCTAGTGTTTGCTTATTTATTTATTTTGAAAAATAGCAAGAAAGAGAGAGAGCAGGGGAGGGACAGAGAGAGAGAGGGAGAAAGAGAATCCCAACAGGCTTTGTGCTGACCGTGCAACATGGAGTTTGATCTCATAAACTGTGAGATCATGACCTGAGCTGAAACCAAGAGTCATTACTGACTCACTGAGCCACCCGGTTGCCCTGAGCACTGGACAGCTAAAGGAGAAAGAAGAAAACTGGAACAGTTTCTATAAAACTGAACCACTTTTGTTTTTACATCATACACAAAAATAAACTCAAAGATTAAAGGTCTACGTGTGAGTCATGAAACTACTTCTTCTTCTTAGAAAAGATAGGCAGTAATTTCCTTGACATCAGCTATTGCATTTTTCTCTAGATATGTCCAACTTTTGGGACTGTACCAAAATAAAAAGCTTTTGCACAGTGAAGGAAACCATCAACAAATTAAAACACAATTTAACATATGGGAAAAGATATTTGCAAATATCCAAAATATTGGAGTTAATATCCAACATATATAAAGAACTTATACAACTCAACACCAAAACAAAATGAAACAAAAAATACTTAATCTCATTTAGAAATGGGCAGAGACCTGAGTAGACATTTATTTCCAAAGAAGACATACAATGGCCAACATGAAAAGATGCTCAACATCACTCAACATCAGGGAAATGCATGTCAAAACCACAATGAGATATCACCTGACACTTATCAGAATGGCTATTAACAAAAAGACAAGAAATAACAAATGTTGATGAGAGCAAGCAGGGGAGGGGCAGAGAGAGGGGGAGGGAGAATCCCAAGCAGGCTCTGCACTATCAAGATGGAGCCTGATGGGGGCTAGAACCCATGAACCACACACGAGCCAGATGCTTAACCGACTGAGCCACCCAGTACCCCCAAATGTTTAGATTATGGTAATTGTTATAAGTATCCAGTAATGACAACATTCAAGGAATAAACATAAATATTTGTGGGTTATGATCACTAAACTAAATCAAAGGTTGTTCGAATCTAAATATTCAAAGAGTAACTGTACATTTACAAATAGTTCTGTTCTTTTCATCCAGCACTTCAAGTGAACTGAAACATTGTAAATTATACAAAACAAAGGAGCAAAAATCTAAGAAAATCATCTATTCAATAAATTTCATAGGGTGGACTTTCTCTTTTGAGATTAAATTTAAAATCATAAGCAAAACAAAGAAACAAAATTTTAAAAATAAATTTGTTAACAAGATATAGACTATACTACACGTGTTTGGGGATATCAACAAATAAGTCTAAATTATAGATCTTTTAATCCTCTGAATCCATGTGGCTAAAACAAAGAGTAAGTTTATTTAAAATAAGTTTTAAATTGCAAAACCATCCTAGAAATGCCAAACGACTACTAATAAAATCAGACATCTCTTAATGAAGCAGTTTCACAATAACAGGATTGTAAGAAAGATATCTCAAAGAATATCTCTCTGATATTGATTTGAGAGCATTGTTTTTACTTGATTTCGTTAGCATATGTACAAATTCTCCTCAGCAACATGTCTTGGTAATTTATCTACATTAGCAATTTCTAATGGCCCAAGAGAATACAACATAGCTCTTTTCTCCTTTTTGTTCTGGTGATCATAGAGCAAGTCTCATTCATCTGTCTGTGGATTTGAGATTGGAACTAACTTCACTAGAAAATACATGGCTCTATGGAAATACTAGTAGGCAGTGTAAATATAGTAGTAGTATAAATATAGTAGTTAGGAACAAAGGTCCTTGATTTTAAAATATTGGAATTTCTGAATTTAACATTTTATGTTTTATTTGGCAAGTTATTTAATTCTATAAAATTCAATTTCTTAAGGTAGAGTTGTAGTGAAAATTCAAGAAAAAATTTTTTATCTTAATATTTGGAATATGTTACTCTAATATATAACATAGTGTTAACTATGATTTTTTTGCTTAAGTTCATCAATCTGGTAATATCGTTCTTCACTTTGAGGAAGTCCTAAGTATTCATGCTACCTTGTTCCCTATAGGAAGAAAGGCTTGTTTGTTTTTCTTTTCTACATATTTATTTAAATATAACTTCATTGATTTCTTTTGCCAATTATATATATATAATGCACATTTTCACAATCAAAATAATTTCAAGAAATAACTAAAGTTTAAATCTTTCTGCCATTTTCCACTTTCACCTTCCTAAAATAACCAGAGTGGATTGTATCATGTTTATTCATTCAGCATCATTTCCACAGCACACACATACACTCATAGAACTCATTTTTCCCTGAAAATATGTTCTGCATTGTTTCCTATTTTAAAATGTATGCCATGGTATATTAGCCATAATTTTGAATATTCAAATAAACATGCTTCCAATTACAATGGCAATTTCTAAATATTAGTTCATAAAATATTTTGAGCAATTGTAGAAAAACTGAAAGAAATGCACAGCATTCAGGGAGAGGAAAGGATATTGAAAACAACACAAAGATGGTTGATGGCATCCTTGTTTAGTTAAAATTCAGTTACGCTCAAATTCAGCCAGAAACTGTTTTTAGCATTTGTTTTAATAGAGATAGGAATATGTAGGTGGAAAGAAAGGATAGGTCAAAGAAATGTCTTTGGCAACTAGAAATTTATTATCCATCATCTAGTTTTTCTTATTTATAACCAAAATTCATGTGTTAAGAATGTTTATCACTCACAGTCCTATTTATATACAAAATCAAATAGGTACTTTTTTGGCCAATCAATAGCCAAAAGGAGACACAGTTTCACATTCAATCTAATACAGCTACCTTGCTGTTTTAAAATAAATAATTCAAATGCCTGCTTGACAATCTAGTCCTTTTTACAACTGAGAAAAGGGAAGTAGAATTTCTATTGAACAATGTGAATGTATACTGCTCAATATTTTAAAGTCACCCTGTCTAATGCCCCCTTATTTTGATACTTAAAATAATTGTAATATTTAGGCCATGAACAGTATAGAGACTACAGCAAACAGTGTTAAATCTGCATTTATTGTCCTGTATAAGGTTTACGTTAAGTTGTACAAGGTTTATCAGTTTATCAGTTTCAAATTACATTTTATTAAAATACCACTCTGGGACTTCTAATCAGATGGGAACACTTGATAGTCATATTAAAACAAACAAACAAGCAAAAACCTCACCTCCCATCCCAAATTCCAATGTTTATAGGATACAAACCAAAAATTTTTTTAAAGGTGTTATTATAATTGGGATTAACTATCAGTAAATTCAGGTCTAAATTTTGTTATCTCACCCTGCATTATAGAAGGAAAACTGAACTCTGTGTCTACATTTAGAATTACTTCTTTGAGTTAATTCTATGTCCATTATTCTTTTTCTTATAATTGAGTTGCCTTAACGTCAGTAAATTGCTCTGATGACCAGATTTCATTAAGCACGTGTATAAATTCTCAGCTGCATGTCTTGGCAATTTATCTATATTAGCAATTTCTAATAGCCCAAGAGAATACAACATGGTTGTTTTCTCCTTTTTGTTCTGGTGATCATAGAATAAGCCTCATTCTTTAGTCAATGGATTTGAGGTTGGAACGAAGATAAATTGCTTCCAATCTTAAGTTCCTTGAGGACAGAGAATCAGTCACGTGTGTGTTTTTCTAGTATCGATCATAGCACATTATACTTAGGCAAAGAAGACACTTTGAATCCTTGAATTGAAATATAATTAATGGAAAGATAGATTATTATTTAGTGCAGTATATATCTAAAAGTTTGTATACCCGAATTTTATGTACCCAGTTGGACAAGGGAGCCAAGGTAAAGTAAGATACACCTGAGGGGTACTAATATCTTTGAGCCTTTGTATTTCATTTTTCACTTCGACAAAATGGAAATGATCCAATAGTAACAACTACTTCACAGAAGCCTTGTGAGGATTAAAGCAATACTAAGGAATTAGTATTGTCTGGCACATAATATGAACTCAGCAAGGGGGAGTAATAGCTCTTGGACTTCTTGAGAAAAAAGGAAAGTGAAGCAACATTTTTTAATCCCTTTCATATCCATCATATATGGTGATAAGTGCATTTCTTAGGTTACTCATTTTTTCATTTTTAAATAATCAAATCTTTGTATTATAAATCAAAACTGAGACTCAAGGGAGTTATAGTTATTTATGGACATATGGTGAATAAGAGTTCAAGCCTACATCTTCTCAGACCAGAAACCTTGCTCTTCCCGTGATACTCTGAACCAAAATGCTATGACATTTGAGGGCATGCAAGCATGAGAAAAACAGTCTGTGGCAACTTGGGTCCCTATCTTCTATTTATGATTTCTTGGTGGATTTTCTAGAAGGTTACTATTGTTAAACAATGTTCACTTGGAGGTAAGTGGAAAAGGAAGCTCACATGATCAGGTACTATTAACCACTACACACTTATACACACTCTAGTGAGCACTCAATGCACATGAACCATTGCTACTATTATCTGATAAAGATGAGACTGAATATAATAATTTATTCTATAATTCTGAAAACAAAGAGAAAATGGGTACAGCCTGGTGAGGTCAGGTGTTCTAGTATAGTTCCTTTGTACTTCCTTCCTTTCCCCCTATTTCTCATGATAATGACAAACCCTGCTGACTTAAGTCACAGGTGATAGAATGGAGCTGCCAACAAATAATGGTAAGAACTCAGAAAATATTACATTTTATGGAAATGTTAAATCAAAGAGTCAAGCCTTTCTGGTTGAGGACAATAGACAGGATATTCTCAGCACCTAAGGCAGTCTCTAATCTAGTATAAACCAAAAATTTCAGCTATTTGTGAAAATTACTCACAGCAATTTTAATTTTGAGGCTTTTAAAATGCAGGGACCCCCTAATGAGAATTCTTTTCTACTTCAGAGTTTTCAATGTTGTCATTACATTTAATATGACTTCTAGGTTTTTACATTTCTTTTTCAAGTTCCTAACATGTTAGGAGTTTATTGTGGATTAACAAAGAAATACATAACAAAAATACATTTTGATATCATTCTCTCACTTTGTCTAGCATTTTTCTTATATGAGTTTACAATAACACAAAAACACAACAGGAAAAGGAAATCTTACATTCAGTTTAGTTCTCTCTTTGCTAATTATTCTTTTAAAAATTGCTTATGTATATCATGTCTATTTATAGAGGTATGTTCCCTTCAGAGCAACCAAAAACACTTGCAGAGTATTAGACAAACATTTCGGAAGTTCTAGAACATAAACTGCCATCCTAGAGATTGGTTTTTTTTTCTTTTTAAATATCCTCAGTGACTTAAAATATCTCACACGCCTGATTCTCATAATGTTTTTTAGATTCCATAAATGCCAAGCTTTTGAACATTTTTCCACATGCATACCACATCGCCCCAGCCAGAATCAGGTTTCCTCCATGTTATTGCTTATCTGGGAAAATAACAATTCAAAAAGTCCATTCAGATCAAAACAACTTTATGGTCTAATCAAGAGTCATACCTAGATTCAAAAACACTTATATAGACCATTGGTGGCATTGTGCAGAATAAATAAATAAAGCAGAGAAGAATACCCCAAGATACTAAGACCAAAAGTGTTAAAATAAATAAATGAATAACCACATTTCTTTCCTTCCTTTTATAGCACAGCTCCTTGAATATGCTGTCAGTAGCTTTATACTCACTTTCTCATCTGCATTTTCCCTTTCATTAAGTTCAGCCAGATTTCTGCTCCTAAGCACTCCACTGAATCTACTCATACCCGATCACCAGGGACCATCGTGTTACCAAATACTAAATGAGCTTGCCTCATCTCTCAAATGACCTCATTGCCATAACAAAAATACATCTCTGCTTTATCCTCAGTGCCTAGAAGATGTATGAAATTCAGTGCATGAAAGGGAATGTCTTTGTAAAGGCACATCTTTGCATTTCTGATATGATTTCTTTGAACAGATTATTGAGTTCTAAGCAGAATTATTGGGTTCTAGCCAACTGTTTTTCTAGGAAGTTTATACCTATATTAGGGTTACCAGATGTAACAATGACTATAAAACACCCAGTTACATTTGAATTTTAGATTAACATTGAATAACATTTTAGTATAACTATGCTCCATGCGGCATTTTGATATACTTTTATTAAAAAACTACTCCTTGTTTATCTGAAATTCAAATTCAACTGGGCATCCTGTATATTATCTGGCAATGTTATCCTATACACACTCTCAGCTAAAGTGGTTAAAAACGATGGTGTCCTCATATCCTTTTCCCCATGAAAAAATGCATAAATCCCCTCTATTCCCCCGAACACATACACATTCTTCTCTCAGACACAGGACCACTAAAAGTAACAGAGAAAACATAAGTCTGTACTTAGATTATAATCTGTTTTATATTATATAACTTTTATTTCATTGTAAACCTATTTGAAGCTTTACAAAGACATTCCATTTCATGCACTGAATTTCATACGTTTTCTAGGCACTGGGAATAAAGCAGAGAAGAATACCACAAGATTCTTGATTTCATAGAGCTGGCATTCTCACAAAAGACCAAAAATGTTAAAATAAATAAATGAACAAAGTTTCAGTTCCATGATGAGAATGAAACTAGAAAATATGAAAGAGAGACTGAAGATCTAATTTTGATTGGACTTTCAGGGAATGCCTAAGTGCAAAAGTGACATTTAGGATGAGAAATAAATAAAAAGTAGGAGCCAGAAGTAGTAGACATGCTACTGGGAAACAAACATAATGATTATAAAAGTTGACATATCAAAGCAACAGCAAGAAAAGTGACAGCGTGGCTGGAGACAGTAAATGCAAAGAGAGTTTATGAAACAAAGTCATGGAAGTTTGCAGGATCTCATTAACTTGGATCCAAAAGGTCAGAGGACTTAGATTCTGATTTTATAGTAACTGAGGAAACAAATAGAGGGGGTTAAGCAGGTAAGTGGGGAAAAATGTAATTTTTGTTTTATAAGGATACTTCTAGTAAGTGCATTGTAAGCAGTCAACTGTGCCAACTAGTCAACTAATGAGGAGTGCCTTGAAGGGAGAGACCAAGGTGGCAGTAGGGACATGAGAACTACGTGTATAAGGAACATGATGAGTTCAAGGTGACAGGATTTCCTGCCACAATGGTTGTGGGGATTAAAAGAGGAGAGTCAATGATACCTGGTCCTCATTTTTGGCTTAAGCAGATGGGAGGTGGTGGCAACATTACTGAGGTGTGCATAGCCAAAGAGTTTATTGACTGGGAGTTTAATTTGGGATAAACTCTGATGTACTTATAAGATATTCATGTGGAGATGTAGAGCAGGTAGAAGCTGAGTCCAGAGTTCAGGACAAATATCAGGCTGAAGATGTAGCTTCACATTTAGGTATTTAAAGGCATAACAGTGGATGAAATGTTCTACAAGAGGCTATAAACAGAGAAAGACATGGTAATAAATTTGAGCCCTGAAAAAGAGATCTAGGAGAGCAGCCAGCCAAAGAGACTGAAGAAGAGCAGCGATTGAGTAAACAAAAAATCTAATAGAGTACAATACACACAAAAACACTACAGTATTTTTTTTTTCAGAAAATAGGATGGGTCAAACTAGACAGAAAGAAGCTGGTGATGAGGTCATTTGAGAGATGAGGCAAGCTCATTTAGTATTTGGTAACACGATGGTCCCTGGTGATCGGGTATGAGTAGATTCAGTGGAGTGCTTAGGAGCAGAAATCTGGCTGAACTTAATGAAAGGGAAAATGCAGATGAGAAAGTGAGTATAAAGCTACTGACAGCATATTCAAGGAGCTGTGCTATAAAAGGAAGGAAAGAAATGTGGTTATAGTTTAAAAGAAGTAGGGTATTTTTTTTAAATGGAAGAACCTAAAGAATATTTATGTTAATGAAGATAATTCAATAGAGAGAAAAACTGATGGTGCAGAAGAGAGAGAAATTTGGGGATTAATAACCTTGAAAGATGAGGCAGGATGGGATCTGGAATACAAGTGGAAAGACAGACCTTAGACAAGACTAGAGCACTTCCAGAATTGTAGCAGTGGTCAGATGACAGTAAAGGGGGAGGAGAGTATAGGGAGTGCTTGAAATAATAAGAAAAAATTTAATACTTTGAAACATGGATTCAACTTGAAAAATCCAAGAAGTGAGAAATGAGCCATATCATGAAATGTAATGCACCCATTAATATGAATATTTTAACGTGGTAGGGAAAAAAAGCCCTCAATGTTAACTTAAAAAAGGATTAAAACCATGTATCTCTAGTATGTTATCAAGTATGTAAAAATATGTCTGAATAGCAAGACCTCTGCTAAAATACAAATAGTGGTTAAATATAGGTTTTGTTATTATGACTATGGATTGTTTGGTATTTTACATGTTTATGTAACAGGAAAATACCTATAAAAATATTTCAAAGTAACGGATTAATACCACATGGAAAGGGATTCTCTGTCTCACTTCACAAATCCCCACATGTGAGATGAGTAATTCTGACACTAATTCTAATTTATTTTTAGAAATTTCAAATGGAAGGCCAAGTAGTAAATAAAGTATGCATAATCAAGGTTTGCTTTAGAAATATTTGACAGTCTCCTGAAGAAAGACTAGACAGAAGAAAAACAAATTGTGTCCAGCATTTTAGAATGATCTATTTGATATATTCATCAGGCTGTATTTCTTACCAAAAGAAGAGGAAGAGATGTAAGAATCGACAAAAACTATCCAAACAATGGCTGGAAGACAACACTATAAAACTAAATGTAGATCCAAGAACCACTTTAATCTCCATGAAGGAAACTCTAGAGGAGGTTCTGAGGAGGAAACTTGATTTGTTTCAGATTCATTATTCTGTAGTGTCAATTATTTTTATATCCTGCAACCTAGTCTCATCCCTATAGTTTTTAATTCAAAGAACACAGATTTTCAGGTTTCAGTGATTGTTTTTAAATTATAGGTATCCTCATTGAGCACATTATTAAATATATGTTATTAAAACATCTGGTTTTCAGGGTGCTTGGTTCATCATCTGACTCTTGATTTCAGCTTGGGTCGTGATCTCATGGTTCAGGTTCATGAGATTGAGCCCCACCTTGGGCCCTGCTCTCACAGTGCAGAGCCTACTTGGGATTCTCTCTCTCCCTCTCTCTCCCCTTCTCCCATTCATGCTTGCTTGCTTGCGTTCACATTCACTCTCAATGCAAATAAACATTTTAAAAAATCTAGTCTTGAGTTATAATTAGAGGCTGCCTTTAACAGGTAAAATGGCAAAAGAAAAAGTGATCACTTTCTTTTCAAGATATAAATATACTAGAACCTTTCAAAATTTTAATGTAGGATGCATCTTTGGTAGAGCCTTTCATGTAAGTGGTTTGTCATTATTATTTAATAATACATAAACATCAACCAGTGAGCATGTGATACTCTGCTGGGGATTTTCTTCTTAGTTGTTCATCCCATTAAGTAGATTATAATACCCTCAAAGAATAGGAACTGCATTTTACACATGGTTTCATTCCCCAAATGCAGCATGGTTCCTGGAATATGCTAAGTGGCCATATACTTATTAAAAGAATATATAATATATATAACAAATATACAAGATAAATAGTATACTTGTTGAAAAAAAATAAAAGAAAGGAAGGAAGGAGGGAAGAAGAGTATTATGCCTTGAGGAAACCTCATAGTCCCAGAAGGTACTAAGTATTTTTTAAAACATAATGTTTTTTTTCATGGCTTGTAAAGAAATCATTCTCCAACACAGTTGGAATTTCAAGGAGCAATCATCCTCATTGGCTGTGTTTGGGGAGTTTGAGAGGCCATAAATCTTTAAGCCTGTTTGTTGATCTGGAACGTTTCATCAAAAATATGTTGTTTTGAAAATTAGAAATGGGAAAAAAAAAACAAACCCAAACCTCTGTGCTGTCCTAAGGGAGACTTATTTCTAATCGATTGAACATGCCTGAATGCATTCTTCAGGCTTTGTAGAAGTATTAAAACAATGACTCATCTTGTAGTAACATAATAATAGACAGCATCAGTTGTGAATATAAAACAGCCACTTGTAAACATCATGAATATATCCAAAGCAGCAACTGAGCCATGTTTTAGAGTGACTTATCTATAGCTCTCATTTTGTAGAATGACTCAGATTAAAACAGAAAGAAAAATGGCTTACTTCAGAATTTAAGCACTTACCCAATATTTTTTTTCTATTTCTCATATACAATATTATAATTGGTAGTCACACAGAATGAAAACTAGGTAAACTGGCCAATGGCAATTGAGAGAGGAGTGCTATTTCTGACCCTTAAGATGCATTTATCTTTATGTGAGGAATCACTACACTGCTTGCTTATTGAGAGCTATTTTTAAAACCATGATTTGAGTATCTTACCATACTTGAAAAAGCCTAGTGTTCTGAATCATCATTTTTCTTTTGCTTTCTAAGATATATAAACAAAAAATGTAATCATCTTCATCCTATTTCCCCCTAGATCTAGTTCCCTTAGGAAAGTCTATTCTAAACAAAATAGGGCCTTACAAGCCTCTAAGAAAGAAAACAAAACATCCATAAATTATATTACTAAAACAAATAGTATTTCTAAGTGGTAATTAGTTGTACTCTAATAAATACAAAATAATTGTATTACTTGTTAGTCAATTTTTCCTACATCACCACACAAGACCCAAAATCTTTTTTTAATTTTTTTAATGTTTTATTTATTTCTGAGAGAGAGAGACAGTGTGAGTAGGGGAGAGTCAGAAAGAGAGGGAGATGCAGAACCCGAAGACATGCTCCAGGCTCTGAGCTAGCTGTCAGTACAGAGCCCAACACAGGGTTCAGACCCACCCGTGAGATCATGACCTGAGCCGAAGTCGCATGCTTAACCGACTGAGCCACCCAGGTGCCCCTAATTTCTAAAAGACATATTTGATGATTTTGTGAGGTATGTCACATACATAGATGTTTGATGCATTTTTCATACAGTTTTGGGGAGCGTAGCCCACACCACAACCTGTTCATTTGCTCAGGGAGGTTCTAGTCTAGTATGTGAGGAGAGATAGCTGTTAATCACGTTATTGGAAATGAATGTAAAATTGTAGCTATGGCAAGTATGACAGACAAGTGGTTGGACTCTGTGCTGCTGTAACAGGACATTTCTTCTGCTATATATGTCTTCTAAAATACATACATACAATCTAAAAATGTTACCTTTTTTTCTCAAAAAAGCAAAAACCTAAAAGCTACTTTCCTATTGTTGGTCTCCTTAAACAAAAAGTTATATTTCTTTCACATTATACTGAGAAAATTGCTTACAATTATTTCTAGTTTTGAAATTTTAGTCAATTGAAAATAGTGTATATGTGTGAATGTTTACTACAAGATTGGTGTGATGGAAACAATGATCACAGTATTTAGGAGGCTTTACTTCAATTAGATAAATTTAAATATATAATGGAATATGACATTACTAGTTTGACTACTTTTCCCAATAAATTCATCTAGATATAACTGACTTGATTTCCTTAATCATTTGCTTGAAAAAGGAAACATGAACCTGTCCCCTCTTAATCAGACATTTGCATAGTAAACCATCTATGTTTTTAGATAGGGTAGTGTCCTGAAGAACATGCTTTCATAGAGGCTGGTAGCACTCTCTGTAAGTACTTAAAAGATAAGTAAGTAACAGAGCTGGTAAACATTGGCAGTTTCTAAGCCTTCTACTGGCCTGCAAATATAGAATGAGGGCTCTTGATCAGATTACCTGGGTTCAAATCTCAGCTCTCCCATTTACCAGCAACTCCATAAACTTAGGCAAGTCACTTTTCTCTCTCTGAACCTCTTTCTTCATCTGCAATTTGTTCTAAGATTACTAAAATAATGCATGCAATGGTTTACCACTCTACTTACCATATAGCAAACATTCAGCCCATGTTATATATTTTATTATAGGAGGTACAGTTAGTTACAGGAATAGTTACTGGGTAATGACCAAGACATACACCTTAAATATTGTTCTCTTGAGCTCTTTTTAAACCACGTCATCTGTTAGTGACCTCATAAAATACAGAGTTCAATAATCCTGAATTTTACAATTGCAAAGTAGGCTTTACCCACAAGAATAGGACAATCATTTTAATATGCTAAAAAGTGTATCTTTTCTGTATAGATGGGCACTAAACTTACAGGACAAATCACAATTTCTAAGTATTTTTCCTTTAGTGACAACAAAATTAATTCTTCAAAAGTATTTGAATTGGACAGTCTTTTAAAAATACCATTATCACTCCATTTTTGACATAGGAAAGTATTTGTTTTCTATTCTCATCCCTGCCTCTTCCCTCTTCATTTCAACTATCTCTCTATGCTTGATATTAACTTGAGGAATCTTGTAAGTTACTAAGATTTCTAGGGTTTGTTCTAACAGCAAATAAAGCATAATTCTTCTAAAGGTCATCAGATCATAAGGAATGACTAAGGCAAATTAATTTCTTTTAGAACTACTAAATTTTAAAATAATTTTAATTATTTTAAAATATCTTTAAAATAATTTAAATTGTTATGCAGTTAAGGCTAAATAGTTTATCATTTTTGCCAATGGGATTTGGAAAATGAGTTCCTTAAAATTAAGTGTAGGAATGAACTATTTTTATTCTCTAATAATCACATAAATGACATTAAACAGCTTCTCCTTTTTACTTTATTGTTTCCAAAATGCAGATACTAGGTATAAATATAACTTACTTAAATAATTACAATTTTCATAAGATTGGTGAATCCCCACTGATGGGAGAAAAATGAGCACTTACTAGTCAGGTAAAACTCTGGCAAGAATTGAGGGTAGCTAATTAATATGTTGTTCCAAAGTCAACTAAAAACTAATCCTTTAAGAATAAGGGACTAAACAATCAGAGGAACCTAGAATTTGTCCTCGGAAAATAAACAAGGGAAGAATTGGACTGAATACAAAATGCTATACTTATTTTGAAGAGCAAATTTTTTAAATCACTGCTTTCATGCCTTCATATACTACTCAATGGCACAGCAAAGTGGTACATTAAATCTTGGGAGTTTTCTTTTTTCTTTAGTTCTATTTCCTGCTATTTTTTTTCAAGTATGTTTATAGGGTTGCAAAATCTGTAGAGCACTTTTTACATTATTTGGTCATTCAAATAATAAAATAATAAAGTATAAGCATTATTTTTGCCTTTTTAAATATTTGATGTTAAAAAGAAAACTTCTTTTAGAATTTTAAATAATTTAAAAAGTTGATTTAGTAACAAACAAAAGAAAAAGAGAACTTTTCTTAAATAGGAAAATACCAATGAAACTAATGTCACAGAAGACAAATTAAAAGAGAACAAACCAACTAAAAAAGGTTAAAATGCAAGTGTTGTCTTTTAGGAATTCTAAACATTGTAAAAATACTGATCTTTCAATGGAAATCAGAGTTCCTAAATATGTTAAAATGCCAAAACTAAAAAATACAAACACAGGAAATTTCTACTACCAAAGTCACTAGATAATCCTCTCAAAAAAGAAATTACAAAGTTGCTGGAGTCCAGCTCCGGCCAGGTCCAGGGGTCCCTGAAGGATGGATGGTGTCGGAGAGGGAGGGAATGAGAGAGCACCGAGAATCTTTCTGATCACCAGGCAGGCATCTCTGCCCTGTCAGTTTTGGTGTCTTTATTTATAGGTCAAATGTTAACATGTCATCAGGAAATGGAATTTTTATAATGGATAGCTCTGTGTGATAAGATGTTTTTGGAAAATGTAGAAGTATTTTTCTATTTAAATGTAGAAGTACGTATGTTTTTTGGAAAAACAGAAACAGGTTTTACAGAAGTGTTCTTGCAGAACTGCCCCAATTATAGTGAGGTTGAGTAACTAAGAAAATAACAGGGTGTTCACATTTTAATAACACTAAGATTAAGTCATAGGTTTGTAGATACTCTTATCCATCCTCATCACAGTTGCCGGGTAAGGGAAGGTGTTTGTGGAATATAGGCCTTACGGAAGGGGCTGCTCTACATCACCAGTTAGCAAAGGTATATGTGGTAACTTATGTTCTGCTCTTATCTGTTCCTTCTCTCTAAGTTAGGTTCTTTGTCTCTGGGCAAGGCTTGATTTTCCAGCTTTGTAGCACCAGAGAGCCAACCATACCTTTAAAGAGTTTAGCTCATTTCCAATACATAGAATAACCTCTTCAAGTGTATTTACCTTTGTGTCTAGTTTTATGATTTCTTGAATAGCTAGTGCATGAGAGACATTTTTGCTTAGTTGATTTACATGTTGAGCTATATGAGCCTTTTGTACTAACTCAACCGTAGAAACAGAATTGTACATGTAAAGGTCAATCTTTTATGAGTAAGGGTCATTAGCCTGTTCATAGCTTAAGAGAAAGTATGGAGGGAAACAGGACTTGCTGGCGACAGGATGCCTGTTCCCATAATCAAAAGAAGTTCCCACAATAAGTTCCTTCACAAGGTGCAATCATCATACCAGGACCAGAATAAGGGGACAAGTCACTCCTGATATTGATCAACAAGGTACCTTAGGGGTCGGTGTTCAAGCAGAAATAATTGAGTGGGGGTGGATATCAGCCGTCATCTGATTGGCAAGAGACCGTGCAAACTTGCTTTAACCTCACCAGGAGTTTTCTCGACTAATGGACTCAGAATGGCTCCCAACACAAAGTAATGATAAATGATTATACTAAAAAGAAGGTAGAATGAAAGAAGAAAGTTTAAATGTTCAATCATCTATTTCTTCTCTAAAAAATGACTATTATATGCACCCCATATGCTTAATAATAGAAAAATAGGGATGCCTGGCTGGCTCAGTCAGTAGAGTATATGACTCTTGATCTCAGGGTTGTGAATTCAAGCCCCATGTTGGTTGTGGGGCCTACTTAAATAATAATAATAAAATTTAAGAAAATGAGGATATGGACAAAGGGGAACCCTTTTGGACTGCTGGTGGGAATGCAAACTAGTACAGCCACTCTAGAGAATGGTATGGAGGTTCTCAAAAAACTAAAAATAGAACTAATTATAATCCAGCAATTTCACTATTAGGTATTTACCCAAAGGATACAAAAATACAGATTTGAAGGGGTACACACACCCCAATGATTATAGCTGCATTATCAACAATAGCGAAACTTTGGAGAAACCCCAAATATATCAAATGTATGTTCATCAACTGATAAATGGATAAAGAAAAGGTGAATATATTCATTCATACATAGTGGAATATATATAGTGGAATATTACTCAGCCATTGAAAGAATGAAATCTTGCCGTTTGCAACGAAATATGTTCTAGCAATATATTGCTAGAATATATTATGCTAAGCAAAATAAGTCAATCAGAGAAAGAAAAATACCATATGATTTTAGTCCTATATGGATTTAAGAAATAAAACAGATGAACATATGGGAAGGGAGGGAAGAGAACAGAAGGATATAAACCACAAGAGACTGTTAATGATAGAGATCAAACTGAGAGACAGAGGGAGGGGGATGGGAAATTGGCTAGATGGGTGATGGGCATTATGGAAGACACTTGTTGTGATGAGCACTGGGTGTTGTATGTAAGTGGTGAATCACTGATTTCTACTCATGAAACCAATATTGCCCTGAATGTTAACTAGAATTTAAATTAAACAAACAAACAAACAAACAAAAAACACAGAAAAATACATCTTCTGTGGGATCAAGGAGCATGACTATATCACAAAATTCTGGTGTCTACTGTTAGAGTAAACCTATCAGTGTTTTCCCTTCATTGACTTTATGTTTTTCACAGGTGTTACGTAGACAGTTTGAAACAGAATGATTTGGTCAATGGTCTCTTGTGTCTACACAGAGAGGTAAAAACACCAGTTATGTCCAATTTGGTAATCTTATTCCTTGTTAGTGTTTAAATATGCACAACAGCTGCAACTGTTAGATCTCAGATCTAACAATTTATCCACTGAAAGCAACTTTCATCAAGAAGACACACTGAGAAAATAATGGAGCATCACTTGAGCATTGCACCAATTCTTTAATCAAGCAATAACAGAAATAGACTTTCCACATCATTAGCAGTGTTCCTTTAACATGATCATGTATGCATGATGTCCCAGTTTCAAACACCATATGAAAATCTCATTTCCAAGATGTACTATGGAAAAGCCATTTTTCCAACTACATTAATTAGCTATTTTCCTGAAAAACATGGACTGTTTGTGATATCTCTGTGACCACTAATATTCACCTCAAAAATCTTTTTCATCCCCAGTTTTGCTTACTAAACACAAATAAAATGTCTGGACCTAGGATCAAGATTAATATGGAATGAAACCACAATTAAAACTCAGTTAACAGTTAATGGCTCAGATAAAGGTTAATAAAATAGGAAAATATTCTCATTATTAAATTAAACATGAGAACTGAATGGAGAGGTTTTAGGACCAGAGTTCAAATTGTCCTTGGCTTTAGAACTGATAAATGCATTTCTATTTTATTTGTAGTACCTGAAGTACATTAATATTTTTCAACATAGATTTGTCTTACTAATTTTTTTTAAAAACTTTTTTAAAAATATTTTTTATTTATTTCTAGGAGACAGAGAGAGAGAGAGAGAGACAGCGTGAGCAGGGGATGGTCAGAGAGAGAGGGAGTCACAGACTGAAACAGGCTCCAGGCTCTGAGCTGGCAGTCAGCACAGAGCCCGGTGCGGGGCTCGAACCAACGAACCGTGAGATCATGACCTAAGCGAAAGTCGGATGCTAAACTGACTAAGCCACCCAGGCGCCCCTTGTCTTACTAATTTTTTGTGTACATTATACATTTTATCACTTACGTATGAAGCCCAGACAAGTAATTTTTTATCAGAAATCTATAATAAACTACCAAAATAGACCCAGGAAATAAAGAGACCCGTGCAGTCATGTCCCACTATTACTAAGGGTATTAAATGAGTTTAAAGATTCTTAAGTGAAAAGTTGCCATAACAAAATTACTTAGGCAACAATAGTCACAAACCACTGTACACCTACGAAAATGGCCCACACTTGCAAGGAACTAAGATGTTCTTCAATCAAAGAATAAATACACTATGATAAATACAGACAATGACATATTATCCAGCCCTGCAAATAAATGAGTTATCAAATCATGAAAATATATACAGGAATGCCTTAAATGCCTATTACTAAGTAAAAGAAACCAATATGAAAAGGCTACATATTGTAGGATTATGGTTATATGACATTATGAAAAGGCAAAACTATGGAGACAGAAATAGGATCAATGGTTACCAAGGTGGGAATGGGGCAAATAAATAGGCAAAACACAGAGGAATTTTAGGGCAGTAAAAATTCTCTATATGATACTGTAATGGATGAATACATTTTATTATATAATTACCCAAACCTATTGGATGTGCAATAACAAGAGTGAGCCCCAAGGTAAATTCTGGACTTTGGGTGACTATGATGTATCAATGTAAGCTTATCCTTGGTAAAAACTGTACCATTGTGGTGATTGATTGTATAATGGAAGAGGCTATACTTGTGTGGGGGTAGACGGTATATAGAAAACCTTTATCTCTTTCTCTCAATTGTTTTTTAAACCTAAAACTGTTCTTAAAAATTTTGTTTAAATGAAGCAGGATAAGGGGTGCCTGGGTGGCTTAGTCAGTTAAGCGTCTGAATTCAGCTCAGGTCATGATCTTGCAGTTCATGGGTTTGAGCCCCGCATTGGGCTCTGTGCTGACAGCTCAGAACTTGGAGCCTGCTTCAGATTCTGTGTCTCCCTCTCTCTCTGCCCCTCCCCCACTCATGTTCTGTCTCTCTCTGTCTCAAAAATAAACATTTAAATAAAGAAATAAATGTAGCATGCTTTATGAAAAATAGTCTTTAAGAGGAGCAACACAACATACTATAAGTATCTGGGAATAAATTAAGCATTATATGATCAAGAAACTCATAGGAAAAATTGCAAAGAATAATTGACAAACTTAAAATGCAACCTACTGAATAGAAGAAAATATTTGCAAATGACATATCTGTTGAGTTAATATCCAAAATGTGTAAAAATTTCATACAACTCAAGAGCAAAAAAGGAAAATAAATCCAATTTAAAAACTGCCAGATGATCTGAATAGACATTTTTCAAAAAAAAATTGTGCAGATGCCCAAAAGTACATGAAATGGTGCTCATCATCACTCATTAGGAAAATGTAAATCACAATTATAATTAGATATTACTTTACACCTGTTAGAATGGCTATTATCAAAAAGACAAGAAATAATAAGTGTTGGTAAGGCTGTGGAGCTAAGGAAACTCTTGTGCGCTGTTGGTGAGATTGTAAGTAGACACAACCACTATGGAAAATAATATAGAGTTTCTTCAAAAAATTAAAAATAGTAATACCATATGATCTAGCAGTTTCACTACTGAGTATCTATCTGATTAAAATGAAAACAGTAAATCAAAAGGATATCCATGTTCATTGCAACACTATTTACAATAACCAAGATATAGAAACAACCTAAGTATCCATTGACAGATGAATGGGTAAAGAAACTGTGACATATATGTATATACATACATGCATATCTATACATACAACATATACACACACAAGAATATCACACAGCCATAAATGGAAGAAAATCTTACCATTTGCCTTGAATGTGTTATGCTAAGTGAAATAAGTCAGACAGAGAAAGACCAATATGATCTAGTTAATATATGGAATCTAAAAACAAAAACAAAAAGCACATATACAGAAAATAGATTGGTGGATGCCAAAGGAAGCAGGTGGGTGTAGACAAAATGAGTGAACGGGGTCAAAAGGTACAAACATCCAGTTTGTATCACTGATTAAAGAAAAACAGACAAGGAAACCACACACACACAAATAAATTATATGCCACTATCTCTGATGAACATAGATGCAAAGATTGTCAACAAAATATTGGCAAACTTAATTTAAAAATACCTTAAAAGGATCATACACAATAATCAACTGGGATTAATCCTAGGGATGTAAGGATGTAATGTAAATGTAAACATTTGCAAAATCAATATGATACACCACATTAACAAAATGAAACACAAAAGTTATATGATCTCCTCAATATAGGAAAAAATCAATTCCATTTATGATAAAAACTTCCAACACAGTGGGTATAGAGGGGACATGTGTCAACATAGTAAAGACTATATGTAAAAAACCCATAGTTAACATCAGAACAACAGTGAAAACCTGAAAGCTTTTCCTCTAGGATCAGGATCAAGACAAAGATGCCCACTCTTGCTGCTTTTATCCAACACAGTTTGGAAATCCAAACTATAGCAATAAGACAAGAAAAAAAAAAAAGGTCCTTCAAATAATAAAGGAAGAGGTAAAACTGACAACATTTGAAGATGACATATATATATCTCCCTAAGGTCTTCACTAAAGAACTGCTAAAATTGATAAACTTATTCAGAAAAGCTGCAGGATATGAAACCAACATACAGAAATCTGTGGTGCTTCTATACACTAATAATGAACTATCAGAAAAAGAAATTAAGAAAGCAGTCCATTTATAATTGCATCCCAAACAATAAAATACCAAGGAATATATTTAACCAAGGAGGTGAATGACCTGTGAAAGTGATAGGATACTGTTCTGTGAAAACTATAGGACATTGATAGAAAGAAATTGAACAGGATACAAATAAGTGGAAAGCTACATCATGCTCTTAGATTGGAATAATTTACATTGTTAAAATGTCCATACTTCCCAATGCCATTTATGGATTTGATGCAAGAGTGCTAGTTGTTATATATAAGTGATGAATCACTAAATGCTACTTCTGAACCTAATAACTAATATTACATTATATATTAAGTAACTAGAATTTAAAAAATTGAAACACTGCATTGCAGAGGGTTTTTTGTTCCCAGATAAGAAATTACAAATGTTATTCTGGAGGCAACAGCTGGTCAATAAAAATTTTTAAACTGAGAAAACAAACCAACACACACACACACCAATGGTGTTTTCCACAGAACTAGAACAAATGATTCTAAAATTTGTATGGAACCACAAAACATCCTGAATAGCCAAAGCGATCTTGAGCAAGAAGAAAGGTGGAGTTATCATGCTTCCTGATTTCAAACTATATCAGAAAGCTATAATAATCAAAACAGTGAGGTATTAGCATAAAAACAAACAGAAAGATCATTGGAAGATAAAAGCCAAAAAATAAACCCAAATATATATGGAAATTAACTTATGACAAAAGAGCCAAGAACATACAATGGAGAAAGGACAGTCTCTTCAAAAACTGAGAAGGCTGGACAGCCATATGCAAACAAATAAGAAAGAAAAAAAAAAAAGAAACTACACTTCTAACACCATACACAAGAATTAACTAAAAATGAATTGAAGACCTGAATGTAAGACATGACACCATAAAATATTTAAAACAAATTATAGGCAGATACTCCTTAGCATTCATCTTTAGCAATGAATTTGTTGATCTGATGCCAAAGGCAAGGGAAACAAAAGCAAAAACAAACAAATGAGACTACATCAAACTATAAAGCTTTTGCACAATGAAATAAATCATCAATAAAATTAAAAGGCATACCACTGAATGGGAGAAGATACTTGCAAATCATATATCAAATAAGGGGGTTAATATAAAAAAATACACAAAGAACTCCCATAACCCAACAATAAAAAAAAGCTCAATTAAAAAAATGGGCAGATGACATGAATAGACATTTTTTCAAAGATGACATCCAGATGACCAATAAGCACATGGCAAGATGTTCAGCAGCACTAATTATTAAGAATATACAAATCAAAATCACAATGAAGGACTTCTGGATGGCTCTGTTGGTTGTGTGTCTGACTCTTGATTTCCGCTCAGATCATGATCTCATGGTGGTGTAACTGAGCCCATGTCAGGCTCCATGCCAAGCTTAAGATTCTCTTTCTCTCTCCCTTTGCCCTTCTCCCCCCACACACTATCTTTCTCTTTCTCTCTCAAAAAATAAAAATAAAAACAACAAAAACAAAACAATGATATGGCCTCCCATCTGTAGAATGGCTGTTATCAAAAATACAAGAAATAACAAATGTGGCCAAGGATGTAGAGACATGGGAACCTTTGTGTGCTGTTGATGGAAATGTAACTTGGTGAGGCTACTATGAAAAAACAGTCTGGAGGTTCCTCAAAAACTGAAAAATAAAACTAAATATGATCAAGTAATTCCACTGATGGGTATTTATTCAAAGAAAACAAAAATACAAACTTGAAAAGATATATTCACCCCATATTAATTGCAGCATTGTTTACAATAGCCACAGTATTCAATCCTAGTGTCCTTTGATGGATGAATAGACAAAGGAAATGTGAGATAGAAAGATGTAATATATGTAATATGCAACCATAAAAAGTAAGGAAATCTTGCCATTTGTAACAAGATTGATGGAAGTTGAGGGCATGATGCCAAGTAAAATAAGTGAGACAAAGAAAGACAAACACTGATTATCTCACTTATATGTGGAATCTAAAGCAAACAGGGTGCCTGGGTGGCTCAGCCGGTTAAGCGACCGACTTCGGCTCCAGTCATGATCTCACAGTTTGTGGGTTCGAGCCCCGCTTTGGAGCTCTGTGGTGACAGCTAGCTCAGAGCCTGGAGCCTGTTTCAGATTCTGTAGCTTCCTCTCCCTCTGACCCTCCCCTGCTCATGCAGTCTGTCTCTCAGAAATAATTAAAACATTAAATTTTTTTTTTAAATAAAGCAAACAAAAAACCAAGCTCATACTTTCAGAGAACAAATTTGTATTTGCAGAGATAAGTGTGGGAGACATGGGTGAAATGGATGAAGGAAGACAAAAAGTACAAACTTCCAGTTCTAATACAAATAAGTCATAGGGATATAATGGATGGCATTGGAATCTATAGTTAACAACACTGTATTGTGTATTTTCTGTAACTATGTATGGGAACAGATGTTAACTAGATTCACTGCAGTGATTATTTCACAATATATACAAACAACAAATATTGGGTACACCTGAAGTTAATACAATGACATATTAGAATACTATCAGTATACTTATTGGTATTGATGCAGACTTTGATCATTTGGCTGAGGTAATGAAATTGGGCAGAATTAGTGTCATTTTAAATATTTGCTCATATTCACTACTGCAACCATCTGGTTGTGTTGCTTTCACATTTGAAAGGTTAATTATTGATTCAATAATTAAATATTAAATTGATTCAATTGATTCAATAATTAATAAAAAGGTCTTATCTATTTTATTTATATATATATTTCAAATTATTTATCCTTGTGTGAGTTTGGGGTATTTGTGTCCTTCAAAGAATAGGTACATTTCATCTACATTATCAAATTTATGGGCATAGAGTTGTTTACAGTCTTCCTTTCTTACCCTTTTAATATCATTTTGATCAGTTGTTATTACACCACATTCATTTCTGATGTTGGTATTTTGGATCTTTCCTCTTTTTTTCTTGGTTAGCCTGGATAGAGCTTTATCAAATTGTATTCATCTTTTCATTGGGCCAGCTTGTTTTATGGACCTTCTTTTTCAGATTCATTGGTCTATATTCTAACTTATTTTTTTATATTTGTTCCAGGATTCAATTACTCTTCTTTCTCTAATCTCCTAAAGAAACTTAAGTTATAGATTTTAGATTTTTCTTCTAATATATACATTTTAATGCCATAAATTTCTAAACTTTTGCTGCAACCCACAAATTTTAAGTTTCATTTTCATTTACCTTAAAATGTTTTTAAATTTCTCAATATTTTGACCCATGCTGTATTTTAAAATGTGGTCATCTCTAAATATTTGAGGATTTTCCAGGTATTTTTCTGTTACCAATTTCCAGCTTAATTCCATTATTGTTTGACAATGTACATTTTATGATTTTTATTATTTTAAATTTGTTGATGTGCTTTATGTCTCAGAATGTGGTCTATTTTAGTGAATGTTGTATGTAAAATTGAGAAGAATGTGTGTTCTGCTATTGTTGGAGGCACTCTTCTATAAATGTCAATTAGATCCAGTTGATTTATGATGCTGTTCAATTCAATTATACGCTTACTGATTTTCTGCCTTCTGAATCTATCAATTAGTGATAGAGGGGTATTGATTTCCAACTATAACAGTATCTCTCTCCTTGCAGTTCTGCCAGTTTTTAGCTTAAATATTTTGATGGTCTTTTATTAGGTGTATATGAATTAAGGATTGTTTTGTTGCCTTAAGTTAATGGTATACTGGTATATATGTTCCTCTTTGTCCCTGATAACTTTCCTTCTGGAGTCAGTGCTGTCTAAAATACACCATTCCAACTTTGATTGGTGTTAGCATTATATGTGTTTCTCTTTACTTTTGGCCTGGGGCTTTTTTTTTAATGTTTATTTATTTAGAGAGAGTACATTAGTGAGAGAGATCACCCATGCAAGTGAGAGAGGTGCAGAGAGAGGGAGAGAATCCCAACTCAGTAGGGCTTGATCTCATGACTGTGAGATCATGAACTGAGATGAAATCAAGAGTCAGATGCTCAACTGACAGCTATCCAGACACCCTGGCCTGAGTCTTTGAGTGGATTTTTCATAAATCTTGAATTGAGTCTTCTGGGTTTGTAGTCCACTCTGACAATATTTTAATTAGTGTGCTTAGAATATTCACAATTAAAGTGATTGATAAAGTTTTACTAATATCTACCAACTTGGTAACTGTTTCCTATTTATTGCACTTGTTTGTTGTTTCTTTCACTCTTTTTCTGTCTTTTTGATTTTTAATTGATCATTTTATGTGATTATTTTTTAGTAAACTACATGCTTTTCTCAGAAAACTAAGTAGCTTAGTATTTCCCTAAGGTTTGCAATATACATTTTTAACTAATCGAAGACCATTTTTAGTAGCACTATGCCATTTCATACCTAGTACTGCTACCATATAACCAAATATTTACAGTTTCTCCCTCTCATCATTTATAACATTGCTATTATTTACTTCATCTATCCATATAAATATTATTACCCAAAACACCGATATTATTTTAAGGTTATATTTGGATCAGTTATAATTAAATGATTTTAATTTTATTCATTCTCAGAGTTCTTTATATATACCTGAGTTTGTTACCTATATCATCTTCCCTCACCTTAAAGGGCTTCAATTTCTCTCTCTTGAAAGGTAGTTTCTCTGGTGAAGAGTTCCCTCAATCTGTGTGTGTGTGTGTGTGTGTGTGTGTGTGTCAAAGTTTATATTTCTCAACTTTTTAAAGAGAGCTTTGCTGGATATATAGTTCTGGGTTTGTGGATTTTTCTTTCAACACTTTCATTCCACTCTCTTCTTGCTTGCACGGCTTCTGATGACAAGTTGGCTTTAATTCTCACCTTTGGTCCCCTGTAAATATTTGTTGTCTTTCAAGATTTTGTCTAGTTTTTATGCCATTTGAATATGATAATGCTTAGGTGTAGAATTTTTGGCTTATATTCTCTTTGGTTTTGTATAGTGCTCTTGAAACTGTGGTTGGTATCACATTAATTCTGAAGAGTTTTAAGCCATTCTATTTCCTAATACTTTTTTCTACTCTGTTGTCTCTTCTTCTGGTACTTGACTTATACACATTTTTCCTCCTTTTTCCTTTTTTTTTGCAAATTGACCCAGAGTTCTTGGATGCTCTGTTCTGTTTTCATTCTCTCTTTATTCCATGTTAGTTTGGAAAGTTTCTACTGACCTAACTTTAAGCTAACTAGTTATTTCATTGGTCATGTCTGTGTACTGATAAGCCCATCAAAGTATTCTTCATTTTTGTTATACTGTTTTTGATTTTCAGAATGTCCTTTGATTTCTTCTTGGAGTTTGTTTCTCTGCTTACATATCCATCTGTTAAATGTTTTCTACTTGTTTCATTGTTGCCCTTAACATATTAATCATAGCTATTTTAAATTCCTTCTTTGCTGATTCTAACATCTATGTCATGTACAAGTGTGTTTCTGATGCTTGGTCACTTCAGACTACTTATTTTTTATCATGTCTTTTTTTTGTTTGTTTGTTTGCTTAAAGTCCGAAAAAGGATGTGGGGTAATAGAAACTGAGGTAAGTAGGCTTTGTGTGTGAGGTTTATGTTAATCTAGACAATAGCTGAATGCATTTAATATTTTTTGTGGCCACAGGCAACAAATTTCCCCACTGATCTTTGTTGCCCATGTTGACTTTCAGCTTCTCTAAAAACTTCTCAGAAATAGTCCATCTGGCAACTTTTTCATCAGTAATCCAGTTATACTGGATACCTGTTAGGGGGGTGGTAAATATTATGGATTAAATTACGTGCCTTCCAAAAGTTAAATGTTGAATTCTTAAACCCCTGTATACCAGAGTGGGACTGTCTGGAAATTGGGCCTTTAAAAGGTAATTAAGATTAAATGGGTTAATATGGGGAGACATGAACCCAGTAGACTTATAAGAAGAGAAATAGCAGGACCTGGGTGGCTCACTCAGTTGGTCCCTTAGTTTCTGCTCAGGTCATGATCTCACAGTTTGGGAGATCGAGCCTCATGTCAGGCTGTGTGCTGACAGCATGGGGTCTGCTCTTTCTTTCTTCTCTGCCCCTTCCCTCCACACTCTTTCAAAATTAACTTTAATTTAAAAAAATAGAGTGACACCAAGCATCCATAAGCACATATGCATGCATGCACACACACAGAAGGAGCCATGTGAGTATACAGCAAGAAAGCAGCCATCTGCAAACCAAGTAGAGAAATCTGGAGAGAAATTACACCTGCAACATTTTGATCTTGGACTTACATCCTCCAGAAGTGTAAGAAAATAAATTTCTCTTATTTAAGTGACCTAGTCTATAGTGTTTTATTATAAGAGTTCTAGAAAACTAATATAAGTAGTTGTTGAAGGGATGAAATAATTGATCAATCTTACTGTTAAATCTCAATCTTTTAGTGGACCTACATGGCTTGGTCTGACCTTCACAGATGTATTTTAACTCTCCACCCTTGTATCCTACCCCACCCCTTAGATGAAAGTGGAAGTTAAAAATGTCTATAGTGAGTCAATGCTTTCTCCTAAGTGAAATAAGGTGCTGGTAAAGTCTCTTACCTTGAAGGGCAGAATGTGTTATGAGTAATGTTTGATCTTACTTCACAATGGTTATTTTCCCCTTTTCTCTGTCAAATCCACAAAGAGATCTTTCTTGGTTCTTTGGTGAAACTGGCATGATTCTTGGAGGTAAAAACTCATGGAACTACAGGGCCTTCTTAATGCCACAGTTCCCGGGGTTACTCATTCTTACACCAGTCCACACTCATCCTCCAACAATTCATTCAAGTTACCAGACATGTTCCTACCAGCTTATGGATCTACTAGGTTCTATTCCAGATAGGCTAGTCTTATTTGTGACTCTTTGGCTTCCCCTGTTTTCAGGGTGGCAGTTTGCCCTATCATTGTTCAATCTGTTCAATTTTTTTCTTGTTGTGAGGAGAGGAGTGATCATGTCCAAATTCTGTATTAGAACTGAAACTCAGAAATACCCAGAGCCACATTTTTAATCCAGGAGTTAGGACTCTGGGCCATGGGCCCTTAATTACTTTGCTATGCTGACCCATTATACTTCCAAAATCAAGCATCTGCTTTTAACAGCTTGTGTGGTGATGAGTACTTGATTCTGTTTGTGAATATCAGATTGCTTAATTCATTTTGTGATAGGAAGAGTGAATTCTAAGCTGTTTTTTCTACTGTAACATTCAGGCACTTTTCCAAAATTAAGATGCAAGTTCCCTGGAGGATAAACACCTCAGCTTTTCAAAATCATCTTCTTGGCAGAGCTTAGAACTATGTTCTATAGTCACTAAGTGCTCAATAAATATATTGAATAAATAATTGTTCTAGGTTATTCCAGAAATGGGGACTTGAGTTTAGGTTAAAAAAAAAAAAAAAGAAAACTTGGGGCAACTGGGTAGTTCAGTCAGTTAAGCGTCCGACTTCAGCTCAGGTCATGATCTCACGGTTTGTGGGTTTCAAGCCCCACATCGAGCTCTGTGCTGACAGCTAGCTCAGAGCCTGGAGCCTGTGTCAGATTGTGTCTCCCTCTCTCTCTGACCCTTCCCTGCCCAGGTTGTATCTCTCTCTCTCTCTCTCTCTCTCTTTCTCTCTCTCTCTCTGAAAAACAAAAATTAAAAAAAACTTGTAATAAAACCCTGGGACCCCAACTCTTCCCAGGCCAGTATTAATGCCCAGAACAAAACTTACATACACTAAGAAGCTACACGCAGAATTTCATATGGGTTGAATCATGATTCTTCTGAGCCAGGAATCCCCTTGAAATCTGGTGTCAATAGAAAGTAACAGGACATAGGTCTATGAAAAATATGTTAAACAATGAACCATAGCATAGATCAGTTTCCAAAGGGTGAAAAAGTAACTTTGAGTCTTGTAGGGGAGGAAGAAATCCATTACAGGTGAGATAGCAAGAAAATTGGAAGAAAAACTTGGCTCTGACTATAGTATAGGAAGCATTTAAATAAAAGGAAATGAGGAAAGTGAGTAGCAGGCAGGAATTCCAAACAGAAAATGCAGAATGAGTCAAAACACAGTGGCCATGGAATGAAAGGGAACAGCCAGAGGCATAATTTCTTCAGTATAGAGGATTGAGACTGATAACAGTGTTAAGTCAGGTTAAAAAGATAAGCTCCAGGTACTCATCTAAACTTTAGTCATTGGGGCAGCTGTGTGGCTCAGTCAACTAAACTTCTGAATTTAGTTTGGGTCATTATCTCAGAGTTTGCAAGTTCAAGACCTATATCAGGCTCTCTGCTATCAACAAAGAACCTGCTTCAGATCCTCTGTCCCTCCCCCTTTCTCTTCCCCTTCCCTACTCATGCTCATGCTCTCTCTTTCAAAAATAAAAATAAACAAAAAATAAAAATACATGCTCTCTCTTTCAAAAATAAAAATAAACAAAAAATAAAAATAAAAAGTTTAAAAATTTTTAAAAAACAAAAAAATTAAAAAACATTAAAAAATAAAGCTTAGTCATAAAACTGAACAGTAGAAATAAAATGTACCTTCTGTAGAAATGCTAGACCTCTTCAGGAGCAATTTTTCCCAAGTGATAGTAAATCACAGGGGCACTAGATGATTTGGCATGAAAATGATCCACTAAGCTGTAGACATAATCCAATTACATTGTAATCAATACCATAGGATTTTGGAACATTTGCCATAAATTTTTATATGAAACTTTATCATCAAATTTGAATGCAGTTGTAGTGAAAATTCCAGGTTCCCATCACTACTGAAAAGTTTTCTGACCTTAAACACCTCAATCTAAAATAAAATAAAGTATGTGGAAATTGACCTGAAAAATGGAATTGAAAATCTAGAGAATAACTGAAAAAATAATGAGAACTATATTCAAATATTTGAGGATCCATCAAGATAATGTTTTATGTAGTCTTTATAATAAATTCAAACACCCTCAGTAGGCATTAATGTTTTAATATTTTGAATTTTTTTAACATTTATTTATTTTTGAGAGACACACAGGGACAGAGCAGGAACCAGGGAGGGGCAGAGAAAGAGGGAGACACAGAATCTGAAGCAGGCTCCAGGCTCTGAGCTGTCAGCACTGAGCCTGATGTGAGGTTCAAACCCACAAACCGTATCAGGACCTGAGCCAAAGTCGAACGCTTAACAGACTGAGCCAGCCAGGTGTCCCAAATATCAATTATTAAAGATCTTATAACTTTGTAGTTAATTAAGCGCACATGATTTAAGATTTACACAAACATATCAAAAACTTAGAGTATAAAGCAATCATTATCTTCTAAGGAATATTCACTGTTGCAGCAGGTTTGATTTACCATTAACTATGCTTACCTAAGTCTGTGTGTGCAAGAGTTTGGCCAAAATTTCAGGGACCATAAAATTATACAAGATCTAATGTTAAATAAAGTTCTCCTCTCTCTTAAAGCTCACCTACTATATGATGAACTAAGCATTTTCAAAATAGCACTTCTTGATTTCTCTCCTCCACACGTTTTGTTTTTCAAGTTGATTTTTACACACTTGTTATTAACCTATATCAATACACAGTGACATCTGAGCAATATAAATGCATGTTTTAGATTAATTAAGTATATTGTTATCTGTAATGTTGCAAAAAATACTAACAGATAATATTATGTTTCAGAAAGCCTTAATCACTAGTGCTTCTTTGACAATGCTATATTATTTTTCATTTGACTTCCAATACCAGTGATATTTGAGTGATATATCAGGTTTAAAAGCAAATAATGAACTATGTCGACATATATCAAATTCATGATAGGAGAACCATTTGTGCATTGTAGAAAATACTGAGGTCTAAAAACAATTGATCCTTGAATGACATGTTCCCAAAATGTTTGAGTAAGAAAGTGCGGTCAAGAAAGAACTCAAACAATCATCAGAATGGATTTTTTGATGACTTTTACTCATATTATTAGTTTTATATTGATGTAACTTTTATATGTGTTAATGTTTTAAGGGTTTTACATCTATAAAAATAGGTCACACATGCAAAACTTCCAAATTCAAAGCTCAGCAGACCACAAAATCCAAATTTAGGTTACTGGAGATTTTATTACTTCAACATAATTCACTTTTCTGTAATTCCATAAAATCCTGCTACAGATAAAATCCTAACAAGTGTCCATATGAGATCTAATATAATATATTCATGAGAATGAGTTTAAAAAGATATATATATACATATATATATAGTGTGTCATTATAAATCTTTTCTTATCCTTAAGTAGTCACCTTAACATGCATATTCTCTACCATATTATGTAAAATTATTCCATATACTTATGTCATGAAATAACTGTTTTATAATAACTAAATAGCCTTAATTGATTCTGATAAAATCACTTGTCAAAATACTAGTTACAAGACTATTAGAAAAATACTTTAACATAAAATTCAATATTTATCATTCATCTTCCATGAAAAATTAAATGTTCTTAATCAGACAAAATAGTCATTTTTAGCATACTTTAAAATGAAAACTTGAATTCATATTTCATCTTGTATTGACAATTATTTCTGTTCAAGATTTGATATTTTCAGAATGATTTTAATAATTCCCTTATATAGTGTTATGAGAACACCAACTTCATTTTTTCCAATATATCTATAAATCATCTCGAATATTTTAGGTGGATCAGAATATGGATCAGAAGGATCCATAATGCTGCTTATATATTTTAAATGACTGTATTTAAACATCACATTGATCTTACTATTTTTAGATCCTGAATATCTTTCATCTTTTGGTTCTTTAATATAATCTGACATTCTTTGTCTTACACTTCCTTCTGTAAGTTCTAATTTTATCAAAGTGTTCAGTTCTTTTATAGAATCAGCTGTTTAGTGTGTTAGAGATTATTTTAGGATGTTGAACAACTTGCTCAATAATTTGTATAATAATTGAATGGCATTATTTTAAATTACCCCTCAAGAGTTCCGTGCCAAGACCTAAAATCTGTACTTATATTCTTGTACTTCTTTGTGAAACTCTGTCCAAAATTTAGGCTATTACAATTTTCATGCATCTATAAGGCCCACCCCTAGGTTGCCGCTCCTTTTAATTAGTCAATACTGTACTTCATTATATCACTGACCAAACTGTGTGTGAATAAGGATCGCTCATAATCAAACTAGCCAACTCTTTGGCCCCTTATTCTCTTTCCAGAGCCATGCTGTAGAGTGCACTGGGTCAGAGGCAGTTCTGTGTCAAATGACAATTTTAATATTATTTTTAAAAAGTTTGGAGACATAATCTTTAATTGTATGTTTTGTTAAATAAATGGTTCCCAATCCTTGTTGCATGTTAGAATCTCCTGGTAACTTAGAAGTAATTTTGATGCCCAAGTAATCACTTCACCCCCTACGACCACCACTTCATGATTTGGTAGAAATATTGGGCATTACATTGAAAACAACTGGCCCAAATTTATGTGTCATTTTTCTTTTATATAAATTATAAAATCTTAACTACACTTTGAATTTTCAGAAAATTATCACAAACACAGGTTTTCAATCTACTAAGATAAGAAAAAGGAAAGTTACAATGAGGCACTACAGCTAATAAGTAGTAAGTTTGTTAAATGACTTGAAAAATATCCCTATGTAGATGAACATGGCAAACCATTCATTAGTTTATCTTACAAATGACAAAGTTGGAAAATCTTACATATTGTTAACTGTTAGCTGACATGTTAGCTGAAAATCTCAAAGTTGACCTTAATTTTTTCTTTTTCCTTATTTTGCTATTATCACTTTATAAAAGTGTTTATTAAAATGCTTTATATAACCTTTGCTATGTAAGTATCTTAGGTGAAATATAATCTTGAACAACAAACAACTTCTTGTGAAAATATTTCCAAGTTTTTAAGTTCATTCACTCACTAATTCAAGGAACAAGAGCCAAGATTGTACTAATGGCCAACAAATTTTCCAAGTTCTGAGAATAACACAAGAAACAGTGGACATAGATTTTAGCTTTGAGAGACACCAACTAGTTTGAGAGAGAAGACTTCAGACAATTAATTACACTTTCCTTTAATAGTTATACTGAAATATTCAAATCATATTAAAAGAATGGGAGAATGAGTCTTAATAGTCCTTATTAATGCTCCATAATAAAATAGATAATTGTGTTTAAATCTGTGGATCTTACAAAAATTATAGCATTTTAGAAATAAAATATTAGATAAATTCTGAACTAGGCAATAGAAAAGTTGAGCCCACCACCTATTGTATCTGACTTGAGAGTTAAGAATAGTTTTTATAACAGGTATTGGCAAAGATGTGGATAAAGGGGAACCCTCTTACACTGTTGATGGGAATGCAAACTGGTACAGCCACTCCGGAAAACAGTATGGAGGTTTCTCAAGAAGTTAAAAATACAACTACCCAGAATACCTTGGTGGTTTACTCGGTTAGGTATCCAATTCTTTGTTTCGGCTCAGGTCATGATCTCACAGTTTCATATGTTTGGGCCCCAACTGACTGCACTGCAGCATGGAACCTACTTGGATTCTCTCTCCTTCTCTCTCTCTCCACCTCTCCCCTACTCATGCTGTCTCTGTCTCTATAAATAGACAAATAAACTTAAAGAAATGTACAACTATGATCCAGCAATTGCACTACTAGGTATTTTCCCCAAAGATACAAAAATACTAGTTCAAATGGATACATGCACCCTGATGTTTATAGCAGAATTACTAACAATAGCCAACTTATGGAAAGAGCCCAGGTATCCATCAATTAATGACTGGACAAAGAAGATATACACAAAATGGAACGTTATTCAGCCATAAAAAAGAATGAAATCTTGCCATGACATGGATGGAACTAGGGAGTATTATGCTAAGTGAAATAAGTTAGAGAGACAAATACCGTATTTCTTTCATACAAGGAATGTAAGAAACAGAACAAATGAACATGCGGGAAAAGGAGGCAAATCATAAAATAGACTCTTAACCATAGATAACAAGCTGAAGGTTGATAGAGGGAGGACGGTAGGAGATGAACTAGACAGGTGATGGGTATTAAGGAGATGTTTACATTAAGAAGGACACTTACAATGATGAGCACTGGGTGTTGTATGTAAGTGATGAATCACTAAACTCTACTCTTGAAACTCATATTACACTGTATGTTCACCAACTGGAATTGAAATACAAACTTGAAAAAAATAGCTTTTACACTTTTAATGGTTGGGAGAGAGTAATATTTCATAAAATATAAAAATTATATGAAACTCAAATTTTTTTTGTTTTTTGTTTTTTTTTTAAATAGTTTATTGTCAAATTAGTTTCCACATAACACCCAGTGCTCATCCCCACAAGTGTCCTCCTCCATGCCCATCCCCCCCCCACATCCATCAGTCCTCAGTTTTTGTCAGCATTCAAGAGTCTCTCATGGTTTGCCTCTCTCCCTTTCCCCTACCATTTCCCCCCTTCTTCTCCCCCTTGTTCCTCCGTCAAGTTCCTCCTAATCCTCCTATACGTGCAAACATATGATATTTGTCCTTCTCTGCCTGACTTATTTCGCTCAGCATAACACCCTCAAGGTCCATCCATGTTGCTACACATGGCCAGATTTCACGGTTTCTTATTGCCGTGTAGTATTCCATGGTATAGATAAACCACAACTTCTTGATCCATTCATCTGTTGATGGTCACTTAGGCTCTTTCCATGTTTTAGCTATTGTGGAGAGTGCTGCTATGAACATTGGGGTGCATGTGCTCGTATGCATCAACATTTCTGTATCCCTTGGGTAAATTCCTAGCAGTGCTATTGCTGGGTCATAGGGGAGTTCCATTGTTAGATGAAACTCAAATTTTAATGACATTGAAACACAGCCACACTCATATTTTAAATATTGTCTATGGCTGTGTTGCATTTTAATAACAATGTTAAGTAGCTCCAAGTGGCCAGTATGGCCTTGAAAGACTAAAGAGTATCCAACTCTTTACAGAAAAAGAAGGTCAATGCCTGTTCTAGATCAACACTGTTGAAGAGAGCTTTTTCTGTGATAAGGGAAATTTTCTATACCTGCACTGTTGAATACAATATCCACTAGTTACATGTAGCTATTGAGATCTTGAAATGTAACTATTGTGATAAACGGATTTTCTAAATTTAACTTTAACTTAAATTTAGCTCATTTTAAATATTTCACTTTAGTGTTTTTAAGCTTAGCTCATTTAGAGTGATTTAATATAGCATTAATTATAAAGACTATTTGCTCTGGAGTTAGGATGCATGGAGTTTATTTCATCTTTGATATAAACTGGTTCTGAAACTTGGAAAATTTTATTTCTTGAATGTATTATTGGATCTTGGATGGTAGTGCTTATCCTAGTTCTGTAAATATTAAATGAGTAATATTGTTAAAGCACATATAATTCTACCTGTAAGATGCTCCAAAAAATAATGATTATATTATTAGTTTTGACATTAAAATATATTCAACAAATTAATGCACCAAATACTTCTATTTCTAGCACTTATTGTAGGTGCCAAGAATACATAAGTGAAGCAACATAAAAGGTATCTGTTTTTTGTACAACTTAAATATTGTAAGCCACCAAGCAAAATAAAATACAACCAAAACTGAAATTTGATATAAATTACAGGTAATTATCTAGATCATATCAATTACAGGATCATATCAACATCATGAAAGAAAATAAACCAGAAATTAACTGAAGGCAAAAATCTGCTACAAGCCTATTGTCATCTAAAGCTACTAATTTTAAATTTTTATTTACATTGGATCATCTACAATATTCCTAATAATTGAGTTTGTAGAATGAAAATTAAAATTAAATTTTAAAAATAAATTGATATTAATGGAAAGCCACTAGTGTCTGTCTAATATACTGAGATTTCTGAATAAGCTTTAAGTCTTCTACTGCTAACCTGTGTTAAGTAGCACTGCTAAGTCTAGAGAACAAGCAATTAGAGACCTGAGTAACCAACATGGAGGCTCTCTAACTTGCCTAAAGGTGTTGATACTGCCAGAGCTTGGTTGAGAGACTACACGACCAACAGAGGTCTGATGACCAAGGTCCCTTTTCTGGGGAAATGATATATTTAGGTCAGGTAACTAAAATAGCCACCTGAAGTTGCAGTTGAGATTTGAATATTTATTCTACATCCCTAGAAGGACAAATACAAGCATTTCTGGAGGTAGGCCTGGTTATTGTCTATAAATTCTTTTTTGAAGCATCCCTTATTTATAGAATAAATATGCAACCAATTTACAGCAACTACCATGGCCAAAATGTTCTTTTCGGTCATTTTGTTGTAATAAAGTAAAAGCATCTCCCATGTAATGTGGCGCTTTCCTGCTATTTAGTCTCATCAGCAAGTCAGAATTGTTACAGGGTAATCAAAGCAGAACCGCCACATGAGACACCTGGTTCCTACCTTAATTGACAGGGAACTACATCAACTAGGTCACTTCTGGCAAAAGCAGAAGGGCTTATCATAATCCAACACTCAAGCAGACTAAAGGAGGAACATTCTGTCCAAATGGTATAGTCTAGTTAATGAAATCTAATGCTTCCTAAAACTCATCCTGGGCAAGCAAAATGTGCCTCCAGAAATTGGCTTCTTTATCTAACAATAAATGCCAAATATTTTCTTAAGGCTACAGACCTGAACCAGCCTGATACTCCACACAGGTTGAGTTCCACTGGAAATCATAATTAGGTTAAATCATGGTTGGTCTTTCGTCAGCCAAGGAATATAGTAAATTAGGAATTTTTGGCTCAAGACTAATCAAGAAGAGTGCGTGTTCATGAAACTAATATATATTTAAAAACTAATAGGAGAAACTTGAATACAGATCATATGAACATTCTACCATGTTTCTTAATATATAATCTAAAATCTTGAACCAAGATTGTTATAAAACAAAGGAATTTACCATAATATAGAATGTGGCATTTGCAAATAAAAGTATATCTGCAGAGTAAAGCCTAACATCAAGTTTTTTTTAATAGTACTAGACATTACTTTTAAGAAATGTAAATTTTTAGGAAAAATAGAGAACAGTAACTGAAGAATAGAGATGGTTGCATTTTTGTTAAACTGTTCAAATTGTTTCCTTAGAGGAGCCTTATAAGAAAAACTAACATGAGTCATTTTATGGGAAACTAGATTTTAGCAGGATAGAATTTACTGGGAACCATTTTTGTACCCCACAATGCTATCAACTTTGAGAGTATAACCACAAGTAGAATCCCTTCCTCAAATTTCTAATTCTTATATTAGAAGTTTTCTATCTTGTGTATTTATGAGAATGGCGACCAACAGAGATGGATATTCCAAAAAGCTAATGAAACCTAAGCTTCAAAGCACCCTCACTTTCAAAGTCCTAAGGCAGAAGCTAGAACTGTGTTTCTAGGGTCATATATTTTTGTAAAGTGTGCATAAGAAAGAAAATTAATATTTATGTTGTTTGTACTCATATATAAAGTTTTGGTGGTTGTAGTCATGAAATATTGTCAACAAAGTGCCTATGGTCCACTGTATATACTCACCCAGCAACCAAAAATCATGGGAAAGGTAAAAGGTGGTAAGGATTTGTCCTATAGAATCAGCCTCCAGAATTAGGAAATGAATAAAGCTTTGAAACGGATGAAAATTAAAACTAGATTCTGAAAAACTCATCCAGTGTGCAGATGTGTAACATTTTAACAAGAAGATTCAGTTTGCATTGACATAGGCAAAAGAGAAATTCACTCCAGTAAAAAAAAAATACACAACATATTATATAAAATTATAAATGTACAATATTTTTTGTGTTTGGTATACATAACAAAAATTTGAATTTGTGAAAATCCCTATCACTATCAAAATCCTTAGCACTATCAATAATGGCCAAATTATGGAAAAGAGCTCAACTCTCCATCAACTGATGGATAAACAAGAGGTGGTGTGTGTGTGCGTGCACACACACACACAGTGGAATATTACTCGGTGATCAAAAAGAATGAAATTTTGTCATTTGCAACATGCTGATGGAGCTGGAGCATATTATGCTAAGTGAAATAAGTCAGAGAGAAATACCATATGATTTCACTCATATGTAAAATTTAAGAAACCAAACAGATGAATGAATGTAGGGGAAGGGAAGGAACAGTAAAGTAAGATAAAAAGCAGAAAGGGAGGCAAACCATAATAAATTCCTAACTATAGAGAACAACTGAAGGTTATTGGAGGGTAGGTGGGGGTGGACTATATGGGTGATGGGCATTAAGGAGGGTACTTGGGATGAGCACTGGGTGTTGTATGTAAGTGATGAACCACTGGGCTTTCCACCTGAAACCAATACTATACTATATGTTAACTTTTGAATTTAAATACAATTTTGAAAAGAAAAAAATAAGAATTACATAAATATTATGTAATTAGATTCCATTTCTGGATTTTCTGATGGATTTATCAGTTTCTTCAAAATTGTGTTAATTTTTTTCTCATTCAATCCCTATTCCTCTCATATGCAGAATCTTTCCTTCTCATTCTGTCCTCCTCCTCACATTACTAGTCACACCATGAAAATGAAGCAACTTTGTAAATTTTTTATTAAAAAATGTTTTTATAGTATATATGCAATTTACTTATCTCCCCTGTCTGTTTAGTAGGTCATTACACTGTCTTATTTGCCCAGTTTCTTTAAATTTTTTAAACCTTTATTTATTTATTTTTGAGAGAGAGAGAACATGAGCAGGGGAGGGACAGAGAAGGAGAGACACGCACGCACACGCACACAGAATGTGAAACACCAAGCTGTCAGCACAGAGCCTGACACAGGGCTGGAACTCAGAAACAGGGAGATCGTGACCTAGGCCAAATTCAGACCCTTAACAGACTGAGCCACCCAAGTGCCCCATTATTTGCCCAGTTTCTATACAAGATGTCTTTTATTACATGAAACTTATATTACTTGAGTCACAAGTCACTGAGTCCCTGTTTCTATCCCCCCCCCCTTTTCCCCTGTGCTTCCATTGGGATGGTTTCTATTGCTGTCTTCAGGTTTGCTGATCTTCAGCAGATGGTTTCTAATGTCATCTGATGTTTAGCTCATTAAGAAAAGTTTTTATTTTAATTATATTTCTCACCTCTAGAAATTCCCTTTTGCTTATTTTTATGTCTTCCATTTTTCCCCAGAGAAAGCAGGAGCTGTTGTTGCATTAAGTTCATTTGTTTAGCCTTTTTTCATTGATCACAGTCCCACCCTGCTAGTTAGCTAATAGATGAAAAGAACTGCTCTTTGTATTTTGTCCAGTTTTCTAATGATTTACAGCACTAAGAAAAGTCCAATACCCCATCACAGCTAGAAGCTGGGATCTTGAGAATCCTTTTTGCATGTACATATGACCCAGGCAGCCATTAGTGGACATTAGTTCAAAACCAGAAGGCTCATTAACTCAACAAAAAGACATTTGTGTTTAGTTATTTTAATGTGTGATGAGGCTAACTTTATCATGACCTGCAACTGTTTGAGTGTGTAATATACTTCAAATTGCATCTTAGCAACAAAGTGTATGTGTACGTCTATCATTGATTTGAGCTCCTAACAGAATAGACGAAATGGCTCAGTATTTTACTTTGCATACTTTTTATAAAAAGGAGAATCTAAATCACAGTATGAGAAATAAATTAATGTAAATATAAGAAATGGAAAGGAAATATAAAATAGGAAGTATAAAAATAGGAAAGGAAAAATAAATTATGAATAAATCTAAAATTGGAAAAATATAATTTTTAAGTAATGTGATGTTAAAATTAGAATGTGATAGAAAAAGAAAAAAAGTAAAAATATAGGTCATTTGCTGAAATATAATTGTAAAATTCCTAAATAAAATATAGGATAAAATTGACAATGTAAGAATAAAACATGATGTCCAAATAGGATTTATTCCAGAATATGAAGATACTTCCATGTTAGCTCATTCTGTTCAATAAGTACTGGTGAACTTGGGTTCAAAATACAATAAAACTCACTAAGACAGTACATTTCACATAATATACTCTTTTTTTTAAAGTTCATTTTTATTCATTTTTGAGAGAGAGAGAGAGAGAGAGCAATCAGGGAAGGGGCAGAGATAGAGGGAGACAGGGAATCCCAAGCAGGCTCTCCACGGTCAGCTCAGAGCCCAATATTGCGGCTCGAACTCACCAACTGTGAGTTCATGACCTGAGCAGAAATCAAGAGTTGGATTCATACCTGACTGAGCTACTCAGATGTCCTTAATAAATATATTCTAAAATTAAAGCTAGGTAAAAGATAACAATGTAGCATGTACAGCAACAACAAAATGAAGATTCTATGACTCAGGCACAGTGTTCTGTGTCCCCAGATCATTTCACACCTGAAATACACATGTTCACCTACATGCAAGGAAGCCATAAGCTCCATGGCTTTATTATATGTTGCTCATCCCAAGGCCCCTCAAGAATAATGACTAACTCATATTTAGGGCCACTACATCGCATCAATACTAGTTACCAGTTACCCCATAAACATCATCAGTGATGAAGTACAGGTTGTTGTTCTGGCATATAGTTCTTAATCTGATTCCCATTTACACTGACTGTAGTATTTTTTTTTTATAGATTCTTTGAATTAATGTTGCAAAAACAATTTGGTTAGGCTAAAACATCAGCCATTCATGAAACTATAGAAAGAACCACAGAACATCTATTAACCTTTTCCTTCTAGTCAGTGTGGGGATATTTTTCTTTTTTCTTTTTTTTTTCCCTAATACATGAAAATGAGAAAGGATTTACCTATGTACACATATGTACAGAGTATACAAGACAGATCTGGTAAAATTCAACATTCAATCTTGATTTTTTTAAAAGATCCTTAGTAAAATTTAAAAAAATCCTTAGTAAAATTTTTAAAAATCCTTAGTAATATTTTTAAAAATCTTTAGTATAGTAAGACTACAAATATGTTTAAAATAGTTTAAGAATACAAATTTCCAAATAATTGTCAATGTCTTATGATACTTAATGGTGAAACATTGCATTTCAATTAAAGTAAGAAATAAGAGAAGGGAGTGATGTCATCAAAATACTGGTATAGGTGATTCCTAGCCACAGTCTTTTTTACCAGAAGACCAACTAGCAATTATCCAGACAAGACACTATTGTGAAAATCCTAGAACCCAGAGGTGAGACTGAAGCACTTCCCTAGACCAAGAAGGATGGCATTAGAAGGTCAAAAGGAGAAGTTCCATTTTTACCACACCACCTCTCTCCCAAGTCAGAACAGTGCTGCATCAAGAGGGCTTTCTCCAACGGAAAAGGAGAGCCCAACATGGACATCGAGCTCCCCCAGTGTTGAGAAACACTTCTGGAGGTCCATGCAAGTCTTGCTTCATGGGGATCACCAGGTGAATCTGCAGGGCTTAACCACTGGGCATCAGATAGATAAAAAGAAGGGCCAGCCTTCCATCTCCCAGCATTCAGATCCTGGTGGGCTGCCTTCCTGCTTGCAGCTGTACCCCACAGAGATCTGAGCCAGTGGCTCTGCACATCTGCAAAACAAACCTGGTGGCTCAGTGTGGCTAGAGAATTCAGGTGGCTGTTCTGCTTGATTTGGATGGCTCAGCCAATAGGCCATCCCAGCCACAGAGACTATTCTAAGTCCACACCATGTCAGGGAAGCAAATTCACAGCCTCATCTAACTACTGAGGTTAGCCTCCCATCCCACTGGATCAGGAAACCTGGCCAGTGAACAGGGATAGCAGCAGAACCCATGATAAAGCCCTACCAGGCAGTGAACCAAGCCAGCATCCCTGCTAAGGTGTTATGCATTGCATCTGGCTTTTTGTTACCAGTGATCCTAGGCAGTCTCTGAGCACGTCCAGTAGGCCTTCCTGATGACTGGACACTGGCTGTGGCTTAGACCAGGAAGGAAGCCTGGCCAGTGACCATGCCCAATCACTGAGCACTGTCTCTAACCCCACCCAACATCAGGATATAGTAGGAGGCCGAACCCCACCAGAGAGCAACCATACCTAACAACAAAGCACAGCCAGCAGCCTAAATGCTCATGAAACCCAGACACTGTATCCTGCCCAACTTCAGGGCACAGCCTGTGGCCCCACCCAATTACAGAGCATAGCCTGAGGCTCTTATTGGCCATAAAGCCCTACCTGAACACAGTCCTTGAGGCCTCAGTGAGTCAGGAACAATCACAGAGCCCAGTCCATGGTACTCCTCAATTGCGGAATTCAACCAGTGGTACTATCCTACCAGAAAACAGCCTGTGACCCTGCCCACGCAGAAGTAAATGCAAAGCGGGGCAAGTGGGACCCCTCTAATCATACAGCCTAGTCAGCAGTCATAGCCAATTGGGGAGCCCACAAAGGGGCCTGCTTGAACCAGGAGACCTGCCAGTTGGTTTACTCAACTGCAGAGCTCAGCCAACAGCACCCCTCCAAGATATCAAAACAAAGGTGGTAGGATTGCCCAACTAGAAACCCCAATAGCTAATTTATTAACCTTAACTAACTTATTTTTGGATGCATAATATAAAGTGGTAAAATGTACATCAGCAACCTAAAATCTGAGAAATAGGGAAGGTAAAAGAATAAATTTCTGTATGCTATCAAAGTCATCAGCTTAATACAGGTTATTTCATGTAAGACCTATAGTAAACTCAAGGAATGACAGCACATACCACAAAATGTAACCAAATCACAGAAGAAGACAGCAAGAGGAGAAGTAAAAAAGCAAAGGATTTATAAAACAGTTGGAAAATAATTAAAATGACAAAGTCCTTATCCATCAATAATTTCATTAAGGGAAATTGATTAAATTCTCTAATGGGAAGACCTAGAAGAGCCAAATGGATAATAAACAACCAAAACAAAACAAAAAACCCCACAAGATCAAACAATACAGTGTTTAAAAAAACTCACTTTACCTTTAAGTACATATATAGATTGAGAGGGAAGCAATAATAAAAGTATTTCAAGAGGCACCTGGGTGGCTCAGACAATTAAGCATCTGATTTTGGCTCAGGTCATGATCTTGTAGTTCATGAGGTGGAGCCCTGCATTAGGCTCTGTGCTGACAGCTCAGAGCCTGGAGCCTGCTTCAGATTCTATGTCTCCCTCCCCCTCTCTCTCTGCTTCTCCCCTACTTGCATGCTGTTACTTGCTCTGTCTCTCTCAAAAACAAATAAATATTAAAGAAAAAGTGAAAGTATGTCAAGCAGATGACCACCAAAAGAAAGCTGCTATACCTACACACAGAGAAATAGCTTCTTGACATTGATCTTGGCAATAATTTTGTAGATTTCACAAAAAGCACAAGCAACAAAAATAAGTGGGACTACATCAAACTAAAAACTTTCTGCACAGTAACAGAAATGAACAAACTTGGACAACCTATGGGATTAGAGAACATATTTTATAATCCATATAGCTGATAAGGGGTTATTATCCAAAATATTTAAGGAACTGGGAGTGCCTGAGTGGCTCAGTCAATTCATCCTCCAACTCGTAATTTTCGCCTAGGTCATGATCTCACAGTTATTGAGATCAAGCCCACACAGAGGATCCCAAGCAGCTCTCTCTCCATCTCTCTCTTCCCCCCCCCCGCCACTCTCTGTCTCTCAAAATAAATAAATAAACATTAATATTTAAGGAACTGAAACAACTCAAGAGCAAAAGTCCAAGTAATCCAATTGAAAAATGGGTAAAGTACTTGATTAGACATTTTTTCAAAGAGGATATTCAAATTCATAACATGTATATGAAAAGGTACTCAACTTTACTAATTATAAGAGAAATTCTAAAACAAACTACAATAATTATTACCTCGTACCTGTTAGAATGGCTATCATTAATGAGTTAAGATACAACAAATGTTGGCTAGAATGTAGAGAAAAGAGAATACTTGTGCATTATTGGTAGGAATGCAAATTGGTGCCACCATTGTGGAAAACAGTATGAAGATTCCTCAAAAAATTAAAAATTACCATATAATCCAGCAACTCCACTTGAGTATATATCCAAAAGAAATGAAGGCACTATCTCAAATAAATATCTGCCCCTCCCATCCCTCAAATTCATTGCAGTATTATTTGTAACAGCTCAGACATGGAAACAAAAACAGTAGCCTTCAATGGATGAATGGATTAAAATATGTGACATGTATAATGAAATATTTAGCCATGAGAAAGAAGAAACCCTGTCATTTGCAACAAACTGTGTGAAACTTGAGTACATTATGCTAAGTGAAACTAGTCAAAGACAAATACTGCATGATTATCACTTATGTATGGAATCTAAAAAAAGCCCTGAACTCACAGCAACAATAGCAGGGGCTGGGTGGTAGGGAAATGGGTGAAAGAGGTCAAAGTATACAAATTTCCAGATATAAATGAATGAATTTGGGGGGAGTAATGTACAGCATGGTGATTATAGTTAACAATACCATATTGTTTCCTTGAAAGCGGCTAAGAGTAAATCATGAAAAGTCTCACCACACGCAAAGAAATAGTAACTATATAAGGTTTGTTGTGGTAATCATTTTGCATTATATACATATATCACGTCATGTCGTACAGCTTAAATTTACAGTGTTATTTGCCAATTATCTCAATAAAAGTGGGAAAAATATAAAATACTGAAAATAGATGAAAAATAATGTAAGAAACAAGATAAAAATATACCCATGTTAATATAATTTACTTTTGTACTGGAATTCTTAGCAAATGTAATTTCATAATAAAATTAAATTAAAAAGTAAAAAAGCAAATAGGAGAAAATTAATTACAATAACTGCTTCTGGGAAAGCATCAAGGTGGCTAATTATAAAATATGTGTTAATAAATCAATAGCGTGTTCTTTATTAAATAATTGAGTACTTGTTGTGTGCCTAGAACTCTGTTGCCTAAAAGATGAAGCAGTGAATCCCTTCCACAATGAACTTATCAATAGCAGTTATCATCAAAATTTCATTGGAATTACCAGAGGGGTCTTTTGCCAAATATACAACTTGAGGCACATTTCGAACCTATTGATTTACAATATTCAAGGTCAGGGCACAAGATACTTTATTTCAGGAGAAAAAAATTAATGTTGCCAAGTACTTTTTAGACTAATTAACCACCTCTCCTGTGTAATTATCATACAGTGACTAACATATAGTGATAAAATACAAAAGAGAGGGCCATTACCCAAACTTCAAAAGTCAAGAAAAAATTCTTGGGGAAAAGGATTAGTGAGCCAAAATCTGAATGGTGAATAACAAGGTTTGTGAAGTTTGTTTCATGAAGAGAAAAGGAAAAAAAAAAAGATATTTATTTATTTATTTTTGTACAAAATCCCTGATGCAAATGACTGTTCTCAAGACAAGATTTTTTTCTATAACTGATCTTCACCCTTTGGAACATAAAATGGGGTGGGGAGGTGGGGTGGAGATAATTAATAGTAGCAACATATATTAACTTCCCAGAAAAAAACCAAAGAAATTTACAGAATTTGTGTTTCAAAAACCAGCAACAACTTATAGAGAAGTCTATTCTGAGATTTGAAAAGAATTCTGGCCACAACAATGTATAGTATTCCTGAATGGGAAAACTCAATCATATAAAGATTCAAGTCTCCCGAAAATTACTATACAAAGAGAAAAGAACACTACATGGTTTGTATTTATATTTCATTACAGTATACTCATTACTATATGTCAAAGTTCTTTAATTTGTATTCAGTTTCCAACCTACCTTAATTCACACGAAGTTCAGATTTTATTTGGAAAAATCTCATTTATTTTTGTCTATTTAATTTTGGGAAAGGTATATTTTGTTCTTAAGAATCAGATACTTTATGTGTATCTTTATATACAGATAGAATGCAAGATAGTATTAGGAATAACTCTAAAAAGGGAAATTTGAAAATATATAAAATGGATTTTCAACCATAGTATGAAATATCCAATTTGTTCCAATAAGAAGAATAAACATAAACTCTTTGCTATATTAGATATAACTTAGGGGCACCTGGGTGGCTCAGTCGGTTAAGTGTGCCACTTCAGCGCAGGATATGATCTCGTGGTTCATGGGTTCAAGCCCCGCATTGGGCTCTGTGCTGACAGCTCAGAGCTTGAAGCCTCTCTTCAGATTCTGTGTCTCCCTTTCTCTGACCCTCCCCTGCTTGCGCTGTCTGTCTGTCTGTCTCTCTCTCTCAAAAATAAATAAAACATTAAAAATTTTTAGATACAACTTAAAGATAATCTACCATTAAAAAAGCCACTTGGAGGTTTTGCAATGGCTGAGTAGATTGTGTTCTATAATCTACAGGCTAGGTAAACTTAAATACACAATATTTCTTTAAAAAAAATTAGTCAAGGTCTACCATTACAAGGAATGTGTAGGTCAGTTTCAAAAGAGAAGAAGACAAGAGAGGTGAATATCACATTTGATTCTAATATTCTTGTGAAAAGAAATAGACAAATCTCAAGTTAGTGAGATGTTTTAATGACACTCTTCAACTAATAGGACACAAAGGAAATGTAAGTCAAAGAGATGCATAATATATGAACATAACAAAATTGACAATTGATAATTACAAAACTTGCATACAAATGGCACAATACACATTGTTTTCAAATTCACAGTAAACTCTTACCAAAGTTGGTTATTTATAATGCTATAAAGTAAGTCTCTGATTTAAAAGGATTAATATTAATAAATAAATAAATAAATAAAAGGATTAATATTATATAAAGTATGTTCTTTGACCATAAAGCAATTATGTTAAAATCAGTCATAAAATGTTAATGAGAAGATACTCATATTTTGAAATTAAGCAGTACAATTCCAAATAACTCAAAGAAAAAAAGTCCAACAGGAGTTATAAAACACTATAACCTAAATAATAAAAATATTACATATTTACGGGCACCTGGATGGCTCAGTTAAACATCTGACTCTGGATTTCCACTCAGGTCCTGATCTCACGGTTGGTGAGACTGAGCCCTGTGTTAGGCTCTGTGCTGACAGTGCAAAGCCTGCTTGGGATTCACTTCTCCCCCTCTCTCTCTGCCCCTCACTCGCTCACATTTCTTCTCTCTCTCCTTGTGTCTCTCAAAATAAAAACATAAATTTAAAAAATTACATATATTTTATGAGTTCTAGCTATAAATTGGCTTAGGGGAAAGTTTATAAATTTCAACAAGTATTAGAAAATACAGTTGAGAGGTGCCTGGCTGGCTCAGTTGGTTAAGCGTCCAACTTCAGATCGGGTCATGATCTCACGGTCCAGGACTTTGAGCCCCTTGTGTGGGCTCTGTGCTGACAGCTATCTCAGAGCCTGGAGCCTGCTTTGGATTCTGTGTCTCCCTCTCTCTCCACCCCCTTCCCCAGTTCACACTCTGTCTCTGTCTCTCTGAAAAATAAACAAACAAATCATTTAATAAAAGAAAATACAGCTGAAAAATCAGTCATGTAGGCCTGACTCTTAAGATGGAAAAAAATGATGACAGAATGAATAAAATTAGAAAATAAAGTAGGAAAGAAATGAGGGGTTCCTGGGTGGCTCAGTTGGTTAAGCGTCCAACTCTTGATTTTGACTTAGATCATGATGTCATGGCCATGAGATTGAGCCTTGCACTGGGCTCAACATGGAGCATGGATCCTGCTTGGGACTCTTTCTCTCTATCTCCTCTGCCCCTTCCCAGCTCATGTTCTCACTCTCAAAACAAACTTTAAAAAAAAATAACCAAAAAAATGATAAAGAGACAAGAATAATAGAAAACAACAAAGGTGTTTCCAAACACCTTCCAAAGAATGGATACTCCTCGCAGAAAGAAAGAAAGGAAAGAAAGGGAAAGAAAGGGAAAGAAATGAAAGAAAGAAAGAGAGAGAGAAAGAAAAAGACGCAGATAGCCGATATCAGGAATAAAAGGACATCACTAAAGACCATTAAAAAAAAAAAAAAGAAACAAAATGGGGATGTTAATATTCTGTAAAATTTTTATTTAAAATGTCCTGCTTGTTCCAGCACTTTTTCAGTTAGATGCGTAATTTGGACAAATTTCAGAAGTGATGTCCCATAACTTCAGTTTCTAGGCAAATATTTGTTAGCAATTATGCATCAGTGACTGAGACTGTGGGACATGAGGATGAAAATACCATGGCTTCAAACTCACAAACCAATGGGATAAATACTTTTGAATAATTTTATAACAATCTTAAGTGCTATCATAATCATCAGCCTAGATCATCAGTACTAAGTGAGGTAAGAATAATTAACCCAAGCTTCAGGTTGCCAATAAAGGCTTTTTGATAACAATAGAAATAAAGGTAAAACAATAAATAAATTTAACAATTAAAGTGAGTCGTGAAGAGCAAAAGAATATGACAATGAAAGCATCTTCATGGGGACAAGAGCATGATTCAACAGTCCTGCAAACATAATTCAACTTTATTTGGGGGGAAACTACTCAAATTGTTTATGGATTACATATTTAAACTTGTAACTGAAAAAGAGGAGAGCTTAAAAGTAGTTGCAGATCAAGGATAGGGTGAGGAAGGACTTGAGTAACTTTGTATTCTATGCTTAAATTTATGGTATTCCAACAGAAATGGTTAACTGTGATGAATTGAATGAAAGGGAGGGACATAAGCAATGAATTACTCAGATTCTTGCTTTTCAGAGTGTGAGCTGCAGAATGTTGTCAGCATCATATGTAAGCCTGTAAATGCAGAGGCTCAAAGTTCCATTCTAGATCTGTTGAATCTGAATCTGCTTTTTAAACGATTGCCTGGTGATTTCTATGGACATTTAATTTTGAGAAACACTGAATCAGAACAATCGAAAGGGAATATTTTGTTCATTAATGGAGGCAAGATTCAAAGGGGAAGAATGATTGGAAAGATTACTAATATCCTACATAAAGTATACAAGATACAAGATCACTTCACACATAGAATGGAATGATCAAAAAGAAGTGTTGGTGAAGACGTGGAGAAAGGGAACCCTTGTATACTGTTGGTAAGAACGTAAATAGGTTTAGCCACTGAGGAAATCGGTATGGAGGTTCCTCCAAAAATTTAAAAATAGAACTACCATATGATCCAGTAATTCCACTTCTGGAGATTCATCCAAAGAAAATGAAAACACTAGTTCAAAAAGATATATACACACCCATGTTCATTCCATATTATTTTCAACAGCCAAGATACAAAATGTTTGTGTCCATCAACAGATGAATGGATAAAGATGTGGTATGTATGTATATAAAGTGGAAGATTATTCAGCCATAAAAAAGAATGAAAAACTGCCATCTGCGACAACATGGATTTTGAAGATGTTTATGCTAAGTGAAATAAGTAAAAGATAGATAAATACCATATGTCTGTATTTATATGTAGAATTAAGTAACAAAATCAAAACAAAGCCAGAACATCCAACTCATAAAAATAGAGAACGGATTGATGGTTGCCAGAGCGGGAAGTTAAGTGTGTGTGGGGGGGGAGGGGGGTGAAATGGGTGAAGGGAGTCAGAAGGTACAAACTTTCAGTTATAAAATAAGTCATGGGGGTGTGATGTACAAAATAGTGACTATGGTTAATAATGTACTACATATATGAAAGTTGCTAAGAGTAGATCTTATAAGTCCTCATCACAAGAAAAAAAAACCTTTTTTTAACTATGTATGGTGACAAATTTTAAATATGCTTATTGTGATTATTTCACAATATATACAAATACTGAGTCATTATGTTCACCTGAACCTTATGTTTTATGTCAATTACATCTCAGGAAAGGAGAGAAAAAAGAGAGGTAACTGTAGTATTATACATCCAAGATAAAAGGGATTTGGTAAGTCAGGAAGATAATAGAGAAAATTTCAGAAACAAAAGGGAAAATAAGATACATATTTATGGAGTTAAATTTGAGCATTAAGGATGGGGGGGTAGGTAAAAGATTATGCCCAGTCTACTAGTCTGGGTGAAAAGACAGATGATGAATACATTACTAGGAGCAAGTATAGAAAATACTTCATTGGGGCTCCTAGGTGGCTCAGTCGGTTAAATATTCGGCTTTGGCTCAGGTCATGATCTCACGGTTGGTGGGTTCAAGCCCCACATTGGGCTCTGTGCTGACAGCTAGCTCAGAGCCTGGAGCCTGCTTCAGATTCTTGGCCTCCCTCCCTCTCTTTGACCCTCCCCTGCTCATGCTGTCTCTCCCTCAGAAATAAATTTAAAAAAAATTTTTTTAAATACTTCATCATACAGAAAATAAAAGTGGAGGAATATTATGTTATAATATCTCATGATAATGCAAAAAATGCTTTTTAAATTTTAAGTCCCTGACTTTATGGTATTTTGCAGTTTACAAAATTGTTCACTTTTGCAGATTTTTTAATCTACTGAATCATGGTATTAACTGAAATTTACCTCTTTAACAGAGATAAATTTTATTTTTTTAAAAAAGTCATTTTCTTTGCAATTTAAGACTAGATTTCTATCCAAGCACGAGTTTAGGGTTAGGGTAACATAGTGGATGTTCACAGCTTCTTGAATTATGTTCTCTTATGTGCTGTACTTATGACTACTGCTCAGGAAATATCAGACACATTTCAAGATTGTTTTCCATTACTATTAAAACATTTATAGGAGAAATTGCTGGAGTTTCCATCTTTTCTAATACTACTCTAGAGAGCTGTTCTGCAAGCTGTGCCTATATAAGCTATCCTTCAGCAAGTTTTCATTTCAGCATTTCCAAGTGCATCAACATTACTCCTGCTCATAATGGCTTTTTTGTTTGTTTTTTAACTGAGGTAGTCAGAATGCTCCAGCAGAATATGTAGAGAAGGTTGTTGGTGATAGAAAAGTAGAAAATAGCCACGTGTTGTAGGACTTGTTCAGCATGCCCGAATTATGGGTCTTGTCACCAAAATGGAGACAGATAATCTACTTCTAGGTATTTGACTCCATAAGAAAAATTAGTGAACTCACAGTCTTCACTCTGGATACACTGAAATTTCATGTGCAATGGAAATAGAAGTGTCAAATAACTATTTGAGATGCAAATAGGTAAGTTGCTTCCTGTGAACATCAAAATTTTTTTAATGTTTTATTTATTTCTGAGAGAGAGAGAGACAGTGTGAGCAGGGGTGGGTCAGAGAGAGAGGGAGATACAGAATCTGAAACAGGCTCCAGGCTCTGAGCTGGCAGTCAGCACAGAGCCCGATGTGGGGCTTGAACCCACAAACCATGAGATCATGACCTGAGCCGAAGTCGAACGCTTAACCAACTGAGCCATCCAGGTGGCCCTTTGAACATCAAATTTTAACAATTTATCAATGATAAACAGAATAGGCTAAATCTGAGAACAATTTTTTTCCTCTATGTGCCAGAAACTCAGCCTTGCTAAGTTTTTCTTTTTGTTCCATAAAATTTCTGGTGTTGTTTTGATTTCATACTGAGTTATATTTGATACTAAATTATATTACCATCCTATGTTTTATGTTACCCCTTTCACTGCAACTGTATTACAAAGAACAGTTTTTTTCAACATAAAGCCTAAAATAAAATTTGATATGTTCATTTTTGTTGAAAGTCATCTCTACATGAAATACACTGATAGAGCACTTACGGTATATAAGCCATTCTTCTAGGTATGTTATTACTGATGTGGGAGAGCAGAAATCTAAGGATGGGCAGGATATACATTTCATTTTAAATAATATAAGATCCAATATGGCCAAGTGAGTAATATAAATAGGTAACCAATAATATAATGGAGAATAATCTGAAAATAAAAGAGCCTAAATCCCAAAGTAGAATACATTTGAAACCTTCTTAATAAAAATTTGATATTCATACTCAATAACATTTCTGTACCTATTAGCTTCTATTTTTCTTCACTAATATGTTTATAGTCTGTGCAGGTGAATTAAATAAAGCAATGAAATTGATATGATTTACACGGCTAATTCAAAGCCTAAATCCATTCATAAGGTGAGTTAAGGAAAAAATAAAATTTATGTTTTAGCATTTGGTAGCTTATAGGCTACTTCTATGAATATAGACTTTAATATTATTTTAGAAACATTTTTAATATTTATGTATTTTTTTGAGAGAGAGAGAGAGAGAGAGAGAGAATTCAAGTGGAAGAGGGGCAGAGAGAGAGAAGGAGATACAGAATCTGAAGCAGTCTCCAGGCTCTCTGAGGTGTCAGCACAGAGCCCAACACTGGGCTCAAACCAGGATACCATGACCTGAGTCAAAGTCAGATGCTTAACCGACAGAGCCACCCAGGTGTCCCTGACTATTACATTTTTACACAGGTAAACGTTCCTGCAAGGTCTTCCTTGTACAGCAGTGAATGTCACTGGAAATTTGTGAACAATTTAAGTTAGGCCAGTGAAGACGATTTTTTTGGTTTTTTTTTCTTTTTCAAATTGGCTGTAACATGCTCATGTAATAATCAAATAAAGGGAAGAAAGTTTCCAAAAGACTATGCAATCTGTTGTGAGTTACCAATGGTAGAATGTCATTTCCTGGAACATTTCTCTTCCTTCTCAGTTATTTCTTTAAATGGAATTGCACCACTGAGATACCATTCAAATGGTCTATCAGGTTACTTAAGTATTCACCTAGCTCATAGACACAAATGTTATCTTAAACTTTTTAATAAACGTAAGTATGTTTATATAATTCTAGTTCATTTTTAATGGTTATTTTAATCATCTGGCTTATTTTCTGTGGTTTGCCCTTTACAACTTAAGCAAACAAACAAAAAACAAGGACAGAAAACCAATTTGCCCATCAGGAAATCAGAAGAATGAATACATCTAAGTTGTTTTTCTGGGTTTTATTACTTCTTAGAAATACCCTTGTTCATGATTTCTGCTTCTACTTTAACATCAAAATCAGCATTTTATATGTGGCAACTCAGTCAGAGGTGATTTTTCTTTATGATGCTTTGTTATCCATTTACTACTTAAAATGTTTTTTCTTCCCAAAAGCAATAGCCTTCCATTTAAAATCCCTGCAGATTCTATATTCAAAGAAGATTCATATACTGTAACTACATGTAACAAAATTGATGAAGTCAAGTCTGTCATGAAGCAACTTGACAAGCCAAAGTCCAAACAATAATAAATGTCTGTCCAACTGAAATCTCCAGACCCATTCTTCAGATTTTTACATTTTCTGTTTTCATTTTTGTAAAACACACAGCATGAATAAATAAAGCAAAGGAATATTTAACATAATCTCATTTTTGCAACCTATTTTGCTTCAAGCTATCCATTTGAATTTTGCACTGGCTTCCTTAATGAGACAAATTTCACATGCCTTTATCATCAGGAGGATATCTTTTAACTTCTCCTAAAAACCTAAAATTTTTATTAAATGAAAAAGAATTTGAACTGCACAAAAGAATAAGAATTTGGTGCTCCTTTCCCAGCAGGAGGAGTATTTTTGAGGTCAACTATCAAAGGTTGTTGTAAAAAATTTTCTACCAAATGGTTATTATGTATCGATTTCAATCTCCATGAAAGCCATTAGAATTAGCTTTTTAAAAATGGTTCCATCAAACTAGTCAACTAGAAATCTATGGGATGGAAAGACCCCCAAAAGCACAGACTAAATTCCAAAATCATTCACAAAAGACAAAATAAATAAATGTGGACCATGCTTTGAAAATAAAAAGAAAATCAACAAGGTTTAATTTTCTTTTTATGGATTTTACATTCTGGTTGGAGAGTTTTATTTAGTAAAGTTCTTTGATAGATTTTGGAATTGAGGGAAAAATATTTATTTATGCGATTCTTGCATTTGAGGTCAAAACTTAAAGGTAAATCTTGACCCAACCACTGAGCTAATTATTATATTTTCAGTAATATGTCTGAAAGATTTTGCAGACCACTTTAATTAGTACATATTTGGTTCTTCAAAGTTTATATTTTTAACTGTTTAGTGATAAACTCAATAAATTTAAGATTAACATTATCTATGATGCAAACTGAGTAATCCTATAAATTTGCTAATATTTTTAAAATTGTAAAATGGCTTTGTGTAATTTTGGCTTTACTGCTTGAAAATAACACTTCTTATCTAAGTCTAGTACATTTTTTTAATATAACCTTGGTGATTGGCCTTGTTTTTAAATGTCTTCATATGTACATTGAATAGATAATGTCATTTCCAATAATCCTTCCCTAGTCATATCACTGTTAGTAATATATATGTATATATATATTAAATATGTAGGTATAAATGCATAAGAAGAATTTTGTCATTTTTCACAATGTGATTGAATAACTTTCAGCTTTTTCTTACAGTAAAACAAACGCAAGCTTTTGAGTTAAGTTAGATCCAAGAATAAATAACAGCTCGACATCTTTTCTGGCCCTGTAACCTTGAACTGAAGTTCTCAAATTATGCTTAAAGTCATCAGTAAAATTACACCTATAGAGAGTATTATAAGTAAATATTATACTCTATGTAAAATGTTTGATATGATGTCTAACCAAGTGAAGGCAGAAAATGCTTGTCTCCTTCTCCCCTTTTACCAAAGAAGGATATTAATATTTTAATGAAAAGTAAGTGTTTTTATTCAGAACACATTCCTAGGTTATTTCCATGTGCATTACAAAGACATTTGCAATAGTCTAAAATGGTCTCTAGGGCAGATGTATTCTGTTACTTTAGACATGTGCTCTTCTATTTTTCCACATCCACTCTCCTCAGCCACATTGATGAAGCTTTGTGCAGCACCTGCTGGATGAATCACTGAATGTTTCCAAGTAAGCAAAAGACTGGTAGGACCAAGTAAAACCTCCCTAGCACATTGTTGATTCATATGCACACTGATTTGTGGAGGAAACACACTGGTTTGTGGAGGAAAGAAAAAACTCTGTTTTAGCCAATTAAAGAAAATAATATTAGATGGTATTTTTCAAAATAAATTTTTATAAGCTGGCATCCTGAATTGAATGGAAATTGGGTTTGAAGTTTTTAAATGTATTATTCTTGAATATCCTAGGTGAGTTATATTACAGAATATGCTTAAAGAAAATGAAGAAAATGTCTATTTCAATATCCCTTAGAAAAATATGTAGCTGAGATAAGACACTTACGAGCTTTAAGTCTCTGATATAAAAATCAAGCACTATCAGCTTTGAAAAACAGCTTCAAGAAGTAAAATACTAAATGAGATGCTCAGAGAAAAGATCAACACAGGGTTTGACCTTGTATCCTGACAAAGGACATGTGGGAATAGGACCCTGAATTTAAATACTTAAAACTCTGAAATGCAGCGGCTTAAGATAAATGAGGAATGTTATCTGTATGCCATGATGTCCCAAGCATCCAGGCTTGGGCTTATTGTGAAACTCATAATGTGTAAGTTACAGAGACAATGGCTGGACTAAGACTTTAAAATAAGTAAGAAATAGAGGCATTAATTTCACTGGTTTGATATTTTTCATACATGCTTAAACCTTATCTCTTACAACTTAGCAAATTAAATGCAAAAATTAAATACAATCACAAAAAGTAATTCAAAATGGACCATTTATCTAAATGTAAATACAACACTATAAATCTTCTAGAAGATAACATAAGAAAAAGTCTGGATGACCTTGGGCTTGGCAGTGTCTTTTTAGATACAACACAAAAGACGTGATCCATGAGAGAAAGAATGAGAGAGGTGGACTTCCGTAAAATGAAAACTTGTGCTCTGCAAAGGACACTATCAAAAGAATGAAAAAACAAGCCACAGAAAGGCAGAAATGTTTATAAAAGACCTATGTGTTAAAGGACTGTTACACAAAATATACAAAGAACTCTTCAAACTCAATAAGAAAACAAAGAATCCAATTAAAAATTGGGCAAAAGACGGGAGTAGAAATCTCACCAAAGAAGATACATGAATACCAAATTAACATAAGAAAAGATGTTTCATGTCATATGTCAACAGAGAAATGCAAATGAAAACAACAATAAGATAATACAATATACCTGTTAGAATGGCCAAAATCCTAAACACTGACAACATCAAATCCTGGTGAGGATGCAGAAAAACACTAACTCCCATTCAGTACTGATAGGAATGTTAAACCCATACAGCTACTTTGGAAGACAATTTGACAAGATCTTACAAAACTAAACAATTACCACTGATCCAGCAATTACATACTTTAGTGTTTACCAAAAGGAATTGAAAATTTAGACCTACAGAATAACCTGCACATGTATGTTTATAGTAGATTTATTCATCATTGCCAAAACTTGAGAGCAACCAAAATATGCTTTACTAGGTGAACGGCTAAGTTTAAAAACTGATACATCCAAACAATGGGATATTATTTATCACTAAAAGAAATGAGTTATGAAGCCGTTAGAAAAAAAGAAGAAACTTAAATGCATATTACTAAATGAAATAAGTTATTGTAAAAAGACTGTATACTATGATTCCAACTATTTGAAATTCTGGAAAAGGCAGAACTATGGAGAAGGTAAAAAGATCATTGACTGCCAGTGGTTAGGAGAGGGGGAGGGATGAATAGGTGAAACACAGAGGATTTTTAGCCAAACTATTCTGTATAATACTCTAATGGTGGATACATCACTATACATTTATCCAAAGCCATGGAATGTACAATGCTTAGAGTGAGCCCAAATGTAAACTATGGATTTTGGATAATGTCAGTTTACCAACTTTAACTAATATACCACTCTGGTGCTCTAGTAAAGGATATTAATGGGGGTGGGGAGGAAGGAGCTATTTGGGAAATCTTTGTATCTTTCAGTTTTACTGTGAACCCAAAAATGCTCTAAAAAATAAAGCCAAAAAAAAATCTAATGCAAGAAAACTTATTAAACCAATGGTGGGAACATAGTGTGTCTAGGGAGTCTTTCTATCAGTTACATACTCAGACTGAATGGACATGGAGTCACAGGTCCTAGAGTGTGCACATGCGCGTGTGCACACTCACTCACTCACACACACACACACACACACACACTCAGTTTGGGTTCCAAAAAAGTATAAACAAAGAAGAACTGCTGAAATTGTGATACTCAAATGGTTGCTGACCTATCCATACCTTGATCTAGCAAAAGCTTTGTATCATGAAACAGGAAGCCAATCTTATCAATAGCTACTGTTTGAGGGGCACCTGGGTGGCTTAGTTGGTTGAGCGTCCGACTTTCCCTTAGGTCATGATCTCGCNTGAAATCTATTAAGCAAGGAGGAGGGAGACTGACTAGAGAGGTTGTGGCCTGTTTTTGTAACAAGTTCTGGCTCACATTGTTACCCCACTGCTCTTTTGGGTATATGGAGAAAATCCCATTCAACTCTAATATCATTCAATTGAGAACATTAGTTATGAGTGCTGATCCACAATTAGGTGAAGTCTTTGGCATTGAATCCAATAACAGCTTGACTATAATATCCTTTTAGATTCAGTAAAAGGCAGTGAAAGATGAATGGAAACAGGAGAAATTGTCCCTTCTCTCTGCCACAATAATGCGGAATGCAAAACTAAAACATTAGAAATTGTAAGAAGAATAGCTTAGAACAGATTATATCATAATCAAAATAGAGTCTCCTCCAGTGTGCCAGTACCCAAACATGGTAGACACAGTAATTATATGTCAGTCTTTGTGCTCCTACTGAGAAGACAGGAAAGCATCCATCCTCAGTCCAGATTCATTTATTACCTCATATTTGGATTATGGCTGGTAAAAGATTCCAAAAAAAGAGTACATGGGGAAAAGTAATTTCTCAGCCTAATGTTAATATTGGTAAAGAGGTTAAATATGTATGAAAATAGAGTTATTAAACACTTGGTGGTCCAATATTATCATTAAAGTTGAGAAGAAAAAATATATCTACTTCATCATCATTCCTCTTAAAAGGAATACAACCCAAGTACTGATCCTAATATAAATAAGACTAAGTCTACATAAATAAATATAAATAAGTTTAAGTATGTATAAGTGAGTTCACATAAGTCTAAAACAGGCAAATCAGAAAAAGAATTATAAAAAGACTACTAGACTATGGTACAGAACTCATTGCCATCACAAAATAATACAAGTGTATAACTGAAGGCCAGGAACTTTCCTATAAACCTAGTAGAAAACCCAAGGTTGAATGTCCCTCACAGGATGGAGATAGAAATCAGTCGTTTCTTGAGTTGTTGGTGAAAGAACTTCATGCATCGTTATCTGTACCAATGACCCCAGGGCACACTACAGAAACCCAAGTGAAGCTGAATGTTTATGGAGACATAGAAGTAAAATAGCTGGCTAATGATAAAAAGAGAAACAGGAAACAAGATAAATACACCATTGGGTAACACCATCTTAATAAATGTATGTAATTGTATGTGTGAATGATAGCTGTGCCAATATGAGAAGCCTAACTTTGTCTAATATTGATTAGAAATATTTCTTGTTTTATATTTCCTTAGCCACATTTTCTGATAAATGCTTTTTAGGAATATAGAAAGCATAGAAAGCAATAGAAAAACTTTTTTTACAGAAATAAAGCAGGGGTAATAATACTAATCAACTCCCTATGGTCCAATGTATTAACTCTATAATTATGTTGATGGACTTACAAGGTGAAACATTAAGATGGTTAAATATGTGAAAGAAAGATGGCAGTGGAATGGATCTTTGAAAAGAATAAAAAGGAATATGTAATTCTATATTAAAAAAAGACATCTTTCAAAAATAAAGGATCGAATAAAGGTGCTTTTAGACAAATAATTTGAGAGAATTTGTTGCAGCCAGGCAACTGAAAAGAAACACTAAATGGGAGCAATGAAGAACACCAGAAAGGGCAAATGGACAGGCAAATATACACACATACTGAACATAAGAATAAATCTAATGTTTAATGGAGTTCTAAACATATGTAGAATTAAAATTACTCATTTATAAGGCATTTTATCAAACTTGGAGTAAAAGAATTTCCTTACTGTAAGAGATGAATGGCTTCAGATACTTAATATTTTAAATATGCCAATTCTCCCTGTAGTAATGCCAAGCAGAATTCCAAATAGCATTTATTTCATTGATAATTGTTAAGATCGCTCTAAATCTTTATGGAAATATGAAGGGTCAAGAATACATAAAGCAAAAACAAAGAACAAGGGGCCGAGATGGCAGAGCAGCATGGAAGTTTGGTTTGTTTTTTTTTTTCCTCTCTCATCCCTGAAATGCAACTAGATCAACACAAACTATCTTTGCACACCTAGAAAACGGATTTTGGATTAGCAATCTGTACAATATGAACCGCAGAATTCAGCTGGTGTGCAGCACAGAGAGGTGAACTGGGGGAGAGAGAAACCATGGAGGTCAGGGAGCGGCTTTTGCTTGTGGAAAGAGGACGTAGACATGGGGGAGAGTACAAGAAAAGCACTCCCCCCAAAAGCAGCTGGAGAGAAAGAGAAAGAGCAGAAACACCCGCAAGGGACTAAGCAAGAAAAGGAGAAAGGAGAAAAAAGACGATTTGGATACCATTAATGACTCTATAAAACAGGGGAGCAGAGAATCTAAAACTCCACAGCTAGGTACCTGGCAGAGCTCTGGTGGGAACGGCGAATCCCCAGGAGCAGACACTGAGGTCTGAGGGGTCCACAGCCCACACGTGAAGAGGCAGTTCCCCTGCTGGAAGGACATTGAGTAGTCTGTGCAGCCTCCCCACAGGCAAAAGTCCCAGTGGACCCTGGAGAACAGCCACATTTGCTGGTATTGGAACAAGAACGTCAAGGGTGAAGCCTGGTGCCAGATGCGTTATATGTGTGGTATGATTTACCATAATCCCTGAAACGCTGTTGCTATACAATCACATGGACTTTTTCAGGGGCAGGCTGGCATCTGGCGGCAGTCTCTGGGCATCTGCAGCAGCACGGTCATGCTAATGTTCCCGGGGGTGGGCCAGCAAAACCATTGCTCAGCGAGACCCTCCTGCAGAGGGTCTGAGCAGGTCAAAGTCACTGGGTCCTCAGAAGTGAGGAGTTTGGAAACAGAACTCCATCTTGGATAAAACTCAGGAGGGCGGTGCTGCTTGGCAGGCTGATGGCTTGGTTACGGATGGTGTAGAAGTGGGGAGTAGATGAAAGCCAGAGACAAAGGAGGGGTGCTTGATTGCCAGTAGGCAAGAGCACAGAGTTCTGATACTAGAGACTGGGTAGTTGGGTGATGTCATTTTCAGTTCTTCTGCACAAATGTCCCTACATGTGCCACAACAATTAAACCCAATAAACAAAGCAGTGCCATCTAGTGGAGAATGGAGTCATGACACCAAGCCCTGTCCAGCTGGGTCAACTGTGCTCTAAAGAAACACAAGTCTCGCTGCCTGCTTACTTAATGGACTGTAAAGTTTCATAGTGTGACTTCTAGGGGAAAATGGATATAATTTCAATTGTAATTTATTCGATTTGCTGGTCCATCTATTCAATTTTTTTTCTTTTCTTATTCTTGAATACAGCAAGAAGAAAAATTACTTTTATTTTCCATTTTATAAAAAAGATTTTTTAAAATTTTCTCTACTAGTTTTTCTTTTTTGTAATTTTTAAAATTCTATTTTACATTCATCATTTCATTTTATTCTATTTTATTATATTCAATTTTTTAAATTTTCAAATGTTTTTCTCTTTTTCTTTTCTTTCCCCTTTTTCTCTATTTTGTCAAGCTGTTTTCTTTTTTTAAAAATATTTTTTAATGTTTCTTTATTTTGGAGAGAGAAAGAGAGATAGAGTGGGAGCAGGAGACGGGCAAAGAGGAAGACAGGGAATCCGAAGCAGGCTCCAGGCTCCAAGCTGACAGCACAGAGCCTGATGCAGGGCTCAAACTCACAAACCATGAGATCATGACATAAGCTAAAGTCCTATACTTAACTGACTGAGCCACCCAGTCACTCCAAGCTTCTTGCAACAACCAGACCAAAATGCATCTATGATCTAGCATCATTTATTTGATTTTTTGTGTTGTTTTTATTGTTTATTATTTTTTGTTTTATTATTTTTCTTCCTTCAAAATGATGAAATGAAGGAAGTCACCCTAAAATAAAGAATGGGAATAAATGACAGCCAGGGACTTAATCAACACAGTTACATGCAAGATGTCTGAACCAGAATTTAGAATCACAATAATAAAAATACTATTTGGGGCTGAAAGAAGAAGAGAATCCCTTTCTGCAGAGATAAAAGGAGTAAAATCTAGTCAGGACAAAACTGAAAATGCTATAACTGAGGTGATATCTCGAATGGATGCGACAGTGGCAGGACAGATGAGGCAGAGCAGGAAATCAGTGATACAGAGGACAAATTTATGGGAAATAATGAAGCAGGAAATAAAAGAGGGAAACTAAGAAGCAAGAGAAAAAGGAGGAAACTAAAGCAAAAGAACACACTATAAGAATTAGAGAACTCAGTGACTCATTAAAAAGGAATAATAACAGAAACCTAGGAGTCCCATAAGAGGAAGAGAGAGAAAAAGAGGTAGAAGCTTTATGTGAGCAAATCATAGTGGAAAACCTTCCTAACCTGGGAAAGATACATTAAAATACAGGAAGCACAGAGAATTCCCATTAAAGTCAACAAAAACCGACCATCAACAAGGTATATCATAGTCAAGTTCACAAAACACTCAGGCAAGGAAAGAATCATGAAAGCAGCAAGGGGGGAAAAAGTCCTTAACCTACAAGGGAAGACAGATCAGGTTTGCAGCAGACCTATCCACACACTAGGCAGTTCAGAAAGCAGTGGCAGGATATATTTAATGTGCTGAATCAGAGAAAAATGCAACCAAGACTTTTTCCAGCAAGACTGTCATTCAAAATAGAAGAAGAGATAAAAATTTTCCCAAACAGAAACTAAAGAAGTTCATGACCACTAAACCAGCCCTGCAAGAAATTTTAAGAGGGACTCTCTGAGAGGAGAAAAGACCATAAAAAAAAAGAAGACCAAAAGCAACAAAGACTAGAAAGGATCAGAGAATGCCATCAGAAACTCCAGCTCTACAAGAAACATAAAGGAAATAAATTCATATCTTTCAGTACTCACTTTAAATGTCTATGGACTAGACACTCCAATCAAAACACACTGGGAAACAGAATGGATAAGAATAAGAAAACAAGATCTATTTATATGCTGTTTGAAAAAAACCCATTTTAAACCTAAAGTCACCTTCAGATTGAAAGTAAGGGGTTGAGAATGATCGATCATGCTAATGGATGCCAAAAGAAAGCCAGAGCAGCCATACTTTTATCAGACAATCTAGATTTTAAAATAAAGACTGTAACAAGAGATAAAGAAGTACATTATAGCATAATTAGGAGTCTCTCCACCAAGATCTAACAAGTGTAAACATTTATGCTCCAAATGTGTAAGCACCCAAATATATAGATCAGTTAATCACAAATACACAAAAACTCATTGAAAATAATAACATAATAGTAGGGGACTTCAACACCCCGCTTACAGCAATGGACAGATCATGTGAACAGAAAATCAACAAGGAAACAATGGTTTCGAATGACACACTGGACCTGATGGACTTAACAGATATATTCAGAACATTTCATCTTAAGGAAGCAGCAGAATACATTCTTCTTGAATGCACATGGAACATTCTCCAGAATAGATCACATACTGGGACATAAATCATCCCTCAACAAGTACAAAAAGATCAAGACCATATCGTGGATATTTCAGACCACAATGCTATGAAAGTCAAAATCAACCAACAGAAAAAAATTGTAAAGACAATACTTAGAGACTAAAGAACAGCTTACTAAAGAATGAATGGGCTAACAAAGAAGTTAAAGAGGAAATTAAAAAGTACATGGAAGCCAAAGAAAATGATAACACCACAGCCCAAAACCTCTGGGATGCAGCAAAAGTAGTCCTAAGAGGGGCGCCTGGGTGGCTCAATCAGTTAAGCTGCTGACTTGGCTCAGGTCATGATCTCACAGTTCATGGGTTCGAGCCCCGTGTCAGGCTCTGTGCTGACAGCTCAGAGCCTGGAGCCTGCATCAGATTCTGTGCTCCTTCTTTCTCTGCCTTTCCCCCACTTGTGCTGTCTCTTTCCCTCTCAAAAAATAAACAAACATTAAAAAAAAAAAAAAGACAGTCATAAGAGAGAAGTATATAGCAATCCAGGCCTTCCTAAAGAAGGAAGAAAGTTCTTAGATATACAACCTAACCTTACACCTTAAAGATCCAGAAAAAGAACAGCAGATAAAACCCAGAACAAGCAGATGATGAGAAATAATAAAGATTAGAGCAGAAATCAATGCTATAGGGGAAAAAATAGAACAGATCAATGAAGCCAGAATCTGGTTCTTTTTGAAAGAACGAACAAAATTGATTAACTCAAGTTTATCAATTGATCAAAAAGAAAAAGGACCCAAATAAAATCGAGACTTAAAGAGGAGAAATAACAATCAACACTGCAGAAATACAATTATAAGAGAATATTATGAGCAATTATATGCCAAAAAATTGGGCAATCTGGAGGAAATGGACAAATTCCTAGGAACATATAAACTACCAAAACTGAAACAAGAAATAAAGAATTTGAACAGACCTATAACCAGTAAAGTAATCAAATAGTAATAAAAAAAATCTCCCAACAAACAGGAATCCAAGGATGGATGGCTTTCCAGGGGAATTCTACCGGACATTTAAAGAAGAGTGAACACCTTATTCTTTTAAAGCTGCTCCAAAAAATAGTAATTGAAGAAAATCTTCCAAACTCATTCTATGACGCCAGCATTACCTTGATTCCAAAACCAGCCAAAGATCCCATTAAAAAGGAGAACTACAGATCAATTTCCATGATGAACATGGATGGATCAAAAATCCTCAACAAGATACTAGCCAACTGGATCCAAGAATACATTAAAAGAATTATTCACCATAATCAAGTGGGATTTATATGTGGAATGCAGGGCTGCTTCAATATCTGCAAAGCAATCAGTGTGATACATCACATCAATAAAAGAAAGGACAAGTATCACATGATCTTCTCAATAGAAGCAGAGAAAGCATTTGACAAAATGCAGCATCCTTTCCTGACAAAAGCCCTCAAGAAATTAGGGATACAAGGGTCATGCCTCAAGATTATAAAAGCCTTATATGAAAGATCCACTGCTAATATCATCCTCAAAGGGGAAAAACAGAGTTTTCTCCCTAAGGGCAGGAACACGACAGCGATGTCCATTCTTACCACTGTTATACAACATAGTATTGGAAGACCTAGCCTCAGGAATCAGACAACACAAAGGGAAAAAAACATCCAAATCAGCAAGGAGGAAGTCAAACATGCATTCTTCGCAGACAATATGACATTCTATTGGAAAATCCAAAAAGATTCCACCAAAAGACTGCTAGAACTGATTCATGCATACAGCAAAGTCACAGGATATAAAATCAATGCACAGAAATCAGTTGCATTCCTATATACCAATAATGAAGCAGTGGAAAGAGAATTCAAGGAATCAATCCCATTTACAATTGCACAAAAACCATAAAATACCTAGGAATAAACTTAACTAAAGAAGTGAAAAATCTATACACTGAAAACTACAGAAAGCTTATGAAAGAACTTAAAGAAGACACACACACACATAAATGGAAAAATATTCCATGCTCCTGGATTGGAAGAGCAAATATTGTTAAAATGTTGATACTATACAAAGCAATCTACCCTTTCAATGCAATTTCTATCAAAATAAAACCAAAATTCTTCACAGAGCTAGAACAAGCAATTCTAAAATCTATATGGGCCACAGAAGGCCCCAAATAGCCAAAGCAATTCTTAAAAAGAAAACCAAAGTTGGAGGCATCACAATCCCAGACTTCAAGCTGTATTACAAAGCTGTAATCATCAAGACACATGGTACTGGCACAAAAACATACAGATAGATCAATGGAACAGAATATAGAACCCAGACATTCACCCACAAATGTATGGTCAACTAATCTTTGACAAAGCAGGAAAGAATATCCAATGGAATAAAGACAGTCTCTTCAGCAAATGATGCTGGGAAAACTGGACAGCGATATGCTGAACCACCAGTCCAGATGAACCTGGACCACTTCCTTACAAATAAACTCAAAATGGACGAAAGACCTAAACATAAGACAGGAAACTATCAAAATTCTAGAGGAAACAGGCAAAAACCTATTTAACCTTGGCTGCAGCAACTTCTTACTCAGGACATCTCTGGAGGCAAGGGAAACAAAAGCAGAAATGAACTATTGGAACCTCATCAAAATAAAAAGCTTCTGCACAGTGAAGAAATCAGCAGAACTAAAAAGATAACTGATGGAATGAAAGAAAATATTTGCAAACGACGTATCATACAAAGGGTTAGTATCCAAAGATCTATAAAGAATTTATCAGACTCAGCAAAAAACAACCCAGTGACAAAATGCGCAAAAGACATGAATAGATACTTCTCCAAAGACGACATCCAAATGGCCAACCAACACATGAAAAAATGCTCAACATCACTCATCATCAGGCATATACAAATTAAAACCACATTGAGATGCCACCTCATGCCTGTCAGAATGGTTAACATTAACAACTCAGGCAAACAACAGATATTGGTGAGATCCAACAGAGAAGGCGGATCTCTTGCACAGCTGGTGAGAATGCAAACTGGTATAGCCACTCTGGAAAACAGTATGGAAGTTCCTCAAAAGTTTAAAAATAGGACTACCCTTTGACTCAGTAATTTCATTACTAGGTATTTATCCAAGGGATACAGGTGTGCTGTTTCAAAGGGGCACATGCACCCAACCTATATAGTAGCAATATTGACAATAACCAAAGTTTGGAAAGTGCTGAAACGTACATCGACAGATGAATGGATAAAGATGTGGTGTATAAACACAATGGAGTATTATTTGGCAGTCAAAAAGAATGAAATCTTGCCATTTGCAACTACGGGGATGGAACTAGAGAGTATTATGCTAAGTGAAATAAGGGAAAGACAAATATCATATGAATTCACTCATATGAGGAATATAAGATACAAAATAGATGAACATAAGGGAAGGGAAAAAAAATATAAAAACAAGGAGGGGGACAAAACATAAGAGACTCTTAAACACAGAGAACAAAGTGAGGGTTTCTGGAGGGCTTGTGGGTTGGGGATGGGGTAAATGGGTAAGGGGCATTAAGGAAGACACTTGTTTGGATGAGCACTGGGTGCTATATAAAGGAGATGAATCACTGGAATCTACTCCTGAAATTATATGGCAGTATATGCTAACTTCATATAAAATAAAAATAAAGAAATAAAGAAATATAATTTTAAGAAAAACAAAGAGCAAAATTATAAGACTTATACTACCTACAATAACAACCTATTTAAAAGCTGTATTAGCGAAACAGTACAAGGTTTTCACAATAATAGACATATAAGACAATGAAATAGGAAAAAGTTTGAAATCAAGTTCAGCTAGTTTATAACAAAATAGATAATATAAAACAGTAGAGATAATTAGCTTTAAAATAAATTGTTTTAATTACATTTCCATACAGTGGAAAATTATCTTGACCTTTATCTCATGCCATATACAAAAATCAATTCCACATGGATTACAATCTAATAATTATTTGAAATGACAGTAAATAAAATTTTAGTAAGTTTTAAAATTTACTGAAAATGAAATAAAAATGTAAAACAATTTTAAGAACATGAAAAAAGACATCTTTTTGACCCTTAAATAAGATTTCTAAAACAGGGACCTAATTGTAAAGATAAATAATAGACTAGACAATAGAAAAATTAAGAATTTTCATTCAATAAAAAACAGGCTCCTAAGAATGAAAAGGTAAATAATAGGATGAGACAAAGTATTTCTAACAATGCATTACAAAAGCCTTATGCCCAGAATATATAGAGCACTATAAATCAGTATAAAAATGACGTGTCAATAGAAAAAAAAATAAACAAAATACTTGGACAAGTACAAAAAAGGGTATCTGAATGGCTAATAAATATTTAAAAAGACACTCAATAGAATTATTCAGAGAAATGCAAATTAAGCCACAATGTGTCACTATAGTAAATCAAAAAAAGACAGTTGGGAAGGATATGGCAGTCAGAATTCTTGTAGTATTGATCGGAACAACAATTCACGTGGCCACTTTTCGTTTTTAATTTTTTTCTTAATGTTTTATTTACTTCTGAGAAAGACACAGCAGGAGCAGGGGAGAGTCAGAGAGAGAGGGAGACACAGAATCTGAAACAGGCTCCAGGCTCTGAGCTAGCTGTCCACACAGAGTCCGACATGGGCCTCGAACCCACGAACCACAAGATCATGACCTGAGCCAAAGTCTGACGCTTAACCAACTGAGCCACTCAAGCACCTCTTCATGTGACCACTTTTAAATGCTGAGGATAGAATTTATCGTAGCTGAACATAAGCATATCCTAATATCTAACAATCTTATCCCGAAACATATAACCAATGGAAACACATGAACGTGTTTATGAAAAAGAAATATGAATATGTTCATGGCAGCACTATTCAGAGAACACCAATAAGCTGAACAGTGGTAGAACGGTGAAATAATTTTCAGTCTTTTCTCACAATGGATTGCTATGCAGCAACGAGAATGAACAATGCAACTCTACACGAAAGTATGGATAACTTACAATGTAAAAGAAGCTATATAGAAAATAATGTATATTGTTTGATCATATGTGTGTATATATATGTATACACACACACACACACATATGCACACCCACATCACACCCACATACTTATAAATGTATATGTAGAGAAGATTAAGTTGTGTTTGTTTTTGGAATAGTGACCAAAAGTAGACAAAATGGGATCCTGGAAGGTTAGCGTTGTGTGTCTAGATCTAGATTTTGGTTTTAATATGCTCAGTTTATGAAAACCTGTTATCCTAAGTGACAATAATATATGTACATAAATAATGTATATTATACCTGAATAAAAATTTTTAGAAATTGGAACCAAAGAGGGGTGCCCAGCTGGCTCAGTAGGTAGAGCCTACGACTCAATCTTTGGGACAGGAGTTCAAGTTCCATATTGAGTGTAGAGTTTAAAAATAAAATAAAATAATTAAAAATTGCCATCAACAAAATCCAGGTGAATTGATTAGGTGTTTTAGCAGTAGTCTGGAATGAGAGAGGGCTAAACAAGGGACCACCAAGGACTTCCCATTATAGAGGATGAGCTTTCCAACACAAGAACTAGGGACTGGAGTCAGGATGCCAATCAGTCAAAGTATTAGAGTAGGAGGGCTAGAGCGGGAAGAATTGAAGGAGGAAGGCAAGGAAGGACCTTATTCTTAGAGGCAAGTGGGAAGCTAGACATGAGGGAAGATGAGAGTCAATAAATACATCAGGGATACTGTTGGTAGGGTAATTATCAACTCTATTATGTCTACAAATGTCAGATACACAATCAGTAGCAGTGTCAATTACTCCAAATTCCTAATATACAAATACAGGCAAAGATGTATATAATCTTCTTAGGTGAACCCAGGTAAGAGTTCCCCAGGTTTGCTTTGGTACAAGGAGTATGTTGTTCCGAAACCTTGTTAGCAATGGATTCAAGAGAATCATACTAGAAACAAGGATCAAGAAGTGAAAGAAGGGCATGCCAATGAGTTTTCAAACCACATGGGATTCAGCCAAGGTCATAAGTCCAGGAAAATAAGAATGTAGACGATTAAGAAACTCAGACATAGGTCCTGGACAGATACTAGATTTGGTACTGACCAGAGTTGGCTTTACAGGTTTTTCTTATTTGTGTTCAGAAGACACACTTAAGGATTTGAGAAAAAAGTAAGCAGCCTCTATAGTAGTGTTTCTGCAACATTTGGCTTCAGGACCCCTTTACACTCTTAAAAGATATTGAGACTCCCAAGGAACTTTTATTTATGCATGCCTATAATTTACATCTGTAATTACTGAATTACTGTATAGTAATTAAAACTGAAAAAAATTTTTTAAAATCTCTATTTAAAAATGATAAAACCATTACGTTTTAACATAAATTATATGCTTTATACAAAGATATCTGTACCTCCAAAAGCAACAAAAACTTATAGTGCCAGCATTTACATTGTACAGTTCTCCTTAATGTCTCTCAACAGAAGTAGCTCAATTTTCCCACCTGCTTCTGCATTCATTCTGTTTCAATACCAAACTATGAAGCCTCTGGAAAACTCCACCCTTCATTCAGGAGAAAATGAGAGTTAAAGAGGCAAATAGTATCTCAGCATTACTGTGAAAATTGTTTTGATGTTGCAGATTCCCTGAAAGCATCTCAGCTAATGCCAAGGAGCCTTGGACGACACCTTAGGAATCACTGTTTCATTGAATGCCAGTTGATTTCAGAGCAGGGTTTAACTGATCCTATAGAAGCCAGTTTCCTGAACCCACATTCAGCCACAGCATGGAGCTTAACGTTTTTGAAAGAATACAAAAGTTAACTCTCAATATATCAGAGAAAAGCACATTCGTGGACGGGCTGGCTATAAATGGCAGATAAATTTGCCATTGAAAGGAGGTAAATCTTTCAAAACAAGGTTCAACTGTCATCTTTATTGATGCTTCAGAAAATCTTTGGCTAACATAGAAGAGCATTTATTTAGAAGGATATTGATGGAAAATATAAGAAAAGAAGAATGAAGGAAAATAAAGGTGAGCTTTAAATAGGGATAATGAAAATTTAAGTACATGGACATATGAGTGGAGCATTTTGGGGGTACATTTGTTGATCATAAAGAAATTATTAAGTATATTTTAGGCAAACAATATGTTATGATGTGTCAAAAATGATTTGTGCAAAGTTAGTGGATTTAAGATAGAGTGTTTGATCAGTAATTTATTCTGGAGGGGTGAGTTAAAGAGGAAGTTGCACATTTATAATTATGTGACCTCAGAGAGGGGCCAAAAAAAAAAATACTGGCCTTAAACCAAACTGCATGATACTGCTTCCATAAGTCTTAAGTTTGATCTTTTAGAAGCACAGAAAGGACAAGATTTTATAAGGGGATGTATAGGAGTTGCCAGTAAATAATATTTTAATGACTTTTGCGATCAATATTTCAGATAAAATGGTTATTGCAAAAATGAATAGACCAGGTGGCAATGAATCCCTGACTTCTCATTGTTTGTATCTGATACCATCAACACGCAGACAAATCTCTGGAAAGCCCATTCTCCTGATGAGTTTGATGCATCAGTTTGACCTGTGACAACTGCAAGAATGCTTAGTTTTTATTGCTATCCTTTTAATCTTTGATGTTACCATGGAAATATTGACATGACAAATAAACTAAGTAGAAAGTGAGAATGAAAGAGGCAAATAATATCTTTATTAACATTAGTATTAAGATCTTCATAGAGAATTAACAGAGACAAGTATTTGAACTTTGCAGGACTGGAAGAAGGGTTTCTCTGGGATAAAATTGGGAATCACAGAGTGTTGTCAGTTTCTTCATATGCAGATGTCTGCAAATAGAGAAAATACTGTAGGACTTTTGAAGTTTAGTTCTCCTAACATTTTAAAATTATAGATTTAGATATTTTCCTGCTGGAGTAGTGTGAGTAATGCCACATTTTGTGTGTGTGTGTGTGTGTGTGTGTGTGTAATACAGTAATATACACAGACACACACACGAAAACCTCATTCATTTGAAAATGATTAATATCTAAAATGAATCTGACTCTGAGAACCTTGAAAAAGAAAATCAAGAATTCCTTAACATAAGCTAACCTTGCTGGGGACATGAGCTATAGAAATTCTGATTGAATATGTTTCTGTGAACCTCTGTGAATCAGATTATCAACTTTTATGATCACCAAAACAAAATGTTTAAAAGCTCAAATGGATATTAAAGATGACATGAGCTTTGCCACATCAAAGTCAAATCCAAAAGACCAAGTGCTAATTCGAGTTAAATATCAGCAATTTACTCAATACATGTATGTATTTCTATTTGAGTATAGTTAGCATACACTGTTAAATCAGCTTAAGGTGTACAACATAGTGATTTGGCAAGCTTATACATTATGCTGTATTCACCACAAGTGTAGCTACCATCTGTCACCGTACAACGCTATTCCAATATCATTGAGTATATTCCCTATGTTGGTCCTTTTATTCCCAAGGTTTATTCACTCCATAGCTGGAAGCCTGTACCTTCCACTCACCTTCACCCATTTTGCCCATCCCCCTACCACCCTCACTGTGGCAATCATGTTTCTTCCCTGTATTTATAGCTCTGATTCTGCTTTTTGTTTATTCATTTAAAGATTCCACACATGGGGGGCACCTGGGTGGCTCAGTCGGTTAAGTGTCCAACATCAGCTCAGGTCATGATCTCACAGTTTGTGGGTTGGAGCCCAGCGTTGGACTCTGTGCTGACAGCTAGCTCAGAGCCTGAAGCCTGTCTTCGGACTCTGTGTCTCCCCCTCTCTCTGACCCTCTCTTGCTCACGCTGTCTCTCTCTCTCAAAAATAAATAAAACATTTAAAAATTAAAAGAAAAATAAAGATTCCACACATGAATAAAATCATATGGCATTTGTCTTTCCCAGTCTGACTTACTCACTTAGCCCAAAACCTTCTAGGTCCATCCATGCTGTTGCAAATGGCACAAATTCATCCTTTTTTATAGCTAAAATCCTTTATTCATACTAGGATATACATCCAAGTATCTGTGCATGTGTGTGTGTTCTTTATCCCTTCACCTAACAATGGACACTTGGGTTGCTTCCATATCTTGGCTATTACAAACAATGTTCCAATGAACATAGGATGCACATACATTTTCCAATTAAGAGTGTTTTTCTTTGGGTAAATACCCAGTAGTGGAATTATGGGGTATATGGTATTTCTACTGTTAATTTTTTCAGGAACCTCCATACTGGCTTCCACAGTGGCTCATTTAAATATATTTTTAAACAAAATTAACCTCCTCCTTTGGGTTTTACTTGCACAGTTTGCATTTATTGTTTTAAAGGAAGCCATTATTTTCATTTCACACTTGGAGTATGGCACTATTATTTTAAAACTGACTTTATACTTTTTACAAAGGAAATTTGTTTCCAATACTAACCTAAGCAAATAGCATGAAAATGTGTTTATATATACTATATTTTGAGAGGAAATAGTGGGCACGTCCATTATTTACTATCAGGTTCTCAAATTACATACAAAACATTAAAAAATCAAAAGCTGTGTTATATTTTTATTTGATTAACATAATAATTATCGTTGAAAATATTTTAATCAGCTTATGAGAATTTTAGACATGTGATGTTTAAGTCTTTTTAAGCTTTTATTCAAGATGTTATCTTGCCAATTTATACCTGGAAGAAACTTGAGAATAACATGGAGCTAATTTCATGTATATCATTCTAGAAGGAGATGGTCTTCAAAAAATTATGGATACCTTCTTGAACATTTAAGCCACAGGCTACTGGATTTTAACAAATGTTTTTACTGTAGTAGATCCTGTATTATAATGTTTTAAAATTATTAAGTATATGTTTCATAGTGTTTGACAAGGCTTGTAAGGGAACATTTTAGGATAACCTTATATACTGGTCACATTAAGTGACCAGTATATAATATAGAGTCTAGTTTGAGACTATTCAAGGAAGATGAGTTTAGGAATTCGGAACAGAGAAAATCATAGCAGAGACCAATCAACTGGGTGAGACCTTATAGCATAAATGTTGGACCAAAAGGAAAGGCAGCATTTGGCTTATTTGAGGAACAGTTAAACAATAACAAGTAAACTGATCAGAACGTCCATAGTTATCCACAGGCAAGCTGATCTTGCTGTAAAGTAAGGGGCACAGAGCAAGCAAACAAGAGTACTAAGGGATAAAGAACTTAAAACAGGGACAACCAAGGGAGGGGGGTGTGCTTAAAATACCTGCCTGGGAACAGTTTGAAAGTAGCAAGAGTTTGGTGGCAGTAAATATAATCATAAGTCTATTGAAGCTTTATCAATGCAAAGTTATCAAAGTTTGACTAAGTTAATATTAATAATGTAAAGGAAGAAACACAGATGAAAGACTATAAAGGGAGACCCTATAGATAATTTATTGTATATAGGAAGCAAAACTATCTTCCCAACAGTGCAGTTGCTTTTGAGTATGCCTATGTTATATGAATAATTTCCATCTTCCCGTTTGCTTGTTTTGCCAGTTTAAGAGCAAGTGCATATGTAAAGGACATAGAACACAAATCTTAAAGTTTCCACCCCCCTTTTAATTGTTAGTTCTCCATACTTATTCATATCAAATTTAAAAGTGTTTTTACAAAGTATACATAAGAAATATTTAAGTTTAAGATGTTTATTATGTTTCTGCAAAAATAATTCCTAAACTATGCCAAACTGATTTGCTCAAATTGTTTTATGTAGATTCCTGTGTAACAGAAAAATTCATGTGACACTTTGAATTTTTCAACGATTTGCCAGTGAAATGAATACTCATAACATATTATGTTTAATTCAGTGGGAGAAAATTCTGCATAGATCAAAACAGACTCAGTTGTGGCAAAGACTAAAAAGAAAAGCAAGAAAAAGGTTAGGTTTAATTTTACAAAATAAATCCCCTATTTAAAATGAAATCCTTGACTTAAATGCTATAACCCATTTCCTGACAACACCCAGAAACAGATGCTACGACTAATGGACAGAAAACTTTTAAAGAAACAGGACAATGTTTCAAACAGGTAATTGGTTTACTTCATTGACTTTACTAAAATTTCAATTTGCTTTTCAGCCATTGCAATTTTAGGTAATTAATTTTCCAATAAGCTTTTGGAAAGTAACTCTTAGGCCAAGAAAGAGAAATAGGTAAAATCATCCTTTAACAAGGATATTGCTTTATTTTGACATGCACATCTGGAAGCGTATATCATCCTGTGGAAGAGTCCTTTCTGTTTCTGATTTAGGAGGCCAGTTTTATGATCTGAAACGCCTCAAGCCCAAAGCAATGATTCTGATGAAAAGAGGACTTGAAACTATAAGGAAAAAAAATTACATACACTTCTATTTGAGGGTTATGATTATAGCTATAACCAAAAACAGTTACCCTGAAGCATCAATAAATGTAAGCACTAAGCATGTGTTCAGGGTCTGAAAGAAATCAACAAGTATCTAACAATGGCCTTGTGTAGACATAGGATTATTATTCTTCCTGTAAGTAGACAGTATGGTTTCGGTACCTATTAATATAAAGAACTTCAAAAGGAGATAAATCTGTGGATGTATTGAAAATGGAGACTATCAGACACTAAAAAATAGATATATTTGATGTCTGGCACTAAAAGGTACATAATAGTGATTAAAAAGCCAGCTTGGTTTTTCTGTGGCTCCACAACTTGTTGTATAAATTTCAGCAAGGTACATTACCTGGAATTCATTTTCTTAGCTCCAAATAGGGATAACAATAATAATAAAATACAGTATTGTTATAAGGTTTGAGTGTATTTCCTAAAGCTTTCAGAACAGTACTTCCAGACACTAATGACAGTAGTAATGATGGAAATTATTGTTCACTTATTAATATACCAGATACAGCCAGGCTTTGTTATTTGGAATAGTACAAGATTTACTGAAGATTCAGATCTGAAACTAGACCTGCCTCAAGTATGAAAAGAATTGAGGGGATGGATTTCATGACAGATGGGAGTAAACTGCAGTACTGCAATTAGAATTTGGTATCTTGGGGCACCTCAGTGGCTCAGTAGGTGGAGAATCAAGAGCAATGGCTTGATTTAGGCTTGGGTCATGATCCCAGGGTCATGGGGTCAAGCTGTGCATTGGGCTCTGCACTGAGTGTGGGGCCTACTTAAGATTCTCTCTCTCTCTCTCTCTCCCTCTCTGCATGTGTGCTCTCTCAAATTAAAAAAAAAAAAAGTAGGGATGCCAGGGTGGCTCAGGTGAGGTGGCTCACTAAGTGAACAACTCTTTATTTTAGCTTAAGTCATGATCTCACAGTTCAAGCCCCACTTTGGGCTCTGCGCTGACAGCATTGGAGCCTGCTTGGGATTCTCTCCCTCCCCCCTCTCTCTGCCCCTCCTCCAATGCTATTTCTGTCAAAATAAAATAAACCAAAAAAATAGCATCTGGTGAGAAAAGTCACCGATGTCTAGGGATTTTCTTTGTTTAAAATGTTATTTATTTATGAATGAGAGAATGAGGGAGGAAGAGAGCGAGCAGGGGAGGGACAGTGAGAAAGAGGGAGAAAGGATCTGAAGTCGGCTTTGCCCTGACAGCAGAGAGCCCAATGTGGGGCTCGAACTCCTGAACCAGGAGATCATGACCTGAGTTAAAGTCGAATGCTTAACCGACTGAGCCACCCAGACACCCAATGAATAGTGATTTTCTAATTTTACAATATTCATTCAGGGTATAGAGTCTAAATAGGCAAGAAGAGGCAAGTTAAGAGGGAGACCATCCAGGTATGGGGCATAGCTTTGACTGGGGATGAATCCTAAAGCCAGCCAATAAACCTTAAATTCCCTAGAGTCTTAAGTGTCCTTCAAATTTTCACAGCAAGGTAGTGCTCTGTAAAACTGTGTCATTGCCCAATATCACAAGTCCGATGCATTCAATCTCTCCTCTTCATTTGAGCACATGATGAAACAGTTCAATGGAATTTGAGACCAATGTTGCAATGGATATATAAAATTAAAACCTAACTTGGTATGGTTAAGAATATAAGGAATATATGGAAATTTAAACCTACCTAGGAAGCAACAAATTCTGATCTTTCACATCTAAGTCCTAGGTGTATGCTTAAATCAATAACTTTTGAAAAAATTTCTCTCCCTCTCTCTACATATATAAACACATATGATATTATAAGTCCTTTATACCTTTTATAATCAAATTTGCAAAGAAAATTAAGGAATTAAATATTTTTACTTTCATAAAAGGACTTTAGTTTCTTATTTGCAGAGGTAGAACTATAGTACCCTCAGGTATTCATTTCCACAACCACCTTAAAGTCTACGTTACTTTATTTTAACTGCTTGGTTATACTTCACCTTGGTTATTATTCCTCTTTGCCTTCATATTAAGATCTCAGAAATTCTCAAAACTATTTAAATAGGACATTCCACTTCTTCCTCAAATCCATCAGAGCTAAACATTACTGGCATAAGATGTATGGTCTTATTGCACATGCCAGCCATGGACACACATAGCTAGGGTCTCCCTTCAGGAGAACTTGCTAGAGTGAGCACAGTTGACTACAAGCCCCCACTGCCAGCACCAACTGATTCTCTACGACTCTCAGGCCAAAGCTCAGCTCCTCCTAAGATGCTTCCAGCCAATAGTTGGATTTCTGTTTAATACGGGATCCTCCTAACAGTCCATCTTTGCTGGGGGAACTTGGTTGGCCCAGCCAGGACATGCTTAGATCTGCACTGCAGTCTGAAGCTCTTAACCAGTTTTCCTGTCATTCATTTCACAGCCATCAGACCTGCCTCACCATCTGAAGATTCTTCTCACCTATGCCTGACTCTCCACTCTGCCTTTCAAAGGCATTCCCCTACCCTAAATCTATTGCATGTCTGCTGTCAGCTGGACATCATCTTCCTGAAGGACCTGGACTGATTCATTAACTTAAATCCTGACCCTAAGTCTCAGGCAAAATCTGTTCATTCCAATTCTATTGTATTTCCTTGGTCCATTCAGTCACCGGCCCTTCTAGATAACTAGTGTATCCATTTTCTGCTCCTTAAATTAAGAAAAACTTCCCTCTTACTGCCCCACCTGCCCACATCTAGGGCATTCCTTCTTTTCAATATATTTCACTGACAAAATAAAGCATTCAGAAGCACCAAATCTGCCATTCATCAACCCACATATTTTTATTCGCATATACTCTGCTTTCTCTCCTGCTGTTTCTTTGTATCAGTATTCCTTCCCAAAGTTAACCCCTCCATTATGCACTGGATTTCGCCCTATCTCACCTGATCAGGATACTGTGTTCTTGACTTCCTGCATTATCAGTTTTCTCTTGAATATTTTTTATCATAGTCAAATATGCTATATTAATATCTTTGAAAAGATCCTTTTGACCCCTCCAATTCTTCTCAAACTACCATCTGTACTCACAGGCCATCTTTTCATTTCTCCTGTTCTCTCTTGATCCCACACTAACATATCATTAGAATAATGTAATTTATATCACTTGCTCTTGGCGGTATCTCCAGGAGCAACCACTTAAACAAATTTTAGCAGTTTTCAAACTTCACATAATACAAACAATCATCATCATTTAATAATGCTGATCAACTTTTTAAAAAAATATTTGTTTTGAGAGAGAGAGAGAAAGAGTAAGCAAGCAGGAGAGAGAAGCAGAGGTGTGTGGGGAGAGGAGGAGGGGGAGAGAGAGGGGGAGGGGAGAGGGAGAGGGAGAGGGAGAGAAGCAGGTGTGTGGGGAGCGGGAACTTTAAGCAGGCTCCATGTTTAGCACAGAGCCCAGCACAGGGCTCTGACTTATGACCACAAGATCATGATCTGAGCAGATATCAAGAATTGGACGCTTAATCCACTGAGCCACCCAGGTGCCCCATTACTTCCTCCTTCTTGAAAGAGGTTCTTCATATTGATTCTGGGCACTACTTGTTCTTGATTCTTTTGCTTAACTATGTTCAGCCTCCTCTTCAGGTATCTACTCCTCTTCCAGACTTGTAACAATTAAAATGCCCCATGACTTTCCCTTGTAACACGTTTTTGTTTTGTTTTGTTTTGTTTTGTTTTTTGCTAACTATGCATTGTAATATCTTCCATTCCCATAGCTTTAAATATCATCGTTAATCTGTTGTTTCTAAAAGTTTTAATTTCTCAAACATTTATATTTGAGAGAGAGGAGGGACAAGGAGCATGGGCAGAAAGGGGAGACAGAGGATCTGTGAGCACAGAGCTTGAGAACCATTAGATCATGACCTGAGTCGAAATGAAGTCAGCTGCTTAACCCACTGAGACACCCAGGTTCCCCAGCTCCCAAGTTTTTATCTTCAGACTTGTATATCCAACTGTTTACTCAGCAGCCTCATTTAGTCATCAAATATATATCCCAAATATAACACATCCATCCATAAATTCGTGATACCCGCTTCAACAATGCTTCTTTCTCAGTTTTCTTCATTTCAATTAATTATTAACCCCTCTCTTCCAGTTACTCAGACCACAAATATTAAAGTACCATCAAAAAGAAGATACTCTTTGTTCTATCCTGTTCTTATTGGCCCTCATATCGACATATATCCACCTCAAATCTTTTTACCATTTCACTGCTACTATTCTGGTCCTCTCCACCATCTTTTTCTTTTTCCTGGATTATTTCTAATACACTCCTCATGTTCTCTCTGCTTCCACTCTTTCCCTTTAAACCTATTCTTTACTCTGATTTTTTAAATGTACTTAAGATTATATCACTCCTCTTACCAAAATCCCTCCAGATCCCTTCTCATCCAGAAGAAAATGTAAAGATGTTAACAGGAACTACAAATCACTAAAATATCAGTTTTCCATTCTTGCTCTGCCTCTCCGGTGTCATCTATTAGCTAACTCTCTACCTTGTTTACTTGCCCTTGTTCTATCTCTTGCTGCCTCTAGAACATGGAATTCTGTTTGGAAGGAATTTCTTCCAGAGATCTGTGTAATTGATACCCTTATTTCTTTCACTCCAGTGTTCAAATGTCCCCCTACCAGAAAGTCCTTTCTTGAAAACAACATATAAACTAATTCAAATTCCACTATGTCACTCTCTATCCCCCTTAGGTTTTTTCCACAGTATTTAGCATAAGTTGACAATCTTTATACTCCAATTACACATCCTTACCATACACAAGTAGAAGTTCCTTTATAGAAAAAATTTTATACTATTCTGTGCTAGATATTTTGAATTGTGTTGATGGTATACAGAACAGTGAATGCTTATTGAAGGAGAAATGCATAAAATGAATAATGGGATGAGCATAAAGGAGACAATAGAGAGATCTAGTCATTAGAACTGAAGTAGAAAGCAGAAGGTAAGATAGCCTGGTTAATGGGATCTGAATAATTATTCTAGCCTGGTTATTATAATAAATGTACATAGATCATTAGAAACTTGATTCTAATTGGCATTTAAGATTTTTACAATTAGGTTATGAAAAAAGTTAATTGTATGGGAAAGTGTTAAGTTAGCTGGCTGGAGACTGCTATTCTTAGAAACCCTATTTTCAAGGTTGACCTTTGGATAGTGTCTGGGAACTTGGATGCTAAGAGTGCTTCTACCCATTCCCTAAATAATAATCTAGACACAACATAGCACCCTGTTTGTGTAGAGAATGTGCTTTATACCATATCTGCTTTCCTTCTGGAGTCTGGAATTTGGTTATGTGCTTAGCAGTGGGTGCCTAGGTGACCAGCTCCCAGTAAAAACCTTGGCCATTTGTCTCTCATCAGCTTCCTGAGAAACAAAACGAAATCACAAAAACATGTTGCATACTTGCTACTGCCTTTTCATAGCTGCAGAGTAATGAGCTCCATGTGACATTTCATGAGAGAGAGAGACATTAAGGAAGCCTGCAGAAGTATTTCTCCACACTCTACTTTCCTCTTTTTCTATTATGATCCAGCTCTAACCTTACTACTTCTAAGTAATAGAGTTTTACTCCTAAGTTTTAAGTCTCATGAGTCATTCTAGGAAATCTCTTAACATGGGGATGGTATTGGGGACTCCAAAACACAATGGAATGCCTCCATTATCATAAAACACTCCACTGTGTCAGATTTTTAGCCACCAATTGTTAAACAACCAATTGGTCTCAAAACTTTTGAAAATGTAACAAGTGGCTTTCACAAAGCCAACAAGATCTTCTCCAGTGCAGCACAGGACACCCAATAACCAATACAACATAAAAGCAACCTGAATTCTAGATCTAGTGCAGAAATTCCTGTTCTTTATGTTGCTAAGAATGTCAAGAACCTAATATCTTCTCATTCATAAAGAATGCTGAGACACACAGGGATCTTACATCCAAGAAAAGAAAAATCAGTGAATGACACTTTATAGAAGATGTCTCTAAATTTGAACCAAATGTTTCCTGTCCTATTTTAATTCTTCAGTTTTATTGACAACCTTAATGAAAATACATATGCATTATTTTAATTGTTCAAATAAAAACAAAAAGCATATGTGTGATAGAGAAATGATATAATGGTTGAATTTGCAGTCAACTGCTAAAACTTCTTAATGATGTGCAAACTGAAACCACCCACTGAAGATCTTATCAGGAAAGTTAATATAAAAAGGTAAAATAAGTACTTTAAATTTGTTGACAAAGGTGGAGAGTTATACATAAAGCAGGGCTTGTTCTTTTTTAAATTGTAGTTAGTAAACATACAGTGCAATATTGGTTTCAAGAGTAGAATTCAGTGATTCATCACTCACAACACATAGTGCTCATCCTAAATTCCATCCTTCATACCCATCCCCCACCCACATCCCTCCATCAACCCTGTTTGTTCTTTATAAGAGTTTCTTATGGTTTGTTACCCTTTCTCCCCCTCCCACTTCCCACATGTTCATCTGTTTTGTTCCTTAAATTCCACATGAGTGAAACCACATAGTATTTGTCCTTCTCTGTTTGACTGATCTCACTTAGCATAATACCTTCAGTTGTAAATGGCAAGATTCTATTCTTTTTGATGCCTGATGCTAAATCCACAGTCCCTTTAATCCAATCTAGCACTTGCTATATAATAGCCACTCAATTAACTTTTATGAAATTAATGAACATCTAACTCAAAAATAAAGGTCACATGGTTAAACTGATTTTACATTACTCCTAGTTCTTCATCCAGTTATTGACAATGACAACATAAGATAATGTCGGGTCCTAACACATTCATGGTAAACAGTCATTATTTATATTTTTCAGTATCACTCTGCTTCTAGCTTTTTGAACTAACTGGGTAAATACAGAATACTTCTTATCTAATACTCATAACCCCTTTGGAAATACAGTTTTCTGAGTGCATTAGCCTGTTACCCTATTCATTACAAGTCAAGAGTGTGTTAATCTTTCATATACATTGTAGTTTGAAGTAGTTTTCACACTGATTAAGTAAAATGTGATAATGGCAAGAGTGATGAAATGCAATTTAATGGAAATGATATAATACATTAGAATTAAGAATCCTGAGGTATTCAAATTAAGTGCTTGATTATCTAAGGAAGCTTTGTACTCCAGTTTTGCAGTGTTCCCAAGATAAATAAAAGTTCCAAAATTTTAAAAAGAACAGGTAATAAAATCAGCTTTCTTACTGTAAGATTATGTTAAAATAGCCATTTTGATAATTTCTGATATTTCTGCACACACGCACACACACATATATATGAATATCCATTTAATCTCTTACTCTACTAGTAAAAAATTAAATAGCAATGTAAAGTCTACAGTTTAATAATGATATGCCAGAGGCATCACATTTATAATATATTAGATACAACTTTGGTCATAGATAATTTCTCCTATGGCCTTTTTAGTTTTCAAAGGGAGATGTAGACACAATTGGTAATAGAAGTAATAATCTCAATAGCCCATCCCAAGTGTGAGCAACTTTGTTACATGAAGCAGAACAAAGTTTTCAAAGGGAGATGTAGACACAATTGGTAATGGAAGTAATAATCTCAATAGCCCATCCCAAGTGTGAGCAACTTTGTTACATGAAGCAGGTGCCAGATTTAATGGCTTTCACCTGACACTCTTCCCCAGAAAGCAACTTCTAATTAGTATAAAGAAAGGGAGAAAGGGCATTGCTCCCTCTCAGACAACAAGAAAAAGAGAAACAGTCTGCGAAGTTATACTTTGTTGTTAGCTAATCAGATAGCTGAGGTCACAAGGGAAACAAATAGGCTAAAACCAAAGGAAAGGCAGGTACCTTCAAGGAAATGGAAGCGGTGACTTGTCTGGGGCAGGACCGTGGAGGAAAACTGGGCTGTGCTATAGGCCATTAAGAAAACCTCAGATAGGACTGATGGATGTGGGGGGAGGGGGGATGGGCATGGAGGAGGACACTTGTGGGGATGAGCACTGAGTGTATGTGGAAACTAATTTGACAATAAACTATTAAAAAAAAAAAGAAAACCTCAGATAAAGTTTGTAAATACATTGGCAAAGAACAACTGTGAGATAGTTTGAGACTATAGAACTCCTAAGAGCCACGGACCCCAGGGATTTATACTCCATCTCAGGCTTTTCCCCACAAAGTAAAAAGAACATTTTTGGGAAGGGTGAGAATGCAAAAGGCCCTATTTGTGGTGCAAGCCTCAACAAGAAAAGCAGCTGCCCTTGCAGGAAAGCACAGTTCTACCTGGAAACTTCTCCTCTACAGGGGAAAATTTTTTTTTCTTGAGCCATTGGTGGGGCAGTGCAGGAAAGCAAATGGCTGCAGCTAGGGAAAAATTTAAAAAACAAAACTCCTTCCTAATCTTGAAAAGAGGGTTAGGACACTCCAGTTGCTGGCTATTAGAGGTATCCTACATCAGGCAGAAGGAGCACATAATAGGGTCACTGAGAAAGCATGTGCCCCATCCCCAACAACCAGAAACAAACACCAAGCCAGACTAAGACAAAATTGAACCAAAACAACAGAGAATGCCCTCCCTGAGGCCACCACCAGGCTCCTCTGCACCCCCTAGCAAGCTGCTGCTGTCTGTTCCTAGGGTGAGGGCTTAGAGAGAGACTCATTCTGATGTGGAAGCATATAGGGGATGCCTGAAACTAAGGACAGAAGGGGAACATGGAGAAAAACCCCTCTGCAATCTAAGCTACTGGATGCATAAGGTAACACTAAAGGAATTTGAATTAGAAAAAGCACTAAGGGTAAGAACAGCTACAATGAAACACACTCAGCTCAATTTTTATGCAAGCCAAAAGACAACTAAATGGCATCTCTCAAGTTCTGAAAGAAAACTTTCAACCCAAGAAATCTGCAACAAATGAAAATATTTTTCAAAAAGGAAAGCTCCATAACAACTTCTGCAGACAAAAACTGAGAGAATTTGATACTATTTACTACAACACGCTAAAGGAAATCCTTTATGTAATAGAAATAGGAAACAAAACTTACCTGCATCTCAAGTTATCTGTAAAAAGGGAAAACACGACACTGAAATAAAAAGGCTCTCTGTGGCTGTTAATATAAGGGGATTCACCCACCTCTTGGTGTCTTTCCTGCTGGAACTGGACCAGGTTCTCATAGGGAAAATTGGAGAAAATCCTCGAGTGCTTCCCACAGGGGGAGAGGAAACGGTATCTTTTGAAATACAGCAGAGCATAAAATGTCTGCCATCAGGTGAAACTATTTCACTAGAGCCTAACGAGCTGGGGTTAATCAAAACTTAATTGACCTGGGGGAAGAGAAAACCTGACTCCCGGCCCCCTACCTTTCCATATGGAAGAAGGGATATGCCCAACTCCGGCCCACTATAGCCATCCTACCTCAATGAAGGGAGACAAAAACTGAGAAGCATGTGTGAAGTTCACAGTTCAGTGGTTCAGGATCACCAGAAGACTGAGATGGGGCACCTGGGTGGATCAGTCAGATAAGCGTCTGACTCTTAGTTTTGGCTCAGGTCATGATCTCATGGTTCATGGGTTCGAGCCCCACATCTGCACGGACAGTGCAGAGCCTGCTTGGGATTCTCTCTCTCCCTCTCCCTCTCTCTCTCCCTCTCCCTCTTCCTCTCTCTCCCTTTCCCTTTCCTTCTTCCTCTCTCTCCCTCTCCCTCTCTCTCCCTCTCTCTGCCCCTGCCCTGCTCTCTCTCTGTCTCCTTTTCTCTGAAAATACAGAAGTAAACTTTAAAAAAAAATTTAAAAAGACTGAGACCTACTTATAAGACTATGGAACATTTCCCTTTACCCATTCCTTTCCACAAAAGGCCTAATTACAGCAGTTCTTTTTATTTAGTACATCATGTTCAGCTATTTTAAAAAAATTACAAGATATACCAAAAGTCAGACACCAAAGTTTAAAGAGGAATAGCAAGCATCAGAAGGAGTCTAAGACACGGCATGGATGTGGGAATTGTCAGAGCAGCAATTTAAAACAATGTGAATGGGAGGGGGGAGGTTAGGCACATGGGTGGTTCTGTTCAAGCCCTACATCTGGCTCCACACTGACCATGTGTAGCCTGCTTGAGATTCTCTCTCTCTCAAACAAACTTAAAAAAATAAGAAAAAATAGAACAATGTAAGTTGACTCCAGTTGAATAAAGTACAATAAAGAAACACAGATAGACAAGGTAAGCAAAGAGATGGAAATTCTAACAAAGAACCAAAAATAAATGCTAGAGATAAACAAAACAAAACAAAAATACTGCAAGAGAAATGAAGAATGCCTTAGATGGAATTATTGGTAGAGCGGATACAACTGACGAAAGATTTCCTGAGCTTAAGGGTATCTTTGTAATACCTAAATCTAACTGATTCAATTTCAGATTAAACCTCCATCTTGAGAATGAACTAGGCCCGAAATTAGTCCCAGGTTCTGCCCTTAGTTACTTCCCTAGCAACGGCAACAGCCAATCAGTTTAAAACAGGTGCCTATATCCTAAGACGTTCTGGTTGGCAGTTTGCAGTCAGGCCAGATGGGCCAAACCAGTTGGGTACTGACAAGACAGCCTGTACCTATCAGGAAGTTGCCAGGAGGCTGCCAAGCTGGAACGCCCCAAATTCCACTGTAAGCACAATAAAAAGCCCTGCGATCACGAGCTCGGGGCTCCATATCATCACCGCTGCATCGGGGTGCATTGGAGTCCCTGCTCGACCTTGAATAAAGACCCTTTTGTACTTGCATCGGTGTCGGCTCCTTGGGGGTCTCAGGGACTCATGAATCGGGCATAACATCGTAACAGACACCACCACAACTGAAAAGTATGTGGGTTAAGAATTTCTTTGAGGAAAAGCTTTTCACTGTGGATTAAATTTCCCTCAAAGAATAGGATTTTTTAAAATCATCTTCATTATGATAATTCTGCTAAGTTGTACTTGTCTAGGAATTTTCCATTTCACCAAAGTTTTTTAATTTATTAATGTAAACTTGCTTTTAATAGTCTTGCATTCTATTTGCAGTGACTGTCAGTCAGCGTAACTGTCTTCTTTGGTATTTTGTATTTTGACATTTTGTATTTCTGCTGTCATGCCATGGGTTAATTAAGTAGTATAGAGAACCAATTTTCGGCTTTCTTTGCTTTCTCTATGAAATGTTTGTTTTCCAGTTAATGAATTTCTTCTCAAATATTTATTATTTTCTTTTATCACTTTAAGTTTATTTTGCTATTGTATCTTTTTCTTTTTAAATAGACCTTACTTTCTCTAGAATGACTTTAGGTCCACAGCAAAGTTTAATATAAAATACAGAGAGTGCCCCACACACTCACAGCCTCCAGCACTATCAATGTCCTGTACTAGAGTTTGTACATGTGCAAACTTGAAGAACTTATAGTGGCAAGTCATCACCCAAATTCCATAGTTTACATTTTGGGTAACTCTTGGTATTGTACATTCTATGGCTTTTTATAAATGTGTAATGGCATGTATCAACCATGATAGCATTGTATAGAATAATTCTACTGTCCGAAAAATCCTCTGTGTTTTGCCTGTTTATCCCTTCTTCCACCTTTGTCCCTGGCAACCACTAATATTTTTATCTTCTCTATAGTTTGGCTTTTTCCGGAATATCAAATAAAGTCATGTAGCATGTGGCCTTTTTAGCTTTCCTCTTTCACTTAGTGATAAATATTTAAGGTTCCTCCCATGTTTTTTTTGTACAATTCAATAGCTCATTTCTTTTTAGTGATGAATCATAATCTTGGTTTATATGAATTCACTGGATGTGTCACAATTTATTTACCCATTCACTTACTGAAGGTTTTCTTGGTTGCTTCTAAGTTTTGGTCACGATAAATACATCACTATAAACATCCTTGTACAGGTTTTTGTGTGGACATAAGTTTTCAACTCCTTTGGGTAAATACCAAGAAGCACTACTGTTGGATCACATAGAAAGAGTATATTTAGTTTTGTGAGAAACTGTGAAACTATTGTTCAAAGTTGGCTATGCCATTTGCATTTCTACCAGCAATGAGGAGAGTTCGTTTTCCCTATCTTTGCCAGCATTTGAGGTTTTATTGTTCTGATTTTTGTCCATTCAGATAGGAATGTAGTGGTATCACACTGTTGTTTTAATTTACATTTCACTGACATATGACATGCAGCATCTTTTCATAAGCTTGTATAGTATCAGTATATCTTTTTCAGTGAGATGTTTGGTAAAGTCTTTGGCCTAATTGTTAATTGAGTAGATTATTTTTTTATTGTTGAGTTTTAAAAGCTTTTTGTATATTTTGAGTAACAGTCTTTCAAGAAATATATGTTTTGTAAATATCTTCTCCCTGTCAGTGATGAGTCTTTTCATTCTCTAGACAATATCTTTCACATACCAGAAATGTTTAATTTTAATGAAGTCCAGCTTATCAGTTCTTCTTTCCTGGATCTTGCCTTTAGTGTGGCATCTCAAAAGTCATCATCAAACCCAGTCACCTAGGCTTTCTCCTATGTCATTTCTAGTTTTATAATTTTTCCTTTTCATTTAGGTCTGTAATATTGAGTCAATTTTTATGAAAGGTGTAATACCTATGTCTACATTCCTTTTATTTCTTTTTTTAATGTGGATGTCTAATGATTTCAGAATCTTTTGCTGAAAAGATTTTCTTTTTTCTCCATTATGTTGCTTTTGCGCCTTTGTCAAAGATCAGATGACTATATTTATGGAGGTCTGTTTCTGGACTCTCTATTCTGTTTCATTGATCTATTTGTGTATTCCTTTGCTAATACAAGGCTGCTTTAATTACTGTACCTTTATAGTATGTCTTGAAGTTAAATAATAGCCCTCCAACTTTGTTCTCTTTCAACACCAAGTTGGCCATTCTGGGTCCTCTGCCTCTCCATTTAAATTTTAGAATCAGTTTTTCAATATACAAAAAATAACTTGCTAGGATTTTTATTGGACTTGCAATAAATTATAAAAGTTGGGAAGAATTGGCATCCTAATATTGAGTCTTCCTATCAATGAACATGGAATATCTTACCATTAATTTAGTTTGATTTCAACATATTTTTAGAAAATAAGTCAAATCATATCAGCCTAAATAAAGCAGAATTTGTGTGTAAGCACAGTGGAAAAATCAGATTGAATAATATAAAATAGGAGAAAATTTGGGAAAACTCAAATATCAAGCAAATGTATTGGGAATTTAAACTTGACATAGGCTTCCTCAGCCCTTGACCTCTTATTTTCTAAAGTTAGTGCCAACTATTATATACCTGTGGTCTTCTATTACTTATAAATTTCCAAAAAGCTGCTTCATTGGGTATACCTTATAAGGAACACTTTTTTTTTTTCCCTCTGAACTTGGTCCATACTCTGCAATCAAGAGCTACTCCTTGAAGGCTGAAAAATTTTGTTTTCATTTCCTCTGTCATTTAAGAACCTAACATTTTCCACACAGTAGTTGTACAACAAGTATCTCCTAAAATCAAACAGAAGAGAACTGTTTATCCTATCTGGTTAATCATGTTCCAGACTTCACAGAACTATTGTCAGGACTAATAGCAACTGTACTTCCTTCATTTGTTTTTTTCTGTATTTGCCTTTGTTGAAAGTTATGTAGGGTTGAAATTCAATAATGTACCCTTAGCCTTCCCTGTGTCAACATAAGTAGAAGTTTGGATGAAATCCAATTGTCTTAATCACACTTGATACTAAAACACAGAACATCCTATGCTTAGAATGTCAAATTACAGGTCAAAGATGAAATCATTTGCCAGTATGAAAAGTAAGAAACATTTAAACTCTGAGCAATTTCTCAAAGATGCTCATAGTTGTCCTACTTAACATGGTATCTCAGCCACAGTGCAGCAAGCTCCATTTGGCAGGGATAGAAACAGGACATTATTAAAATGATATCTGTTTGATTCAGATATAATATAATAGGAAATAATACCTCATCTCTTTTCATTCCACTAACTTATCCATACAAATGTAACTGAGGAAAGGGCTCTAAACTCTCATTAGACTCTAGCAGTCACAATGTAAGGAAATAATAATAATAATAATATAGATTGGACTAAATTAATAAAGTCAATAGATGATACACAAGTAACCTTTATATCAAAATAAGCCTTGTATCAAAAGGTGTATAAGAACACAGGCTCAGGTCACATCTCACAATAGGAGAATTGCTTCATCCTAGTCCCAAAATGGAAAACCCTTCACTATTAGAAGAAAAAAACCCAACTCTCTATAGCAGCAGAAATCTTCTTCCAGACCTCTGTTTTTCTTCAACAGTTTGTGGTTTCAGATTTGAGGATATTGAGGATTTCACACCAACACACACATACACACATAAAAGAACTGCAAAATAAAAACTGAACAAATGTTAAATATAAATTAAAATGTTATAATTAATGGAGAGAAGAGGGTATGGTTATGATATTCACAGAACTTTTTCCTATATTAAAGATAAGCCACACTTTTGACTCTATTTGCCTAGTCACCAAAGCTAAAAGGAATTAATCATCCATTAACATGATTTGTGGAGAATTGAAAATACACAAACAGCTTCACAGTGGAGACAAATTTCTCCTGGTGTTTCAATCTGGAAGGGTTTTTTTTCTGTTTCTGTTTTTGTTTATTGTGTGTAAAGTAAGGAGTTACATGAGTAACAAGAAATGATATCATGGATATTATCCTCGCCAATGTCGCTACAGTAAATTTAATATTGGGTATCTTTTTTAAAGTTTGTTTAGTTTGAGAGAGACAGAGACATCATGAGTGGGAGAGATGCAGAGAGAGAGAGGAGAAAGAAGAAAGAAAGAATCCCAAACAAGCTTTGTGCTGCCAGTGCAGAGCTGGATGCGGGGCTTGAACCCACGAAGCCATGAGATTGTAACCTGAGCCAAAACCAAACACTCAGATACTTAACCAACTGAGCCAGCCAGGCACCCCTTTGTACTGAATTTTAATGCCAGATCATCAAGCAAAGTTAGAAGCCATATTTCACAATAATGACAATTTAATAGCCAAGACACTCAAAATCATTGACTTTATTTAATCTTCAGATTTTCTTTTTCATCAAAAAAAAATTTTTTAAGGGTGAGCCAGCTGCCAAGTGCCCCCTAACAAGTGAGTGATTAAACCAGAAACAGAAGGTGAACAGTCTGACACCAATAAGCCATGTTTTTATATGCAACACTGTCTTTGCCTCACTGAAGAGAATTCTGTAAAATGTAAAGAAAAAAGGGTCTGAAGAATTCCAGTACTGCAGTTCCAGTTTTTTGCAGCTTTGGCTTCATCTATTAACAAAACTAGGATATTTAAAATATTGCAATGGGTAAGTTACATGTCTTTCAAATGGTGCTCCATAAGCCTTCGGCCTCTCAGTTTGGTGACCTTTTATCTCCTCAATCTTTCACTTCTATGACTATATCCTCAATCTTAAGATCACATGAAAATGAACATCCCATCCATTCTTGATATCAAAAATACACCTTAAAATAGCATTTCACCTAGATGTCTGGGTGGTTAGGTCAGTTAAGTGTCTGACTTTGGCTCAGGTCATGATCTTGCAGTTCAAGCCCCACCTCGGGCTCTGTGCTGACAGCTCAGAGCCTGGAGCCTGCTTTGGATTCTGTGTCTCCCTTTTTCTGCCTGCTTGTGCTCTGTCCCCCTCTACTTCTCAAAATGAATAAATGTTAAAAAAATTAAAAATAAACAAATAAATAAAATAGCATTCCATACTTTTCTCACTTGTTCAAATACCTTCACAACGTTTGTATTTGTCAATGTTGTAAATATATTGAAACTATCATTTTCTAACTGTCCATCAATTCATCTGTTCTTTTTTTTTGTTTATTTGTTTTGAAAGAGAGAGACAGACAGACAGACAGATAGACAGTGGCGGTGGGGCAGAGAGAGAGGGAGAGAGTGAAAATTTCAAGCAGACTCCATGCTATCAGCACAGAACCTGATGCTGGGCTCAAACTCACAAACTGTGAGATCATGCCCTGAGCCTATGTAGAGTGGGATGCTGAACCAACTGAGTCACCCAGGTGCCCCTCAGTGCCCTCTGTTCTTATCCAACATAAACCTCATTGTCCATCCTGATAATTACTTTTGGATATGCCCACATTTTTCTTTTTTCTTTCTAGACTACCTCATAAATGCTCTCTTTTATTTTGTGGATAAAAACAAAGTGAAAATTATTTATTTTTCCTAAAACAATCAGTACAGTTCTTCATAATAGGTTGCTGTCTTTTTTGTGGCCTCCTCTGAGGAAGTTAAACAAGGATACCAAGGAATTCCATCTTGTGATGCTGCCACCTTTAGCATATGGTGTTCACAGTTGACATAGAAGAGAGAGAAGGTGGAAAGGAAGGAAAAACACAACAAAGAAAAGTTGGTGTTATACCTAGAAATTATCCCAACTTTCTATACTTCCACATGTACATGCGCACATGCAGAATTCTAGTCTCCATTTAAACGGCGCTTATTCAGTGAAGTCTTCTGGGCTATCATATCTGAGGTAATGGACCTATCCATCTGTTCCTGTTTTTCTGACTTCATTCAGAAAAGGGTCCTTAAAGATAGAAGGTAATATATGAAAAGGAAAAAAATAACAGGAAATTAAAAAAAAAAAAACCAAACAGAAAAAATACCATTATATGGAAAGCAAGAGAAGTTGTTTAAGAAAGAAAAAAATCAGGGCTCCTGGGTGGCTCAGTCCTTTAAGCAGCTGTTGATTTTGACTCAAGTCATGGTCTCCCAGTGGTGAATGAGTAAGTTCCATCTGGCTGTGCTCATATTTTGAGGCTGACTTCGGATCCTCTGTCTCCTTCTCTCTGCCCCTCCCTTGATCATGCTTGCGCTCTCTCTCTCTCTCTCTCTCTCTCTCTCTCAAAAATAAGCAAAAAAAAAATAAGAAAAAAGAAAAAAAAAGAAGGAAAAAAGTCAACTATGTAAAGTATACCAAAAAGGCTGAGAAAAAAAACCCCTCCCAGGTGCCATCCTGTGCTGCAAGGCCTAAAAGGTCTTTTCTCATACTCCTTTGTGACTAAAGTACTGGGTACAATTTAGTGTTTGCCATTGAGATGTATGCCAGATTTGAAAGGCATGAATGGAAATAGGAGTCATCTTTCTGCAATTCTTAAATAGGTTATAAAACTGGATTGCAACTAAAATAATTTAGTCTTTAAATCAAAGTTTAGTGATTCTTTTTAAACTGTCCTTAACTGAACACTTCTGGTGATATTTGGCCACAAAATTACCTGAATTAAATCCCTCTCTGTTTAAAATACCTAGAACATTGCCTGATAGAATATTAGATAACGGGGGAAGTTGCAGGAAAATGACTTACAGAACTGGTTTATCTGACTTGGTTGCTTTGAAAGATGGGAGTTGAGTTATATCCACAGATGTGTGCCCAAATAGTTGCATAAATTATTATCCTGTAATTCCCTAGGAAAAAATCCTCATTGAAGGTTACCTCTGGGGGCACCTGGGTGGCTTAGCTGGTTAAGCATCCAACTCTTAATTTTGGCTCAGGTCATGATCTCACAGTTTGCAAGTTTGAGCTCCGTATGAGGCTCTTTGTTGACTGCCTGCTTGGGATTCTCTCTACCCCCACGTTCTTCTGTCCCTTCCTGCTCATGCTCACTCTCCCTCTCTCTCTCAAAATAAATAAATAAGCCTAAAAAATAAAAAAAATATTTGAAAAGGGCTACCTCTGGCAGACCAGGTGGCTGCTGGGAGATATTGTTATGATGAGGCTGAGTAATACAAAATGTGGAGAAGGGTGGCTATTCTGATAGTACTGGAGATTTCTAATGAAAAAAAGGTAAGTTTAAAGTTTTAAATTCTTAGTTTAAGTAATAAGAAAGAAAGCAAGCTCCCATGTTTATCCTAAAAAAATCTCATCATATCTCTTGAAGATGCGGGTCGAGCTGCTGAAACTGAAAAGCAGAGCAGAAACTTCTCCTACACGTTGCCTAAATTGTAACATAAATGGATTTATCAGCCCTGCCAGATCTCATAAAATTTAAGGGATTGACTAGGACTCTCAAAAGTGGAATGGGGCATTTGGATGAATTATGATGAGTATAAGGACTTTAACCTACATATCACAAAAAGTCTCTTTAAGGGCAGGAGAAGTACCTCTGCTGTCTAGTGACAGAAGTTCTGCCTTGCCTGATGATTTGCAGTGACCTCACCTGGGGCAGTTACCTCCCACATAGATAGCAATTGTCCTCATCCTCCTCTGCTGTCATCCCACATTCCCTCCAGGATTGTATGTGGATTAAGACTCCAGAACCCCCAAAGTAGCAAGTATAAACTCTGAGCTGAGAAAAACAGTTCATGCCCTAAGGATTATTTGATATTGCTGATTTACATAGGTAGAAACCTAGGTTTTATATAAAGTGATACATTCGGTGGGTTTCATTCACTGAGACAATGTGAATATTAAAAAACTAAAACCCTTATCCAAATATTAGTTCATAAACAATTCATCTGTGGCTTTTATTGTAACAAACCTATCTCCTTGATAATTAAAACTTTCCAAACATGCTGAACTCAAAAGGAAAGATGCATTTTAAATGAAATATCATAAATACCACAAACTAAAGTAGTCCTCATTTCTGACATTGTTGATATCAATAGTGAATCACTTAAATACTAACAATAAAATGAATAAACAAATCATTGAAGGGCGTAACTATATAACACTTCTGCAAAACTAATGCTACAATAATTCAGTGAACACATCGTATGCAATTATTCTGTAAATTTTGAGGATACAATTGATTTTGAGAATGCTACATGATACTGGTAGGAGGTAAAAAAAGTGCATGTGGTAGTTACATAAAGTTTTGGGTGGCTCATCAAATCCCTGCATCCCATAACTGAAATGCCAATGATAATACAACTCTTGGGGTAAGAAACCCTGTAAAAAGACTGAATTATTTCCTTGGATTAAGAAGTCAGGTTATCAGACGCCAGAGTTTCTATCTGTACTAACTAATTTTACAAGTCCCCTCCAATAGAATTTCCATTACAGCAGTTTAGATAGATAGATAGATACATACATACATACACACATATATGTATGTATCTATATGTATATATATACATATTTTACATAGGTATCTATATATGTAATATACAGATGGACCTAGAATACAGCTACACACAGACACAGTGATATTTACTGTAAGTCTGGAGATGTCATTAACTATGATGTCCCATTTCAGAGGTCATGAGGGAATTTCCTATCAGATTTCAATATTAAGCAAAGCTGTGCAATTAAAGATTAACCTGATTTTTAAATGGTTTTAATCCAATGAATAAATATCTTATATATTTTCTTTTGCAGTGACAATTAAATATAGTCATTCTGACAGTCGTTCTAAAATCTATCTGTAGCAAGTGCACAAAATGGTCTGCATTTACATGCCTCTATTTTTTTTCCATCTCCATTTTATTCTAATCTAAAAGTTGTTTCATCCTTTATTACATACACTTTGCAAGAATTTTTAAACACTTGATAAAACAAGATAAGGAATAAAATTTATAAGTAAACCTCATAATTATTTGTTATGTTTCAAATCACAGAAAAATACTTTAAAAAATCTTTACCCTGGATGTCTTCTTAGATGTACATTCCAGAGTGCAAGATTATACATGGAATGTTTGTCATTGCCTATTTATTTGAAATACAAATTAAGGCTCATAAGCATTTTATCAACATCATTTTTCATAATATTCAATCTAAAAGGGCAAATTAAATCAAATTGATATTCTTTGCTGCATTACATAAATGATAAGAGACTAGGTCTCCCATTTGATGTTTAGCCAAAATAGGATAGCATAGCCAAATCGGTTCTGTACTTTGACCTCTGTCACTGGTCAAAAATAAAACACCTTTATAGATGTCATAAATGCTTCCAGTACCATTATTTTTAAAAAATTAGCTACAGCTCCTTCTGACACTCACCCTCACCTCACTCACACAGCTTATTTCTGGCAGTGACTACAAATTATGAGAACACTACTGCAAGGCTCTCAGCTTTTATTACAGTTTTCTTTTAGTTTGCTACTTCTATCTTAGGAAATGTGTTGGTTCTTGGTTTCATGTTTTTGGTAAGATTCTGAACTTTATATGTAGTGGTAGCTAAAATTTTAATTTGAAATTATATCCAAATACCAATGCAGCCTAAATTCTTCAATTTACAATGATAAATTGAAGTCATGGGTTAGGTAAGTCATGTCTTCTCAATTTAAGATGATTCTAAATTTTTCCCTATGGTTTTCATCTTTTCACCTATATATTCACACACCCATGCTTTTATTTATACATTCATTCTTTTATTCAATAAAATAAAAAACAGCTTGAAAGATCTTGAAAGATTCTTGACTGCTGAGTAAAAGAGACTGACAGTCCAGCAGTCAAATGTTGGCCCTATTGCATGGTAAGCATTATTATGGGTCATCAGTCATCTTTGAACTTAGGTTAATATTAGCTCTAACAGTATAATTATTTCATCTTGGATTATAGCCAGTGCTTCATTTCTTTTGGCGGATAATATTCACTTGTTCTAAAGAGAGTTTCATGCAACCTATTGTCAGTCAGTGATTGTATTCATTATTCATTCATTCATCAGTGTTGATTTACTGAAGATTCTATACATGAGTTCATAACTAGTCTTACATATCATAGCGTCATAAATGTTGTCTTTTTAGGTAATTCAATGTTAGCTCTTTTTCAACTGCATTTCTTTAAAAACTTTCTTGTGTATACCATTCCTATGTAGAATCTTTTCACAATTACCAAACATGTAATGTTTCAACATGATGTATATATTTCTCTTCCATTGCTTCTCAATCATAAATTAAATTTGTGCTAACTTCGATGTAAATTTTTAAAACTTAATAAAAAGTTATAATTGTTTTCTATTCTAATAAAAAACATTACATTTGGCTTCATAAAAATAAAAACAACTTTCACTTAAAAATATCAATTCTACTGTATGAAGATTTTAATATATTAATATCTTATTGAATATATTAATATAATTACTGTTTGAATTTGCTCATGACGTGCTTTAGAAATATATTTTTATCTCTTTATAAGATATGCTTACTAAGCTTATTTTACTTGCTAAGTTCACCCATCTCCAAATTAGAACTTCAAATCCCATGATCAATAGCAAACCCAGTAGAAAATAAACTAGATAGAAATATTTTACTCTTTAAAAAACTTCCTGTGTTAAATTACACACCTGGTAACCTGGGACTTTAATCAATCTCTAATACATTTGGTGGCCAATACTATGCCTACCCTTTTTCTCACGTTAAGTATATCATCCCAAAGGAGCTCTGCATTGTACCGTGTGATGGTGGTTACTCATCAGAAATCATGGCAGCTGGAGTCATGACAGTAATAGGTTTAAATAGACCAATCTTAGTTTAGTGTTTGGAAGATTTTAATATTTTTTCGAAGCCAGTAACACTCATCCAGAGACCAGAAAGCCACTCATGAATAGCACCAAAAATCTTCAGACTAGGCTTTTATAGACCACAGGAATTCCTTCTTTTATTTCCAAAACCCTCCCCAACTTTAGCCCACCATGCCTATCCACATAAAAACTGCATGAACAGAGAATATTATACTGTGGAGGGGTTTTGCTTGTTTGTTTACTTTTTTGAAACTCATGTACAGAATTGAGTTCATCATTCTTATCCCATAATTGAGTTGGATAGTGATCATCTGCTTTTCTTTTACTAAATAATTTTCTGTTCTCTTCCAAGACCCTAGTCTCACAAAAACACCTTTTTAGTACTCTGTTAAGATAAACTGTATATTGCCTGGTCCTTATAGCCTTCATTAATGTTTCTACTTCCCCGTTAAAACACATATTGATTGGGGTGCCTGGGTGGCTCAGTCAGTTGAGCTTCTGACTCCTCATTTCATCTCAAGTCATGATCTCACAGTTGTGAATTTGAGCCCTGTGTCAGGCTCTGTGCTGACAATGCCCAGCCTGTTTGGATTTCTGTCTGTCTCTCTCTCTTTTCTCCTCCCCAACTCGTGTGCACGTGTCCTCTCTCTCCCTCTCTCTCCCTCTCTCTCTCCCCTTCTCAAAAATAAATAAATAAATATATTTTAAAAAACACTTTTTAGTGTATGTAAAATAGGTTCCTCCCATCTATCTCTAAATGTTTTTTTTTTTTTTTTGCATAGTGTTATATGCTTGAAACCTTATTGTAATATTACAGGTGAGTGTTTATTTAAATTGTGCTGTGCTTCTAATACCATTCTATTGTTTCCCCTATTTTTATATGGTGATAATCAATGCATCCCCTCCCATTTTTGCTATTGCTCCAGTGTGGATATGAATATCTCACCACATGTACACATTTTTGAAAGAATATATCCAGAAATTAGAATGATGGATCACAGGCAACCTAATTTCACTAGATACTGCCAAACTGTTCCACAATATTTATACCCCCAACAGTCATGCACTTAGGCTCCCATTGTGCCATATCCTTACTAGGCTTACATACTATGTGACTTTCTAATTTGTGCCATTCTGGAGAATGCAAAGTGTTCTTTAACTTGTATTTTCCTGATAAGAATGAGAATAAACATCTCCCAAAATAAATTTTTGTTTTTTGTTTTTGGGTTTTGTTTTGTTTGTTTGTTTGTTTGTTTGTTTTTGAGAGAAACAGAGACAGAGACGGAACTCTAGCAGGAGAGGGGCAGGGAGAGAGGTAGACACAGAATTTGAAGCAGGATCCAGGCAATCAAAACAGAGCCTGACTCAGGGCTCAAACCCACAAACCGTGAGATCATGACCTGAGCCAAAGTCAGACGCTTAACTGACTGAGCAACCCAAGTACTTCCTACTTCTTTCTGATTTCTAACTTTCTGAATTACTGTTCATTTTCTAAGTTCTATCCTCACTCTAATAACTTACTTCTAAAAATGTTCCTTAAGCATTCTTGATATCTATACATTTCATACCTTATTTTGATATTGCAAATACCTTCTCCCGATTACTTTTCCATATACTCTCTATGGTTGCTTTTGTTAAACAGGAATTTTTAAATTCCAGTGCAATCAAAGATTCCATTTTTTAATAGGGTCAGATTACAATCAAGAAGTTTGAGAGAACTCAGTGTCAAGCCTCATTTCAGAAGCATAAATAGTCTTTGCTTCAAAAATCATTCTTGGCATATCCTTGCATCTCTTCTTATGTTTAGCATCAGTAGATCAGATGAATTCCAAAATATGAAATTTCTATTCATAAACTTGAAGAAAGTGAATATTAACCTAGATAAACAAATGAATTATCTCATGGCATTATGAACAGAAACAGGTTTGGATGGCTGTACTCATGCTGGATGTAGAGCAACAGGTCTCTAATATAGTATAGGAGGATGAAAAACAAAGAAGAAATTTTACTGAGCTTAAAATCTCTGCTTTAGAAGCAGGGTGTTCCTTGGGGTGCATGTGTGGCTCATTAGGTTGTGTCTGACATTGACTTGGGTTTTGATCTCAAGGTTTGTGTGTTTGGTCTCATGCTGACAGCTCAGAGCATGGAGCCTGCTTCAGTTTCTGTGTTTCCCTCTCTCTCTCCTTCTTCCCTGCTAGCGCTCTATCTCTGTCTCTCTCTCTCAAAAACAAACAAAAAGTTTTTTAAAAATTAGAAACAGGATGTTCCAGATTACCTGCTTAAATTTCAATAAATCGTGTCCGTGTGTGTGTGTGTGTGTGTGTGTGTGTGTGTGTGTGTGTGTGTGGTTGCTGTTCTTTGTACTCTGGGAAAAATTAAGGAGATGTTTTCTTTATATTCTGAGCCATGAAAAATAACATTTTTTTTTAGTTTTCAAAACTTGAAAATTTTATTTTAGGGTAAAATCATTTTAAAATAGATTAGATACTTCTTTGTCTTAAGGAATATAGCAAATGACTTCTCTTCTTTAATGTGTTTCAGGGTGTTTCTATGAACCCCACATAATTTTACCTGGCTGCCATAGTATGTTGCCTGAAGAGATTACTGAGGGATTCCTTGAACCTGCAATAAATAATTACAAATTTCTGCTTTCTAAGTTAATATACAAAATAATTATATTTTTTCTGCCTCTCTTCCCACTACCACTGGAACCAATCATTTCTTTCTGCCTTGTTTTCCTCATCTATAAAATAAAGATGATAATAAAATTAATTCATAATGGTGATGAACAAATCAATTTGTATGTAAAACATTTATAGGGCTTGACCCATAGTAAGCACTAGGTATGTATCAGCTATAAGCTATTTTTTTTAATTTTTAATGATATAACTCTTGTTGTGTTTAGCCTCTATATTGCAATATCTCCCTTTCTGAAAACTTTAATTGAAGTACAGTTGAAATACAATATTATATTAATTTCAGGTATACAACATAGTGATTTCGCATTTATTACATTACGATATGCTCACCATGATAAATATAGTTACTGTTACCATACAATATTACTAAATCTTCTTGACTATTCTCTATGCTGTATTTTTAATACCCAGGATTTATTTATTTTATAAATGGAAATTTGCGCCTCTTAATTCTGTTCACTACTTCACCTATCTCCCCATTGCCTCCTCTCTGGCAACCACCAGTTTGTTCTCTGTATTTATTTTTTCTGTTTTTGTTTTGTTTTGCTTTTTAGATTGTACATGTAAGTGAAATTGTATGGTATTTATCTTTCTCTGTCTGATTTATTTCACTTCACATAATACCCTCTAGGTCCATCCATGTTGTCACGAATAACAACCTTTCATTTCTTTTTATAGGTGAGTAATATTTCACTGTGTATATACACCATATCTTCTTTATTCATTCACTTAGGTTGTTTCCATATCTTCGTTATTGTAAGTAATGCTGCAATAAATATAAAGGTGCATATATCATTTTGAATCGGTGTCTTTCATTTTCTTTCAGTAAATACCCAGAAATGAAATTACTAGATTATATGGTATACTATTTTTTTTCTTAATTGAAGGATAGCTGACACACAATGTTACATTAGTTTCAGGTGTATGGTGATTTGACAAATTCTATATATTATGCTACGCTCACCACAAGTGTAGCTACACTCTGTCACCATTCAACATTATTACAGTAACATTGACTATATCTCTTATTCTGTACCCTTTGTGCCCATAACTCATTCATCCCATAACTGGAAGACTGTATCTCCCACTCTTCTTCACCCATTTTGCTCATTCCCCCACATCCTCCCCTCTGGTAACTATTAGCTTGTTCTCTCTATTTATGAATCTGTTTCTGCTTGGTATTTCTATTTTTAATTTTTTGAGGAAATTCCGTATTATTTCCATAACCATTGTACCAATTTAATTTTCCACCAATAATGCACAAGGGTTTCTTCCTTTTTCTCCACAGCGTCATCAACATTTGTTATCTTTGTCTTTTTGATACTAGCCATTCTGACTGATGTGAAGTGATATCTCATTGTGGTTTTAATTGTATATGCCTGGTGATTAGTGGTGAGTATCTTTTTATGTGTCTGTTGACCACCTGTAGGTCTTTGGAAAAACATCTATTCAGATCATCGACCAATTTTTATTGGATTATTTGGGGGTATTTTTGTTGTTGAATTGTATGAGTTATTTATATATTTTGGATATTAACCCCTTATAGGTTCTATCATTTGCAAATATCTTGTCCCATTCACTAGGTTGCCTTTTCATTTTGTTGAAATTTTCCTTCACTGTGCAAAACATTTTTAGCTTGATGAAGTTCCAACTGTTTATTTAGCAATATCCCCTCTAATCAAATTTTCCATGGACTAGTAAAATGGCCAATATTGTTAAAACATTGTGTGTGGAATTTTACCAAATTACCTCTAAATGATTATGCAGACTCTGTAACAGTGCGATGTCAGGGAGAATGTACATATATAATGTGTGTACATATATGTGTGTGTGTGTGTGTGTGTGTGTGTGTATGCCTTCATCCTATAAAATTATTATTCATTAATATTATCTTTGTTTTATAAATAAGTAAATTAAGGCAGAGAGAAGTACTCATAGTCTGACTGTGAAAGGAAATGTAGAAAAACCATAGTCATCAAGTATATGAACTCAAAAAGTAATGGTTTGCTGTCACTTATACCCCCTCACCCACATGCACACCCCGAAAGATACCAAAGCATTTTAGCTCCAACAGCTTTCATCTCACTTATCCAATTTATTCCACCACCCAAATATTTGATTACCCATTTATGACATAATAAATTCTAAACATTCCCTGTCTTATCTATTACAGGTAATGGTTATAAAATATAATGTTCTGAAATCATTAAGTTCTCCTGTTGCCATTACATTGCCATTATAGTGATGCCCTTTTGGAAAGAGAACCTATCAAAAGCATGGAATGCAGAGAGATATTCAATGAAGTCTTAAGATAGTACCATCAAACTGTATAATAAAACCATAAAATCTGCAATGAAACAGTATTTAATAAAGTTTTCACTCTGATCTTATTAGCAAACTTGTTTGAGTCCTGAGAACCTGGAGTGATAGAAGGACATTCTGAGGGCACTTAATAAAAGAGAATCTGGAAGTCACAGTTCACACATTTGCCCACCCTGCATTGAATGGCATATTTCCAGCGAGAGAATTTTTTTTTTAGAAATACCACATGAAACTAGCTGGTGACACCAGCTGACAAGAAGGTAAATCCTACGCTGAAGTATTTTCTTTATTCTTAAATCAGTTCATTGTGTCCAGATACCACTGTCTATAAGCTCAATAAGATTTAGTACTTTTATAAAATGTCTGAAAGGAAAACTATAGTTGGTCTGAGAAAAGAGTGTTCTGAAAAATGTGTTTGGTTGTTATCTCCTTTTAAAGACAAATCAGCAAACCTATAAGTCATTTACCATGCCAGTTTTCCAGACAGGCAGCTGATGCTCCAACAATATTACGGCATTGTACAAGGCTCTAATCTCAGCTCAAGCTATGCTTCGGTACCTCCACTGAGCCTCTGTTTCCTCTGATGATATAGTCAACTTTACTGTCCCTGTTGTACCTTGGAGAAGGGATGATTCTAAGGTATTCAGGGGCTACACTGAGGTGGATATGTTTAACCACGTAGAAGTGGCAGATGAAAGAATCTCTCATCCACATTCTGTGCACAATATAACCAAAACAAGTTATCCTAGGAATGATTTCCCCATACCTTCATAAAAGAGTGGAAAAAAAATAAATAACTCAAATTCTATTCTACTTCCAAGTATGGGATTAAGAAGAAAATTGTAAGACGATGAACATAAAAGAAATTAGAGAACCCAAAGCTCAAAAAAATATAGCATAATGATTCCCAGACTCCCAATACAGAGCTTATTAAAGATGGTATCGTGTCCTAAGAGATTTTAATATAGTAAGACTTACTGGTAATTCTGGTATAGGTAGTCTAAGGACTACATTACCCAAAACCAAATGTCTATTAGCATGGTCATTATGCCCAGGACATTATGCCTGTACTTTAAAATGTATGAAGTCACGTATACACTTTTCTTTTAGTTTATGCTTCAAATAAGGCAATACTCATTGATTTGAAGGTGACCTTGGGAAATTTTGGATAGAAAAGAGGGTGGACCTATTGTAGCCATATCATTGTGAAAAATGCTGACCCTATATAATTCTAAGCAAGGCTACCTTAACTTCATGCAGTAGGTGCCTCTGCTTCTCCCACATCAGTCCTTCAGCCAACGTCTGACTTCAGCTGCAGTTCAGGCTTATCTACATCTTTCTACATCTTTATATATAGAACACTGTAAAGGATGCTTAGAGGATCTTTCGACTTTCTATTAGGCATCTTCCCCAAGGCTATGAGAACTCCCTCAATCCATGTGTAAATTCCACCCAGAAGTGTGGGTTAGTACTCCCAGGACAAGCCTTACCTCATGTTCCTGGTACCTTTTCTCTCAGCTGGTTTATTTTGGGAGGCATTCTCCATAATTCTTAAGAGATCCTGGGGAATCAGTCCCCAATATCCACAGTGGCAACCTCAAAAACACACCAGGATATTGAAGATATTGGCCTATCTTCCCTCCATGTCTCATTTTCTCCACTCCACAGTTCCTACTTCCTAAGGCAGCCAAGGTCTTGTCTTACACTCTGCTTTCAGGAGAACACAAAGATATTTCCCTAAGCTTGTATTCTGCTGTCTGCCTCAGGTTATCCACGCAGTAGGCAGAGATTAAAGCAGTTGACAGAAATCCATGTCCTTATACTATGATCCTTTCTAGGTCCAAAGTGATTATCTATAATCCAGTCGAAACAGTTTTCTGGTTACAAGTTATTTTTAAATAAAATTTAACATCTACCATATGTCACATATGTTGCTCAATATTTTACATATGTTATTATGTTCAGTTGTCATAACATTCTATAAGTTATATTAGTCTCATTTTATGGATGACAAGACTGTGCCCCAAGGTGTCGAAGTAAGTTGTCTGATGTCACTAAAGTCATAAATAGCTTAGTCAGTATTCAAGTCCAAATCGCTACAGCTTCGAAGCCAATATTCTGTCCACTTCTTAGGAGACAAATACTATTCCAAATGAGTGAAATGGCACATACTACTCACTAGATTTATCTAGGTACCAAAGTTTTGATTGTTTGTTTGTTTTTTGTAACTGTGAAATGTCTCTTAGATAGCTGTTCTGCCTTTGCCTGGAGATAGGGTGTTGATTTATCTCAGCATATGTATGCTCAGATATGGCAAAGCTGCCAACAGTTAGAGTTAATCCTCATAAAAAAGACAGGAAAGACTTCATGGTAGACATGCTAAAAGATGATTCAGATGGTTGCTGTATAAGTTTCTGATTTGTGTGATGCTTGGCAATTATTTCAGATACCTTCCACTATATCAGTCCCCAAGCAGAAGTAACTCTGCTTAAACAATTCTAATCAACTACTTACTCAAATGCCACACAAATTATTATTGTGTTTTACTAACAGTGACTGTTTACGTTCGTACCATTATATCTAGATAGTGAGAGAAAAATGAGGTTATAGTATTCTCCCTTAACCTTTTGGTGTCATCCTTTTCCAAAAATATTTGAGTCAATGAATGTGTTGCTAATCTCATTTTTGAGAGAAGAGACCTGGAATCCAGGCAAGCTACATGATTCGTTCAAGGGCACAAAGCTGGAGTTTGGCAAAGTGAAACAAAACCGGATTTCCGTGTCTTTGAGATCACACATTGACCAAAATAGTCGCATAGCTTCCTGGAAACACTACAAACTGTATAAAGCCTGCAGCCTTATCTATGCACACTCCTGCATGCCAACTACTTGACACAGAACCTGGAAAAAAAGAAAAAAAGAAAAACTCTCAATAAATCAGTTGTCAATAATTGGATGAAGGGCCAAACAGGAACTGCATTCAAAATACCAATGATAACCAAAATGCTCTGGGAAAAACAAAACAAAAAGAAAAAGCTACATCTACAGAAGCCTTTAATTTCCTAGCTTGGAAGAGCAATATGTTCTTTTCCATACCTAGCTCTTTCAAAGAGGCAAAGAGATACATTATAAGAAACATTGAGCAGTGGTTCTCAAAATGAGGCCCCCCAAAAAGCACCATCAGCATCAAGTGAGAATTTGTTAGAAATACAGATTCACATGCCCCATCAGTGCTTACTAAATCAGAAGCTCTGGGAATGGGGTCCCTAAAAGCTCTGTGTCAACAAGGCCTCCAGGTGATTTTGATGCATGCCAAATGTGAAGCCCCTCACCATAGATCACTGCAAAATCACTCTAAAGCCCTGCCTGGAGTATGAAGCCACCAAGAATAAAACATGATTATAGAATGAGAAGCAAATTAGAACTCTAAATTTCTAAAGGTTTATAAAGTGTGTGTACAAATTCTCTTAGTAGTAAAAGACTACCTGTGGTAAAATTTTCAGGATCTTAAAATCCAAGGAGTAACTTCTAGCTAAATAATGTTAAATAATGCAGACAAGTCAACAAACAGAACCCATGCCACCAGTCAGAGCACAGTCTCCTGCCTCCTAACCCTAACCAGCGTTAGCAGCCTTAACTCCCAGTGCTCCTCATCACACATCCTACAATCAAACCTAGTCTGCGCCCAAGTTCAAGATGCACCTAACTTGATGAAGATGTGGAAGAAACAGTATTGACTTGCATAGTAAGAATGACATTTCATTTTCACTTTTCTTTCCCTCTTTCAACTGTATTTCTTTGGTGCAAGTGACTCTTCACATGACTCTAAAACTTGCTAATCTTGGGGCACCTGGGTAGCTCAGTCAGTTGGGTGTCTGACTTCAGCTCAGGTCATGATCTCATGGTCTGTGAGTTCAAGCCCCACATCAAGCTCTGTGCTGACAGCTCAGAGCCTGGAGTCTGCTTCGAATTCTGTGTGTCCCTCTCTCTCTGACCCTCCACCACTCACACTCTGACTCTCTCACTCTCTCTCAAAAATAAACATTAAAAAACCTTGCTAATCTGTTCAATAACAAAGAGAGCATAAATGCAAATACTCCATGAACAATACTCTGTGGCTGCAATTTAATAATAGAATTTTGTTTTCATTGTGTACATTATATGGATAACTTTTATTTAAGGATATGAGATTGCTTTTCATTTATACTTACATATAAATACACTTTATATGACTAAATGACTAAAAAACAAGAACTCTCAGGTACCTGAGTGGCTCAGTTAGTTAAGCATCTGACTCTTATTTTCAGCTCAGGTCATGATCTCATGGTTCATGAAATCAAGCCCCTCGTCAGGCTCTGTGCTAAGCATGGAGCCTGCTTGGGAATCTCTCTCTCCTCTCTCTGCTTCTCCTCCCACTTGTGCACACATGTGCATGTTTTCTCTCTCTCAAAGTAAATATATAAGAATTTTAAAAGAACAAAACAAAACAAAACAAAAACAAAGATTCTCAAAGCCACTGTGCCTGGGTTCAAACTCTGGGTGTGTTACTCACCTGTTGTGCAAACTTGTACAAGTTACTTAACTTTTGTGCCTAGGTATTTTCACCTATAGATGAGAAAGCAAGAGTATTATTGTGAGGTTAAATGAGTCAAGATATGTAAAAAGCTACATATGCTCTGTAAATGCTTGTTAAATGAATAAAAAGATTTGTGAAGAAAATGGAAATGAGAACCCACCAAAGATGGAGGATAGGTGTTAAGTTCGATTGAAACTTCAATGCCCACAGCAGTATGTGGTCTTGCCCTTCCTTGAATTCACGTAGAATTCTAAATATTCTGTTATTACAATTTATCTTGTTGAATAGATTACTATGAAATTGTCACATCATCTTTTTATCCATTTATAGTGCTTTATTAATATCATATGCTCAATAAAGACACTTGAATCGAGAAAAGCAGCATGCCAAATATCTGCTTTCTCTGCTGAAGGTAGACATCAGTGTTATAAGAAGTATGAGTACTCCTCATCATTTTAAGACCCAAAGTTACAGCAACAGCAATGCAAGGGAGCCCTAGATTTTAAACTGATAGAGTGGTTCTTTTCTTTATCCCTGTAGTAGACAGAATTCTAAGAATTCTTAGATCCTTACCTCGGAAAACCTCCCTCCTTTTCAGTGTGGATGAAATCTGTAAATACAATGATGTATCACTCCTATCATTAAGGTACATTTTGTGACAAAAAACCTTTTCCAGGAGGGGTTAGTCTCATCACATGAACTTAATCACTTCAGAGCAGACTTTTGTCCAGCTCTTGACAGAAGAGAATATGAGAGAAATATGTATTGGTTGGTTTTGAAGATGGAGGGGGCCACAGGGAAGAATCTGACAGCAACTTCTAGTGGCTGAGAGTGACTTCCTGCCAAGAGACAGCCAGAAGATGGGATTTTAGTTCTATAACTGCAAGAAACTGAGTTATGCCAACAACTTGAATGAGTTGGAAGTGGATTCTTCCTCAGACCTCTAGATCAGAGACCAGACTAGCTAACACTCTGATTTTGACCTAAGGAGACTGACAGTAGAGAAGCTAGTCAAGATTACCCAAATGCCTGACCTCCAGAACTGTGTGGTACTGTGTAAGTGGTATTTGAAGCTGCTAAATTTGTGGCAATTTGTCAAACAGCAATAGAAAATGAATACAACTTATTTAAGAGCTGATGAGTGTTCATCTTAACTGAGATTCTGTTTAGAAACATTATCTGAAATATACATTCACTTGTTTATGCATCCACTCTTTTTTTTATATGTTTATTTATTTATTTTGGGGGGGGTGGCGGTAGGGAAGAGAGAAAGGGAGAAAGAGAAAATCCCAAGCAGGCTCCACACTCTTGGTGCAGACAGAAGCTAACATGAGGCTTGAACTCAGGAACCATGAGATCATAACCTGAGCTGAAATTAAGAGTTGGATGCCTAACTGACTGAGCCACCCAGGGGCCACTACACAACCATCCTATAATGTATGTATATAAACTAATGTCCACTAGAGTCACTTTTAGCATAATTGCAAGAACCACAAGCAACACTGTGGATGAATCTCATAAACATAACATTAAAAGGAAAAACGAAAAGCAGGACATAAAAGAATACTTATCATATAATTGTATTTATATCACATTGAAAAAACAAGTGAAACCAAATTGTAGTGTTTATATAATGTATACATAAGAGCCAAATGTATAATGAAGATCAATGAAGTGAGTGCCAAGAAACTCAGGATAGTGGTTACCTTTGGAGGTAGGGGAGGGAAGAGTGATGTCAAGGGAGAAGGGGGTGGGGGGGGGGCGAAGGGAGNGGGGGGGGGAGAAAGGAGCACAATTCGTGGTGCTGACAGTATGCTATGTTGTGACTGGGGTTGTGATTACATGTGTGTTTGCCTTATAATTATCCACCACCAAGGAAAGCTTGTTTTATGTACATTTTTGTATAATTTTTAAAATGTTACAAATTCAATAAAAACATTAAGGTGTCATGCAGATGCATCTTATCTTAATGCATGTAGTTGGAAGTTCATGAGAGCAGTAAGAAGGAAACTAAATGAGGAGCACCAGGTAATAACTACCACAGGCCAGAGCCCTGCATTCCTTTAGTTAGGGAAGTATCACTCCTGACACATCAAACGTATGCACTCAAGGGCTCCCCTGTATTTCTGTATGTACTCCGGGATCACGAAATGGACTATTTTCTATTATTTTACTGTATATCTTTTAGGAAGCAGTTACCATCTTTTGAACGTGAACATAAATTATCTCTAGAGGAGCCGTGGCTGCTCTGATTCAGCATCTCTGCTATTTTCTCGAATCATTCATTTGCTTCTGTTCTTTTGCTTCTATCCAGAGGCAGCTGAGAGTATTGCCAGGGATGCTGGTGCTAATGCCTCCTGCACTATTACTTCACTAATGTGCTGGCCCTTTCTATATTAATATGACTGGGGAGAAGCAGTAATAATGATAAATTGCTGATTGCTTTGTTCTTTCTTCAAAACAGTTCCCTTGATACTTAGAATAGTCTTGCTCTACTCCATATGCCTATCAGATTTTTTTTTTCCTTTTAAGAATATCTAAAATAGGAACTTTATCACCATTAATGAAATTCAATATCAGATGGTCCAGGGAGGATGGATGTCCATTAACCCTGATTCCCTTCAAAGCAGAGAATCAGCTTGGATGGATGAGTATAGACTATTCTGATTAATACAAAATAAAAAGGAAAAAAATGTCTTCTTTAAACTTACAGATGTGCTGGTATGGGTTTCTAAGGAGATTCAAGAATACAATGGAATAAACAGTGTTTGCAGTACCTATAAAGCCCGAGCACATGATTCACCTTTATTCCATCTCCCTATTAGCTAATCCTTTTGAGTGCAATCACTGCCCATCCCTATCTCTAAGTGGACACAATAGATTTTTTCATTGCTCCCTTAATTTAAAGTGCATTGCCTCATCCCTTTTTATTATCCAAATTCTACTCTTCTTTCAAATCACAGCTCAAGACTCACTTCCACTCTAAAGCCTTTTCCAAATATATCAATATGCAGCTCCTTTCCTATGAGTTCTTATTCCATTCAGTTGGCATCTTGATTATGTTATACTTGTTATAATAGATCATCGGCTCCTTAAGAGGGAAATCATTTCTTCTTTTTAATCATTTACATCAATTCAGAACATTCTAGGTGCTGAAAAGGAGAAGTAATAGAAAGTCATGGAACCATGAGATTTTCAAAAGAAGTTTTTTTCTGGAGGGAAAAATAACTTCGTCTAAGCTTAGAACTGTAAATTATAGAAGATCAAGGGAAATATGATTGAACCAAGTGATTCCTGGCATATATAATTGTGAGTGGTTGTTTGATGGTCAAACAATCTTGTTAATTGAATTGATTTAATATGGGAACAAGAATATGGCTAGGTTTTCCTGGAAAAAAAGGGAGAGAGTTTTTATGTAGGGGGATATTTGGAAGTAGGAAATGATCTAAAATCAAATGAATTAATTATAACCCTTATTTTTTAACAGTGGCTAAGGCTCTGAATAACTAGATGAGGTGAGACAGAACTGTTGATGGCTTTGTTATCACCATCATCTTCATCAGCATATTTTTATATACACCCATATATTTTACATGTACCTCATTTGATCTTCTCAAAAAATCCTAAGGGATAGGAATCATTATTACTCTTACTTTTTCATTGAACTGAACAAACTGAAGTTTAGAGAAGATTTATTAGCCTCCTTTTGCTACTGAAACATAGCATCACAAACTTTGTAGCTTAGAACAACATGAATTTATTACCTTATAGTTATGGAGGTCAGAAGTCTGAAACTGGTTTCCTTGGCCCCAAATCAATGAGTTGGCAGGCCAGTGTTCCTTCTGGAGGTTCTAGGTAAGATTTTTCCATAGTCACTTCCTCCATTTTCATAGCCAGCAGCGTATCTGTCTTTCTTCCTCCTCCCTCTCTCTTCTCTCTTACTTCTCTCTCTCCCCCTCCACCACCCTCTCTCTTCCATTCTGGCCCACTGAGACACTCCAGCATTATCTCCCTATCTCTAAATTATTTAACTCAATCCCATCTACCAAGTCCTTGCCTTGTAAGAAAACATATTCAGTCTGTCAAGCACCCCATTTCCGACTTATATGCAACCCTGTGAAGTAAACACACTATAGGTGTAAGTGGTAAAGAGAAAGACAGCTAAGATCCTATAGAATCCATATCCAGGAAGATGGGAGGCCAGTTCAATGTTAATCAGAAGAAAGATGCTAAGCGAAGATCTAAACTGGGATTCTTGAAGTGTGGAGAACCACTTCACTGGAGTTATCCAAAGAGTTTCTTTTCGATGCAATTCCTGAGATCATCCCAGCATCCTATATTAAAACCTCAGTATAACAAGTTTCAGAGGTAATTCTTATTTATCTTAAACTGTGAGAGCTACTGGACAAGGAAAAGGAGACCAATGGTGGAAGAGAGGTGGCTAAAAGAAACAGGTATTGCAAGGCTCAAAAAATGTTCTACACCTAAAAAATGTTCAAAATTTAACATCAGCAGCACTGTAAGCAAGTAACATGAAACTTAAGTTCCACAGCCCATATACACTGCTCCACACATATGATTCTTATGAAATGTTAATATCACTAATGTTTTATCTTCAGCCAAAGGAACCCAGGTGATGCCCAACACTTTCTAGGCAAAGCAGCTTTATTCACTAAAAAGCTCTCATGGGAAAAATACATTTACAGATTCTTCCCTAATGATGTAAATCTTTGAAGAGCCACGTTCGCTGCGTTTAGAGACACAAAATGCTCATTTCTGAATATGACCACCCTGCTAAATCAATGGATTAAAAATAACCTTGTTTATCTTGCACATTTCTCTGAAGAATTCAATATTGTGACAGATACTGTTTAGCTGTTCTTCTTTTACTCCTAGGATTTTAACCAACAGAACCCATGGTTGTTCCTTGACATACCACTAGCAAGTATCTTATACTCATGTATACGACAGTCCTGACATTTGATCTAGATTGAGATCCACAGGTAACCTTCAGGAACAGGGCCTTTATTTCTTTTCCCATGTTAAATTTCAACCCAAGTTTATTCAAGAGACAGTTGAAAGTAATCAATTATTTCTTCTGAAGGAGGCATAAATAAAGTCTCATTTCTTAGGCATAACATGACACTTCAATTGATCTTTTAGTATGTCATGTCACAAAAGATGTGCCTTTTACCTACAACCTCACAGCAGATTGGAAGTTTCTTTTTTCTTAAATTTTCCAAGCTCTGACAAGCAAGTTTTCAAAACAAACAAACAAAAAATCTCATTAGAAGATGAAGATTTTATCAACTTTTTCTCCTTTTACCCCTATCCCCTTTCTTCTCTCTTTGGCTGCTGTGTAGATTTACTTTATTTCAAGTCACAGCAAGGTGTCTGAGAGGCCACAAAGACCCAGACCTTTCTCAGAGCCTCAAGGCCTCCTAACATGGATACCTGCCAAAACTGATTAGTTGCTGAGCAAAAATATAAGCACAGTGGTGGTTTGGCAAAACAACCTATCACCATTTGAAGGGTCATGTCACTGTGAGAAGTGCCACCAAAAGAATCCTATTTGCTGTGCGAATATCCTTTCTCCATTATCTCTGAGAGACAAAGAGAGAGAGAGGGCACGCTAAAGATATTTTTCTGTCTCTTGTGTCTCTGATAATTTACTTTCAGATGTGCCCAAGGACTCTATTATGATTCCTTGAAAAGGGAAACAGAGGGCATCAATGTGTTAATGCCCATATATTGCTTAATAACATGGTAATGTCATGTACTAACTGGGCTTATGTCACTGATCTCAGCAGATACCATCACAGATCCTATCATAAAATGAGCAACCTATTACTGTCAGAGCTGCACACCAGTGGTATGGGATCCGTATTCTAAATTCAGATGTATTATTTGTTCTTAGTACATACCAACACATGCAGTCTTAAGGGGAGTGTTTAATTATAAGATTCACAACCAATGATTTGTTTTTAATTCCAGTATAATTAGTATATAGTGTTATATTAATTTCAGGGGTACAATATAGCAATTTCACAATTCTGTATGTTACTCAGTGCTCATCAAGGTAAGTGTACTCTTTACCTATTTCACTCATCCTCCCACCCACCTCCTCTCTGGTAACCACCTGCTTATCTTCTGTATTTAAGTCTGGTTCTCTGCACGCCTGGGTTCTCAGCCAGTTGAGCGTCCAACTTTGGCTCAGATCATAATCTCGTGGTCCATGAGTTTGAGTCCTGCATCAGGCTCTGTGCTGACAGCTCAGAGCCTGGAACCAGCTTTGTATTCTGTGTCTCCCTCTCTCGGTGCTCCTCCCCCACTTATGTTCTGTCTCTCTCTCAAAAATAAATAAATAAATAAATAAATACATACATAAATAAAAGATTTTTTTTTTTAATTTAAGAGTCTGGATTTTATTGTTTGCCTCTTTTTTCCTTTGTGCATTTGTTTAGTTTCTTAAATTCCATATGAGTGAACCATATGGTATTTGCCTTTCTCTAACTGACTTATTGCACCTAGCATTATACCCTCTACATCCATCCCTGTTGTTTCAAATGGCAAGGTTTCATTCTTTTTTTATGGCTGCGTAATATTCCATTGTGTGTGTGCATGGGGGAAGTAACAGCACATTTTCTTCATCACTCATGTATCAATGAACACTTGGATACACACTTAATTATCAAAACAAACACCAAAGGCAGGTGACTCCTTTCAAATAAAAGAGTAGCAATCACATGAGATACTAATCTAGATTCTGAAAAAAAGCAAAATAGCTCCTATTCCTTGGCTCCTGCTTGGCTCAGTCACTTAAACATTGGACTTTGGCTCAGGTTTGAGCCCCATGTCAGGCTCTGTGCAGAAAGCTCAGAGCCTGGAGCCTACTTTGGATTCTATGTCTCCTTCTCTCTCTGTCCTTCTTTGGGTTATGCTCTGTCTCTGTCTCTCAAAAATAAACAAACATTAAAAAATAACCTTTATTCCTAGACCTTACAATTGTATAACTGCATATAGATAAGAGTACTTGGCAAAACTAAGTGGTATGATTTGAGGGCTCAGAAAAAAATATACACTCCAATGATTGACTTTTGCTACTGAAGTCATTTGGATGTTTGGTCATTCATTCATATAATATTTATTGAGGCTTACGAGGTGCAGTCTCCTATTTTAGATACCTAGGATGTTATCATGGGCAAAATAGGCTCATTCCCTACCCTTGGATTCTTAGCTTTCTTAAGGCCTTAACTAGAACTATCCCTAGAAGCAGTTATGTCTTAAGTCATAATTAGGTATTCAGTGAAGGAATAATTTCCCAATTTCATTTAAAAAGCAAAACTACTCTTAAAAAAAAGAAAAAATCAAACAATAAAGCTCATAAGCAAGACTCCTTGAGAAAAAAATATAAATGTGCAGGGATCTAGGAGGATAATGAGTTGGATTTACCATGAGTCAGACTGAGCTAGACTTGGACATCCTATGTAAGCAACAGTTATCAGAAAAGTCAAACATATAAGTATGTACCCGGTAGAAATTTCTTTTTCGTTCTTCAGTAAGGTAGAAACTGTTAATTGCAATTCACCAGAAATAATTTTAAAGAATAAAAATAATTTCCTTGCCAAATGCTATGAGCAATTAGAAATGGAGCTAAGCTTTCTGAAGCGATGACTAAGTAGGGCTAAGGAGAGGTCAGTTCACATATACACAAGACACAGTATCCCTTAAGAGTAGGAGTTAAGTAAAGGTTCATGCATTGTAACAACTATCAGATTTGGTATAACCCTGACCAGCATTAAATCATCTTTATCTTTCTTCTTTCCCTGGCAAATTAAGAAGAGCCTTTCACATAGATCACATTTTATGATTCATCATTCATTTTAGGAGTAAAAGATTAGCATATATGTAAACCCCTAATAAAACCACAGAATCAGCTGATACTACAACATCCTATAGTTTTCAATCTCTGGGGGCATTGTAGTTTTTTTGTCAGTCAATTAATACTAAAAGCATAAATATTCTCTCAGGAGAAGGGGGAAATGTCTGAAACTTTATTCATAGCTTGCTTTCTTTTCTTTTCTTTCTTTCCTTCTTTCCTTCTTTCTTTCCTTCCTTCCTTCCTTCTTTCTTTCTTTCTTTCTTTCTTCTTTCACATTAGAGTGAGTGAGCAGGGGAGAGGGGCAGAGAGAGAGAGAGGATTTAAGCTGAGAATGGAGCCTGATGCAGGGCTTGATTCAATGTACCTGGGATCATGACTTGAGCTAAAATCAAGAGTCAGATGCTCAACCAAATGAGCCACATAGGCACCCTATAAAGGGTCTCATTCTTAAGAACATAGAGAATGACTTAAAAAGCCCTGACCGTATGGAAACCCAACCACACAGAACTTTACACCATTCATCTAACTGCAGAAAATAAAGTTCCCTAAAATCTAGGAAACAAACTAGCACACAGGCGTGCACACACACACACACACACACACACACATTCCAGGATTCCACAGTTAAATTTTTCAAACTTAGAAGACATTCCAGCAGGGTTGAAATTGATTTCAAATATCTGGTATGACAAATCCAAAACACATATCACCTCTTACTGAAACACCTTCAGTATTTCAGATCCATATTGATTTTGTGATCTTTAAATGGACATGCAGTCTAACACTGCCTGATAAGAATGCAGCTATTAAGTTTATCCCTTCCCAGAATCAGGGAAAACAATGCAGGAAAGGTTCTGACACCTGACATTCACTGATGATGACTCTGCTTTAGAAAAGTTATAAAAATGATGGAAAGGAAAAAGAATTACAGATATTTTCAACCCAGCTACTGGGTGATTAAAATAGTAAGATACTCTTGTTTCAACCTTCTTAACTTTTACCAAGGGCCAACATTTGCTCCATTTTAAAGAAAAGTTGATTTAAAGTAAGGAGCTAGAAGATAGCAAGATTTGAGCATGATGAGAGGGCATGTAGAATATCAGAGTGTTGTCAGATTCTTTAGAAAAAATATGAGGGAAGAATGCTAGTAGGTGAGACCAGAAGTTCAACTTGTTTTGAAAACAAGTTGTTCTCTCAAAATAACATTACTATTAGTGATACTTAATCCTCTGGTCCACATTTTATCTATTCTCATTCTCTTCAAAATCTAATGGGAAAAAAATCATCTCTTCCTCTACAGGTGGCCTGGAGGAGAACCCATGTGAACTTTTCAGCAGGGAAGCAGCAAACATTAATCTGACAGAAGCCAGCAGGAGACACACAGATGGGGTTGCCATGTGACATCAGGAATCTTCCCTCTTCAGAAAACAGCATGGCAATTATTGCAAATAATTACTTTTAGAAACAAAGCTTTATTTTTGGCAAGTCTAAGTTAATTTTTACGTTTAAAAGTTTCTGCTACTACAGTGCATGTTACCAAAAACATCATGAAGTTGAATGAAAATATAACACTTCATTGAATAAAAAATAATTTGAGAAGTTCAGACCTATGAAAAACTGAAGTAGTTGTGTATATTAAGTGGCTATTATGTGGCTACTCTAATTAAAGGTAGCTCTCAAATTTCCACAAGTATAATTTCTAAAATGGGTTCAAGATACAAAATGGGAAGCATAGAAGATATAAGGTGAGAATCAGGTGGTCCTCAATTTATATACAACTGTATCACAAAGAGTTTCTACATGAATATGAAGCTGCATGTTCCTCTTGGGTGTAATTCTTCTCCTATCTTTTTATTCTAAACAACTGGAGAGTGCTTATCCTGAGCCACCTTGTCTGTCATGTAGATACAGAAATGTGTTGAGTAAAAAAGTTCCTTTAATGATTCCTGGGTATAATTCAACCTACCTCCAATGAAGATTCTGCTCTACAATGATGTAGAAATGGCTGCTACTAGTGACAGAAAAAGACAGAATTAAGAAAGCATTTGTCCCATAGAAACAGTGGGACAGATGATAGGTATATTAGAAACAATTCCAATATATTTAGCACATTATGTGTTAAGATGACTTTGCAATTTGGCCAGAGAATAAAATAATCATTCATTATGTTTTTGCAGGAAATTTATAGGAAAATGCCTTCCAAGATCTAAAAGAACTCACAAATATTTGGAATGTTACTCACTCATCACTTGAGAAAGAGTCTAGATAATAACAGAATGTCTTTGAACAAAGAAAATGACCTAGAATGCTTCCCTGATAGCCGTGAATTGCACTAGTATATCCTGCTAGTTCATAGTCATTTGAAATGTTCTCATCGCCCTTGAGGGAAATTTTGGTGTGATCCGTTCTCATTCCCTTCACTCAAAATATGTATCAACTGTCTTAAAATATTTTTAATGATACTTAAAAATATATTTAAGCAAGATGAGAGACAGAATAAATGGTATTGTTGAGATCATAGAAATAAACCCATGTAGTGCAGGGGCCCTGTCCTTGAGATGTCTCGTTGGCAAGTTACTGGGACTTTTCCCCAAAACTGGCCAAATATTGACTATTTCATTAATCTCTGCCTTGATGAATAAGATCTTGTTAGATGAAGTCTAAGATCTCATTCCCAGCCATGATATTCTATGGTTATATGAGGTCATTCTTGGTGAAATTGAAGTAATTCTGAAAGCCAAAGAGATTTGTACTTTCTGTACAGCAAAGTTAATCAGTACAAAAGCAACTTTTTCAGAATGCATTCTTTCCAACTGCTTTATGTTCATTGATCTTTATTTATATTCAGGATAGGAAAATGGACCCCAGAAGAGAGATGGCATAACATAATTGGTTCACAAAGAGTGTACCATGGGCCTGCTAAATCATCTGCCCTTTAAAGAAAAATATCACTGGGCTATAGTTTCAGTAGATCTAGGAGAATAACAAAAGAAGGAACTAGAAACAAGATCATTATGTAACTCCCATAAATTAAGAAAAAATTAAATGATGAGCTAAAAGCTTCAACACCTTATGATTACAGATAATAGGACTGTGATATATTAAAAACAATAAATCATAAGATAACTATTCTATCACTAATCATTAGAAAATTCAGTGAATATATTTTTGAAGAAGAGTGAAGCAAAAATATTTTCTTCAGACATGGGCCATATTTACTGAGTGTACCAAATCAAAAATTACAATGGTGAGGTTGGAATTTGTCATCACCCTCATTTTATCCAAGCATTAAACAATGGATTGTTTGCAGTTGAGTAATTTTAACTCATATTAATGGCCAAATATTAGAGCAACTTTTAAATCAATGAAATTGACAACCTGTTACTCAATGTGAACAATTGATAATCAAGATATAAGCTATAGTAAAAATAGGAATAAAAGGAATCAATGTTTATAACATAAATTTTGACCTAATTTGGAAAAATACATCAAAAACTACTGAATTGGATGAACTTTCATAGAGATAGGAATGGTCAAGGAGCAAAGAGTGTAGGGCAAGTTTATTATGGATGAGTTAAGAATTAGCAGTGGATCAAATAATAGTTCTAAAGTACATGACCCTTTTAGAGTCCATGCCCTCCCGAATATCAGTAAGTGAGAAAAGTAGGAGACAGAAACTTCAAGTGAACCTGAATATCAGAAAACAAATAGGACCAAAACCCAGAGTTCAGGAAATGGTCTTAAACTGAGAGGGAAAAACAGACAAGTTGGTAGTATCTCCAATAAGGTGTACTTTTCACACTTTCAAAGGGAGGTTTAGTGCTTCCAATGGGCTAAGCTGGAAAGAACAGAGAAAAATAATAGAGAACAGCACTGGGGAGGGGAATGAAAGGAAGAAGAATAAGGCTCTTTCTGGTTATCTATACTGAGATTAGAAAAACTTCATAAGGAAACATTGGTCGTATTTGCTTTAAGTAAAAACAAGTGTAGGGAGGAACATTTTGCCTTCTTTCCTTTGAGATTTTTTTGCTGATCTGTTATTTAAATTGACATAAAACAGAATAACAGAATGAAATAAATTTAATCACATACATATGGGAGCCCCATAAGAGTATAATACCCACAGGCAGTCAGATAACTGGCTTATATGCCATTTTGAGTTAAGAAGAAGGGACAGTGGCTTGAGACTTCAAAGCGAAGAAAGACAATTCTCAGGAAGATGGGAAGAGCAAATGTTTGATGAGCAAAATCTGCCTTACCCTGCAGAGACAATGAGACACTGAGAGGAATTTGATCTTCAGACCTTGTTAAGCTTCTCCTCAATTTACCACACCTGGCTCACATTCTTGGCAGTTATTTCTGGTGATTGTACTCTTCCTGGACCAGGCCCTTTATCCAGATTCTTTTAGACAGTTAAGAGAGAAGTAAAAACCTCTTTCTAAGTATTTTGGGACTCAATTCAGGTCAGCTCAAAGTACTCCACATGCCAAAGTGGCACATTTTGGGGAGGCTTATGCTGAACCCCTTCACAAGGCTTAGGCTCTTATAGAAAAGAAAAACACCAATGAAATTTGTTTTAACATCAACTTGTTTCACCTATTCTAGAAATAAAATAATTATTAGAAATGTCAGGGCTCCTGGGTGGCTCAGTGGGTTAAGCGTAGGACTTCGGCTCAGGTCATGATCTCAAGGCATGGGTTCGGGCCCCATGTCAGGCTCTGTGCTGACAGCTAGCTCAGAGCCTGGAGCCTGTTTCAGATTCTGTATCTCCCTCTCTCTCTGACCCTCCCCTGCTCACACTCTCTCTCTCTCTCAGAAATAAATAAAAAACATTTTTAAAAAATTGAAATGCCAAGTCAGGAATAACAGTATAGGAAAATAAATACTTAAGATAGGGGTTCCAGGCTTCTCTCTCAAAGAACATACACTTCAGTGGTAAACTAAAATGAAGACCCTCAAAAACTACTATCAAAGACATTACATAGGCAATGAACTATTTGACATTGATATTAGCAATATTTTTTGGACCTGTCTCCTCAGGCAAGGCCAATCAAAGCACAAAGAAGAAAATGGACCTACTAAAACACTTATGCACAGTGAAGAAAGCCATCAACAAAATTAAAGGGTAACCTAATGAATGGAAGAAGATATTTGCAAATAATATAACGTATAATAGGTTAATATCCAAAATACATAAAGAATTCACACAACTCAATATCAAGAAAACAAAAAAATCTAATTAAAAAAATGGGCATAAGACCTAAATAGACATTCTCTAAAGAAGAGATACATATAGCCAACAGATATATGAAAAGATGCTAATTTTCCTAATCATCAGGGAAATACAGATCAAAACCACAAGGAGATATCATTTCACACCAATCAGAATGGGAAGTGTCAAAAAGACAAAAAATAACAAGTTTGGCAAGGATGTGGAGAAAAGGGAACCCTCCTGGACTGTTGGCGGGAATGCAAAATTGTGCTGTCGCTATGGAAAACAGTATGGAGGTTTTTTTAAAAAGTGAACAATGGAAATATCCTATGATCCACCAATTCCACCGAACAAAGTTAAAATACTAATTTTAATTTTAATAAATATGTGCACCACTATGTTCATTGCAACATTATTTACAATAGCTAAGATAAGAAGCAACCTAAGTATCTCTTGACAGATGAATGGAAAAAGATATATGGATTCCAAGCTCACATACATACATACATACATACATATATACATACTGTGGAATATTACTTCATCATAATAAAAAATGAACTCTTGCCATTTGTAACAACATGGATATACTTTGAGGGTATTATGCTAAGTAAACTCAGACAGAGAAAGACAAATATTGTATGAAATCACCTATACGTGGAATCTAAAAAACCAACCAACCAGACAAAGAAACAAGGAAATAGATTCATACATACAGGAACAAGCTGGTGGTTGCCAAAGGGAAAGGGGCTGGGGGAATGAGTGAAATTGGTGAAGAGGATTAAGAGGTGCAAAATTCTAGTTAGCACCTTCTAAGTCATGAGGATGTAATGTACAGCACAGGGAATATTTTTAATAATATTGTAACAGCTTTGAATGGTGACAGGTGGCACCTAGATTTATCCTGGTGATCACTTCATAATGCATATAAATGTTGTAGTGCTATGTCATACACCTGAAACTAATATCATATGTCCACTACACTTCAATTTAAAAAAAAATTACAGACATGAATCCAATGAGAAATAGAAAGTACTTTAGGGATTAATAAGAGAAATATTCTGTTATTTTCAATGAAAGGAATTAGCACTATTGGTACATAACACATCATTCCAAATCTTAGTGGCTTAAAAGAGTAATTATTAATGCTCAACTGTCTTTGCATCAAGGAGTGTGGTAGCATAACTGCTTTGGGAGTATAACTGCTAGGAAAGTGAAAAGCAAGGGCAAGACAAGGGGAAATAAACAGAGCTCTGCTCATACCATGAAATCCTGACATAGTAAAAATGAATATTATTACCTGTAAGTATTAATAGAGAAAAGACTTTAAAAAAACATAATGTGAAGAACTGAGTTTCAAAAAAATAATTATATTGTGATAACATTTATCGGTTTTAACAACATGAAAATATTAAATATTATTTATTATTTCAGAATACACACATATATAATTAAAGTGGAAACATACACTAATTTGATAAACAAGGAGATTAGTTACCTCTAAAGAAAGAAAGAAGGATAAGGAAAAGAAAGAGAGGAAAAGAGAAGGGATAATTGAACAGTGGGACTCAAATGAATCTGTAATGTTTAATTTAACGATCAGAAGCGTGGATGACAAAATATGAAGATTTGACAAAGCTGGGTGATGGTAGAATATTCATTATGATTTTTGTTATATTTTTCTCTATGTTTAATACATTTTGTAGTAAATCATGTGTTATGTGTGGAGAAGTTCTTTATTCAGAGAATGGTATTATTGACAGAATAAGAAGCTTAATTAATTCCATTAAAGATACTCTTAATAAGGCTGGCATATTTCCCACTCAGACTGACACTGCCCGTGATATAGGCATAGCTGCTGTTTGTTCAGAGATATTCAAACATGCCAGAGAATTTTTTTTTTTAGAGAACTCAAAGATGTATAGAGAGCTAAAAGTCAAGTACTGGAGAAAATATGTTCCAGACTACTGCAAATGTCCTCAGTTCAAATAATATTTTAATAAAAAATTGTGTGTAGGCTAAAGCTGGAGCAAGAAAGTATATGGTTGAATGGATTTTCATCATGACTTTGAAATAAATATATAAATCTCCTCACCCCAATCTGTGCACATGCTTTGAAAAACCAAAACCAAAACCACAGATATTTTACATTTAAATATAACTATAAACTTAACAGGATGTTTCACATAGGTAAAATCTGTCATTTGAACAATTTGGTGTGAATATTGAGAAAATGCAATGGCTATCAGGTTTACCTAAGAAATGAGATTATATGCTAAATGCTTAACTTTGGGAAAACAGCACATCCTAATATACTCTCATGTCAAATACAAACTTAAGTACAGTATGCTCTACTTATTCTCAGAGAAGTTTAGATCTCTGAGGTTAGCTTCTCACCTAAGTGCAATATCATGTCCACATGCCATAATATGAGCATCATCACATGGAAGGAGTCCTGTACAAAATCGTTTCCTCTACCAGCTAGTTCTGGCTATGAAAATGAGCTCAAGCAATAAGCACTTTTGTGATTGGTTGTGGTAGAGTGAGAAAGCTCTTGAGAGGAAATGTTCTGTCTTACAGAAAACAAACTCAGATGGAACTAGGGAAAAAGAGATGCACTTGGAAAGAGTACTAGATGAGGGGGAATAAAACACAGGTGTTCCTGGAATGATGAGGAAACGATGCCAGGGTATGTGGGTATGTAACTCACTCAAGGAGCACCACAGCTGCCTGTAGTTACCCCAGCCCCTAAAGAAGAAGGCTATTTCTCTCCAAGGTGGATGGTCTTAGCAGAACACATTGCTCTAGGTGGGAAACAGTAGGGTTTAAGCTGGAGATGTGAACCCTAAACTGCTCTTCATAAAAAGCAGTGAGAAGTTGGAGATGCTGAAAGTCTAGTAGGGACTGGAGGTGAGAGCGAAGGAGATCAAAGCAATAACACATTTGGAGGCAAGATCTAAACAGGATGAGAAAAGCTTTTCATCTGTCCATTTTGACATTGATAGGGTGTCCTCTATGGAATTCTGATGCTGGTGTGCATAGCATTTAGCCACATGCAAGAGCCATTTAGCCAGAAAGAAGTAGTAACTCTGCATTGCTTAGTTGTCCTGTTTTTGTATCTGTCCCTCTGTTCTTCTACCTTCGGTGGAATCATTTGTGTATACCCCTTCTTTCTACTGTTTCACTTAAAAACATAATAAACAGGGGCTCATGGATGGCTCAGTGGTTAAGGGTCTGACTTCAGCTCAAGAAATGATCTCACAGCTCTTGAGTTTGAGCCCTACACTGGACTCTGTGCTGACAGCTCAGAGCCTGGAGCCTGCTTCAGATCCCTGTGTCTCCCTCTCTCCCTGACCCTCCCCCACTTGTTCTCTCTCACTCTCAAAAATAAATACATTAAAAATAAATAAATAAATAAATAAATAAATAGAACGATAATAAGCAGAACTTCTCAACCAAAGGCTATGTTACTTAAATATATGTAAGAATGGTTCTTAATTCTTAAAATTGACAATGCTATCAATTAAATGTTAAATTCAAGCTGACTTTATTCAAATTAAAATGAATACAACTGGTAGAAATAATCAACATAATAAGTTGACAATGACCAACAACACACATATTAAAGCATGTTATTCATTAAAAATTGTTGGAAAAATCAATTTGGGGGCAAAATTTAGATTTGGAAGACTCAGTTTGGGGAAATTCAAATTATTATTGAAAACAAAATAGTCACAAAAGAAAAACAAGGAGCTATAACTGATATGATTTTATACAGTTAAGGTACTGACCTCTGAAGTAACTTTATATCAAAATTAAACCTCCAAAAAAATTCTAAACTGTTTAAATTTCAAACCAATCAGAATAAAAATTAAGATAATTGTATTGTATAAAAAATAGATCACTTCTAATTATATTTGGCTAACTCTTTTATTTTACAGCAAAAATACTTTTTAAGTGAAAATTTATACAGAAATAATTCTGATAAAGTATTTTCACTGAAAAGGGTCTTAGGAACCTTAAAATATTCCATACCCAGTGGAGTCCTTGCCAATTAGAAATTCCTGATTGTTGATGCCAAGGATGGAGTAGTAAGAAAAGAACTTCAAAGAACAGGGATATCTGATACTCACTTTTTACATAAATTGTTCTCTGTTACTGCAATGCCTCCTCCCAACTCTAAATCTTCAGTATAATTTTCTGTCTACAAAGGTTTTCTGTGAGTGAAATATGGGAGAACTTGAAGACACGGACAATGTTCCTTATTTGAGTAGATTATGAAGAAGGCAGCAAGAGGAAGTGACAAATAGGTAGATTAAGTGCAGAGTGAACCAGAAATTAGAATTAGAAATGATTGTGAGAATGTACACTCCTGGGAATTCACAGAAATGTTGGGAAAAGCATTGGATTTCTTATAGGACATAAAATAGGGGATGCAAATCAATTTTAAATGTATCTCAAAGGAGAGAGTAACATCTAATGATGTCGTGATTATATTCAGCACTAAGGAAATCTATCTACTTCCCAGAGTAGACCTAATGGACTCCAAAAATGTAACTATAAAAGTAAATAATTACCTTATTTTGTAAATGTATATAGCACAATGTATATACTATATATACATATAAATGTAAATGTTTATAGCATAGGTACTTACGGAAGGAAAAAAAACTAACAGATTTCTCTATATAACTAAGTCTCTTTCCATGTCCCAACAGGAAAACATCATAAATATGAGAGTTCTACATTTTCTAAAATAATTAAAACTTTACCAGAGAGACTACATCCCATGTGAGGACCATAAATAAGCAGAATAGCTACACAATTTTTATGTTCAGTAAGGAAACTAAACCCAAAGAAGGGCCTTATCAAGTTGCTATTTTCTTTTAAAAAAGAGTGAGACTCGGGCTTATTAATACTCAGTGCTCAGTCCTTTATTATCCTTACCGTAGCACAGGTGATGGAAAATGTCTCAGCTTTGAGGTTGGAAGTCTGCCATTTTGAGAGTTGGAAATCTCAGTTCATATTCTAGAATAGAAATAGCATTTGGTTTTTTTGTTCGTTTTGTTTTTCTTTTTGGAAAGACTGCTCTTTGATCTGCTTGGGTGCCACTTAATTGAGGCCTTCCATTTATACATACATACAGAATAAACTTCTCTATTGTTCTTGAAGAAAACTTGAGTTAGAAGGATGTGATCTTTGGTCTATTAACTTAAATAGGTTTCCTTAACAGGGCAGTAGCATAGAAAGTTGGAGAAATCCTTTATTTAATCATCAATTTATTTTGTGTTTCTCTCTCAAAAAAATTAGGATTTCCTAAGTTACCTCTACTTGTTTATGTGTATCTTTCTGAGGAACAATATTAACACCCAAGATCAGACTTTGTCCAGAAAAGGTGAGAGAGTCCTGACCTCACTGTTACCTCACATAGAAAAAAAAAAAAAAAGCAAAAATGGAAACAAAAACAAAAACTATGTAAAGGAATGGGTATGGACTTGACACAGCTTCAAACTAGACTAAGTTTGACAGTGTCAGGAATAATTCGGGATTCAAACACTTAGTTTTGATAAATATACTACAGAATAGGAGGGCTGCCTTTCCTGGTGAATATAATGCATACCACACATTTGTGATGAAAGACAGTAATGAGCATAAGAAATTTGGGGATATTTGTGAAGAAAATAGGTCATATTCCTGTGACAAGATAGGAAATAGAGTGGAAGAGGAAAAAACTTCTGCATTTCTCAGAGACACAAAAGGATAGCATATGTGAAAACTGAGATGTACAAGTCTCAGGAGATCGCCATTGTGAGGGTTGAATTTACCTCCCCCACTGCACCCCACCCATGGCACAGAGTAACCTTGTAGGAGCTGAGCAGACGTCCTGGCAAAAGATTGTAAAAAGTTAGTAATTACATGTAATTATGTGACAACATATTCTGTGTCACTACTGCAAAGTTTCAGCAGTCTTGTTAAGAGTCCTGTCCTGGCCCAATCTGTGTTGTAGGGAAAGAAAAGGAGTGAAGCTTTTTCCTTCCTCAAGAACATGGAATGTTTGAGATGAGAAGACGGGGTTGGGATAGTCAAATGACCCAGATATCAAATTGGAAGGAACAGGTGAGGATGGATGCAAATTATAGGTCATGAATTATTGAAAGCAGTACATCAGAATAGCTGTCAGTGGAGTAGCTTTGCTTAGCTAAGAGTTCTCTCGCATGGATTAGCAGCTGTGGAAACAGTTAGTGATAATATTAGAAGATATAAAACCAGAGCAGAGCAAGTGGAAGGCCTTTTCCAGAGCACAGTAGAGTTCCTATTCTAAGAAGCTCCCAGGAATGAAATAGAGATATCTTTAAAGGGGTGCCACTTTCCCAAGAAGAGATCATGGATCAAACACCCTCTAACCATTGGGGGGGGGGTGAATGGAGCATAATTTCATTTTATAGCACTAGGCTGGTGAAACAGAAGCACATGGTTAAACAACGAAAGACATGGATAAGGTGTTCAAGGATATACACTTGCTTTAAGATGACACACCATTTCCACAACATAGCTAGTACTTCTAGGAGTGGTCAGATTTTACTCTTGGCTGACTGATGCAGAACTACCTCACCTTAGTCTTTCTTTTGGGTAATGCAGATTTCAGCTCACCACGCCACCTACTTTCCTGCCCTGCTAGTAGATCTGGACATCCATCTTCAAGGTGCCCTTTACACTCAACACATGAGTTTGCTATCAGCCTTCTTGATTTCCAATTCTGCTATTCCTTCTAAGGGGTACTTGCAAAGAATGCTGCAGAAATGGTTTCTCTTCCTTTCAACCTTCCAGGGATACTTGGATCTGGATAACACCCCTAAGAACAGGGATCCAGCCTGGAGAGAAGACTTCAAACCAAATCCATAACTGACCTATGCCAGGGTATTCCAAAGTAAAAATCTGAACACTTCAAAAATAAATATAACATTCTTATTAAATATACTGGCTTAACTAGAATTTGGAGGTCTTTAATTTTTTTTCCATATGTCAGTTCTAATGACTGTATCTTGAGGAAGCCAGAGATCAAGAGAATTAAGGAAAATAACTGCCGAGCCAGGGAGGCTATTAGCAGACTGACATCCATAAAGCAATCTCTTTAAATGATGATTTCACCCAAAGAGAGAGGGCATTTCTACAACTCTTCACAGAAATATCCTTTCATTCCTGCTTGACTAACTGCTCAGATTAATCCCAATGTTTAATTTCAATTTTTTTCCTAAGCAAAATTTATAGTTTATATGTTTGGATTTTGCTTTGGAAACATGAAAGAGTATCAGATATTTTTCTCTCAACATCTTTTATAGATTTGGTTTTTGTCTTTCTTCCTTTAGTCTGAATGCTCTTGGCTCATTTCATCTCTTTATCATTATGTTTTTTTAACCTCTAGTAATCCTTATGTCTCTCTTGTGTTGGACACAAAGACATCAAGTCACTTCTCTAAAAGTGTTACCCATAATTGAACATACTATTCTCTTTTAAATCAGTGATAAATTATCCTTGTTTCAATTATTTATTTAGTTAAGTCCTATGACTTAAAACATCTACTGTTAAATGGTTAAATGCAATTTGGTCTTAGGCTAGGTTTTTTTTTTTTTTTAAGAAGTCTACTGATAGCTAGTATCAAAGAAATATCTTCCAGAATGCCACCAATTTAACAACAAACATTGAGGCCTTGGTGCTTGGCTTTATTTGTTCTTACTAAATCCATGTTGGTTATTGATTGACTTTTCAACCCCAGTAGATAGCCAGAGATTTTCTCTTTTCCACAGCCTGAATGGGATCCCAGGAGAGCTTCATGTAGTATACAGACTTCTGGAAGGGAGAGGAAGGGAAAGGACTATAAAAACAAATTATTGGTAAGGGAAGTGGGAAAAGATATTCTGTTAAAAGGAATTTACTGAACAATTTATTGGCAAGACTTGCTGGAGTCATTCACAGGAGTTAGACCTAGGGGGTTTTAGAGACATACAAGTTCAATATAAATCAACAATATGAGATAACAATATGAAGAAAAATCTACCTCAATCTTAGGTTATACAAGAACAGTATCACATAGAGAGGTTACAAGCTTGTATTACTTTTGTAATATAATAAAATTAAGTTTAGTTTCAAGTTCTTAAATCATTTTATGCAGGGGAGGTAGCATAGGAAAAGAGTTAAATTTTGCTTATTATTTACCATGTACCAGCAACTTGGCTAGACATTTACATAAACTAACACATGAAATGTTATGCCTAAATCAACCATCTGAATATACAGAACATATACAACACCAAAAAACCAATCTGATGAAAAAATGGGCAGAGAACCTAAATAGACATTTTTCTAAAGTAGATATACAGATGGCTAATAGACATGTGAAAAGATGCTCAACATCACTAATTATTTGAGAATGCAAATCAAAACCACAAAGAGACATCACTTCCTGTGTCAGAATGGCTGGAATGAAAAAGACAAGAAATAATAAGTGTTGATAATGCTGAGAAAAAGAAATCCTTGTACTCTATTGGTGGGAATGTAAATCAATATAGCCACTGTGAAAAACAGTATGGACATTTCTCAAAAAATTAAAAACAGAAATACCATATGATCCAGTAGCAGAATGCTGGGCATTTGCCCAAATAAAATGAAAACACTAGTTTAAAAAGATGTATGTACCCTTCTATTTCTTGCAGCATTATTTATAATAGCCAAGATATGGAAGAAACCTAACTGTCCATTTATAAATGAATGGATAAAGAGGATGTAGTGTACATACACACACACACACACACACACACACACACAGATACCCAGTGGAATATTACTTAGCATAAAAAAGGATGAGATCTTGCCATTTGTGACAACGTGGATGGACTTAGGGAGTATTATGCAAAGTGAAATAAGTTATACATAGAAAGACAAATGCCATATGATTTCATTTATATGTGGAAAACAAAAAACAAAACAAACAAAAGGCAAAAACAGACCCATAACTACAGAAAACAAATTGATGGCTGCCAGAGAGGAGGGGTGGTGGGGGATGGGCAAAATGGGTAAACGGGAGGGGGAGGTACAGGCTTCTAGTTAAGGAATGAATAAGTCGCAAACATGAAGGGTACAGTATAGGGTATTGTAATAGTGTTGTATGGTGACAGATGGTAACTATACTGTGATGAGTATAACATAATAAGGGTTGTTGAGTCAATAGAGTATATACCTAAAATTAATGTAACATTGTGTGTCAACTACACTTCAATTAAAAATACTAACACTTTTTTTAAAAAAATCAATCATTTTACATACGTATTACTTTTCTCTTTTGGATATGAGAAAACTCAAGAATATTAAGTAACAAAGCTCACAAATAAACTAAACTCTGATGACCAAATCCATGTTCCTGCATTTTTTAGTACTGAAAAATTTAATAAACTTACATGTTTAAAAATGAGAGAATGATTAAAACATTTATTACAAATACATGCAATAGACACGGCAACATATGCCCTTTGCAAGTATGACCTTTCTCTAGTATCCATTACAAAGGAAAAGCATTATCTCATAGACCTCCTAGCTGGTTGATTTAGAAGGGTTCTTAAGTACTGTGCATCCTCATGGCTGATCCCGGAACTGAGACCACTTGCTGTACTAATGAGTTGCCATTCTAAATTTCTGAATACAGGATAGGGCTTCCTCTATTTTTTTAAATTTTACTTATTTATTTTGAAAGAGAGAGAGAGTGAGAACATGAGCAGGGTATGGGCAGAGAGAGCGGGAGAGAGAGAATCCCAAACAGGCTCTGTGCTGTCAGTGCAGAGCCCAACTCAATCCCATGAACCATGAGATTGTGACCTGAGCCCAAACTAAGAGTTGGGTATTTAACCAACTGAGCCACCCCGGTACCCCCAGAGTCTTTCTTCTTAATGGTTTAAATAAAAAGCAGGTCCCAAGGCTAGAAGGAGACCTTCTTCACTCTTCTAATGAAAATTTGGGCTAATCAAAGAGAATTATAATGTAAGAGAAAAAGTTTAAATATATTTGCTAACTATCACTGTTCCTATATTCTAAAGGATAAGGACCCAATAAATTAAACGATCCCAGAAGATTCCTTTATGAGCATCTCCCAGCCTATACTCAAGCAGTAGCTACACTACCTAGATAAGGTGGGTGAACAAGAAAACTTAAGATTGAAAATAAATTAATTTGGCAATTTGATTGACTGACCATCTTGGATACAATTGCTTGTCATACTTCTATGATATTGATGGTGGAAAATGCTTATGATAAAAATATTTCTGATATGTATTTTAATATTGAAATAGTTTGTCAGTATTAAGAAAGAAAAAACATCTAAAATGAGATACCATTTTTGAAGGTAGAGAGCATTTATATAATATTCTGTAGCACTTTTTAAAGTTTTTTCTTCTAAATTTATTTTCCCCAAATTCATATTCTTAATTTTATAATTCATAGACTTTTGACAAGTTTATAAAATTTAAGTGTTTATAAAATTTCAATATTATACCTATTCTTTTTTTTTTTTTTGTCAAATTGATCCTTTATTAAAATATTTTCCTTTGTAATTCTTAACTAGCCGGGCATTCCACTGCACCACTATTGATGTCATCTATGATGTCATGAGGGTGGCAGCCATCAACATTGCAGCCCACAGACTGGGCGGTCCCCAGAATCTCTTTAATGGTCCCAGAGAGTTCTCTGGCTAATGATCGGTGCTGCATCTGTCGGGCAATGTTGACAATCTCATCAAAAGTGATATTTCCACTGTGCTTAATGTTTTTCTGCTTCTTTCTGTCTCTTGGCGGTTCCTTGAGGGCTTTGATAATCAGGGCGGAGGCAGATGGTACCACTTCAATCTGGGCCTGTCTGTTCTGAATGGTCAGTTTCACGTTAATCCTCAGACCCTTCCAATCACCGGTTGCCTTGGCGACGTCATCACCAAACTTTTTTGGAGACAGACCCAGCGGGCCGATCTTGGGGGCCAAGGCAGGCGTGGCACCGACTTCGCCGCCGGTGCACCTCAGGTATAAGACTTTGATCTCCTTGGGGTCGAACTTAGGAGGCATGGTGGAGGCGGTTGGTGTCGGATGAACCCGGACTCGGGACGACCGAAGACTGTTGCACTGTTGCCTCCTCCGAGCCGAAAGCCAAAAGCATATTATACCTATTCTTAATTACTGCTGCTTCTAAACCTAATTATTGTTCATCAATTTCTGTGGCTTCTATAATCAATTTCTTCTAAAAGGGTCTATTTCATCTTTATCATATCGTGTTCTCCCTAACCTATTTAAAAATGCCCTTCATAATCTCTTTAACCTCTTTGCTGGTATTTTCCCTTTCCTAGTATCTATAAAGGATATCACCTATTTCTAAATTACCTCTGTAACTTTTTTATCATCTATAACCATCATTCAAGTCAATCCTACATGTTTTTCTTCAGTGAAGATATTTATTTTCCTATTGATGTCTGATAATTTCATGGTAAATACATATTCAAAGTTTCTAGTTCTTTATGGACACAACTGTAATCTGCTCTGCTTTAGTTATGGTGTCCTTTAAAATACTCATGAATTTTAATATTTCCTCTCTCACTGAAACATAATAACTTTATACTTTAATTCCTGCAAATTTGATTTATTAGAAGCTAATGGTATTGAAACACTGTTGTATGTGGTCTTATTATTTAATAATCTAAATTTTAATATCTTGTAGGCTCTATGTGCAAAGCTTGCCTGATTATAATAAAAGAAGCCTGATGTGAGAGGCTTTAGAAGTCATCTCTTTCCATTTCTTGCTTTGGTTAGATGATAATGATGCCGTGTTGAACAAGCATAAAGCTACCTTATCTCTTTAGCTCTCCAAAGGACATTCAAATTATAACTAGGTGGTTTAAAATCTCAGTGTTATTGAATTATGTAGATTTTGACACAATAATCTCTAAAAATTTTTCACACTAAAATATCAGATTAATTTAGATGGCAACCCCTTATATCAATATTGACATTCTAAGAAGAAAATGGCTATTAAGTAATGAACTTTTTTCATTTATACCCACTTGGGATTTTTTTCTATTCTGCCCACATTGCTTATCCTTTTTGTATACATATTACATGTTATATGCATATTTCTCATTTCACTTTGGTACATCTTGAGGTCCTTTTGGTCAAGAAGTATCAACATGAAAAATTAGTAAAGTAGGATATTATCTTTCATAATATTGATAAACAGAATATTTCTTTTCATTATGTCTTGAAAAGTTGATACATGCTGTATTTATTAGTCAGCATTCTCCAGAGAAACAAAATCCATAGAATGTATGTGGGTGTATAGTGGAAAGAGATTTATTATAAGAAATTGACTCACAAGAGTATAGATACTGATGAGTTAAAAATCAATAACATGAGCTGGTAAGCTGGAGACTTAGGAGAGCCAGGGGTGCAAATGAAATTTGAAGGCAGTCTGTTGGAGAATTCTATCTTGCTCTGGGAGAATGGTCTTTTTCTCCTATTCAGGCCTTCAAAAGATTAGATGAGACCAGCCTACCTTATGAAGGACAATTTATGTACTCAGCATTCAGCAATTTAAATGTTAAGTTCATTCAGAAACACTCTTCAACTTGAGACATAAAATTAACCACCACACAGCATTAAGATATGATATGATAAAACATCTCAGATATTGTCTTTCTCAATGTTATCTCAGATGATAGAGACAACTTTGCAGATGTGATCTATAATTTCCTAATAGTAGCATTCTTTGTGGTAATCCAGGACAAAAATCCATGAGTCTAGACAATGCCACATTATACAATCTAACAACTCTATCACCTTAATATCAGTTCATATTTCAGATTGCCATTATTGCCTTATTCCAGAACTGAGTAAAATCTATCAGTATAGAACCCTGGGTTAAATAATATTCCTAGCAATATTATTCTTAGTCATGTCCTAGCAAGGGATATTTTTTAAATTAGTCAATAGAAAAGTTCATTCTTTAGTTTGTCAATAATCCAATAACCATACTATTTGGTAGGATTTAGAAAGACACTAAATCATCTTTTTTGTCCTTCCAAATGCTCTTTAATTTACTATTAGTGTGTTCATATAATAGACACATTTCCTTTGCCTCTTTTTTTTTACATACTTAGATAGGTGAACATTTCATAACATTATTCTGTAACTTTGTACATTAAGTCTCAACATTCACATTGCCTCACTTGATCTTCATCGCAACTATATAAGGTAAGTAGGAATTTATGGGATTGTCACTGCTTTATTATTTTGAAAACACAAACAGAAAAAGTAATGGTTTTCTCATGGTCATCCAGCTGGTGTCCAAGGCTTAACTAGAAGCTGGGAATCTTGACTATTAGTTTATTACTCTCTTTTTTGACAACATTACATTACACTGAATGCCAACCGATCCAATGAGAATTATACATTGATTAGGTAAACTTGCTTTTTTTTTTTTATCTTGCCCTTTATATGAAAAATAAGTAGTTTAAAACTTGATTTTCTATTTCATCATGAAGTTATTATGTCAAAACAATTTAATATATTCAGCACTACTGTCTACAAAGCATTGGATTACATTGACTATTGAACTGTAACCCCAAGAGATTCTGAAGGTCCTGTGAAATTCCAAGAGACATGACTGTAGATAAGTAGGAAGCTAAATTGGGAATATAGAACTAATTGACACTAGAAAGTGAGTCTGCCTGAATCAGCTTTCTCACAGTATTATTCCAGAATTTTCATTGAAATGTTCACTAAGTCAGAAGAGTTAATTGATAGTATCTGTTTCCTCCCAAAATTTGAAAGGCAGTTTTTTGATATAATAGTGTGGGTGTGTTTAATCAGCATTCCACACTCCCTCAAATCCCAGCAGGTGATGTTGTATTTACTTGCTTCATAATGTTTGGAAGGGTTGAAAGCAGAAGCTATCAAATAGAATTGCTTTATATATTTGATTAAAGCCTACTCTTATTGAAGAGTGGATGCTGGATTTTAAGTGCCTTTAAGATCAAGCTGCCTAGAATGGAGATGGGGAAGTCGCTAGCAGACTGGGCAACTCTACAGGGCAACTCTCACAGAAAGTGGGCAAATCTCAGATAGGTCTAGGTACACAGTGTGCGAAGGGAGTCTGGAGCCAAAAGGCCAGATTTATCTGCTCTGGGTCTATGAATGGCAGAGAAGTAGAAAGCCATTGGATTCTAAGGGGCCCTATGAACTCCAAACTGAACTACAATTGGTCCTGTAATGCATAAGTTAGACTAGAGAGGTCACATGAATCTTCTACAATCAATTGCAAAATTGAGAAAGAAAATGGATTTTATCCTGACCTCCAATAACTGAAATTGGATATAGATCCAGAAGCAAATCAAATTAAACAAGGCTACACTTTCCTCACATATAAGTATAAACATTGAAATTTGCTCTTATTACACATATTTGACTCTAAATAATGTTGAAAATCAGTAGAATAAGAAACTGGCTGAGTGATCATATTCTTTATTATTAGCTTCGATAAGGGGAAGTAGGAAATGAGTACTGGGTTCCTGGACTTGTGTTAAATGTTTTACTCACATTTTTCACTTTTAGTAAACACAATGGAGCTTTGAGGTATTTATTGGTGTTTCTGTTTTACAGATGAAGACTTGAGGCTTAGAGTGAATAATTTAAGTCACATGCATTCCTAATGCTAAAGAGGCAACCACAGAGCCTACTTTTTAGGCAGTGAGTGATAAAATATTTAACGGCTTTAAGATTCAGGCCTAGAGAGAATAGCACAAAATGTTGATAATAAGTATGATTAGAAGCACAAATATCCTATCAAATAAGAAATATTAATAATATAAAATGCCAAATAATGAAAAACTGAAAATCTCTTTGTATAGTTGATCCTTTCGAGCTTAGGTTTACAAAGTAGTTAAATTATACAATGTGCACATAAAGCAAAATTTCTAGTTACTTCATCATCTTCTGATATATGGTAAGCATTATAAGAAGGCTGCCTCCTCTAAACCACAGAGACAAATGAAGTGTATTATGATGACCAAAAGCATGAGAACTGAAAACTTAAGAATCTAACCAAATCCGGGGCACCTGGGTGGCTCAGTCTGTTGAGCGTCTGACCTCGGCTCAGGTCATGATTTCAAAGTTCCTGGGTTCCAGCCCTGCGTCAGGCTCTTTGCTGACAGCCAGCTCAGAGCCTGGAACCTGTTTCAGATTCTGTATCTCCCTCTCTCTCTGACCCTCCCTGCTCATGCACTCTCTCTCTCTCAAAATAAATAAAACATTAAAAATTTAAAAAAAAAATCTAACCAAACCCATAAAAGTTTACTCTCATACCCTCTGTGTAAAAGCTCTCAAGTTAAAAGTTGTTAAAATCTGACTTTCAAAAATTAAAAAAAAAAAGATTAAATGTAGCTGAGTTCACAAAAGATAATGGGATAAAAATGGAGGAACTTCTTAATTGTTTCCTACCAATATCAGCAGCCCCAAGACATTAAGCTCATGATATAATCAATAAAATTGTCATGCCCTAAATTCTAACATAATACTGGGTAGCATTAAATCTCCTGTTGAAGAAACTATAATACACTCCAGATTTTGTTTTTGGCCTGAAATATAATGTTTCTTGCATGGCTAAAATTAAAAATATATATATAAGAGAATAATACTGATATACGTAGGTCCCCCTCATCAAAGAACCTAAGAAAATCAATGTATATAATTCTACCCCAGAACTCTCATTTGAAATCACTTTGTGAGGATTATTTCTCATTTTTAATAACACAGAATTGGGAAGCTAAGATAATGGGAACAAAATTGCTCTAATGGTTATAAAATATTTGTAAACTAAAATCTATTCATTTTGACTGCAGAAGATACATTTAAATAATTTAACTGCTGTGAGTAAAATTGAAATGGAGCTGTAATTACTCAGATTTTCAGCATCCCTTCCTTTACAAAGAGAAAGAGCCGCTACTGGTTTCCTCATCACAGATACTTCTATCCTGCCAAAAAAGAAAAAGATTAAAAATATGCGCCAGCTGCAGGAAGAGTGAGCCTGCAGCAAATTAACAAAATACAGGTGACACTTTTTCCAATCACTCTTTCTTATTAATGTGGTGCCTTGCAAATATGTATTTCATTAACTCTATAAGAATATACATGAGGGATACATCAGCCTTAAATGAAAGCAGGAAAACAGATAATTTTTTTTTTCAATTTCGAGGTCCTTTTAAATTAGCTCTTTAGGAAGTATTAAAAATAACTCTTTTAAAACAAGACTATAAAAATGTGGCCAAAAAATTACCTGAGTAGTTTTCTACTCTTTCCTGGGACATCCCCCAAAAATCTGTAAATCTATGAGTACCAAAGTCGAAAGTCTATATAAGAAAACAATGTTAAGGATTTTAAATATTATTCTAATGCTTTCCTTGAATATTCACAGATAATGAGATGATTTCAGAATAAAGGCATCCTTCAAAACAAATAATCTACTACTTTTTCACCTACACATTTCTCCATACACATACATTTTTAAAAAATATATCTTCTACTAATGACTATTATTTTCTCATCTCTATTATTTTTCTTTTACCCTGTCATTGCTTTTTTCTGTCCTTTGTTCCATATTAAATTCAGGTGCCAAATCTTTGCCACATGCTAGTAGCTAAGGACCACTATTATTTTAATAGCTACCAATTTATTGTTTAACTGGATCTTTTTAAAATTTAGATGGCTAAATTAGATCTCAGGGAGAAGGTTAAGAACGTTTTTGTTGGCTCTTATATTCACCCAGCCTTCTAGAGATGGAATTACTAAGAGGATCTACCAGAGCTGATCCTAATTCAGAAAAATGTTTATCATCATGGTCTATCCACAAGGTGGTGGGATTCAGATGTCAATCACCTAAATGTGAAACACAAGGGCAAAACTGGAAGCTCCTGAATTCATAACACCCTTCTTCTGATAATTCATACCTAAAACTCCAATACGAATACCCATGTCTTATCAATACACATAAGGAGATCTCTGACTCGTTTTCACATACATATTGGGAATGGAGACTGACTGTGAATCCATTTTGCTGGTGCCCAACTCTCATCTCTTTTCACTCTTTCCCCCAAGTAATCAATCCTCTATTCTCCTCCCCTTGCCCACAAATACTAGCTGAAGAACTATGGAGGACACTCATAATTTAAAGGCCATAGTCTCTTCACCTGTAATAACACATAACTTCTTTCTTAATTCCCAGTACCCCTCCAATTTTTTAAAAATCAATATATTCCTTTGAACTATGTGATTCCAGTAGTGGCTTCCAGTTATTACACTGAACAGAGATCCAGCCATGAAGGTTCTATATGAGCTGTTCAGACCATAGCACAATTACACTGTCCTCAAGCCGGTATGTAGTATTAGTCCAATAGGTGAACACTTTTCTAAGCTGCTCTAGAGTCATTCTCTGAGGGCTTGCTTTATTTTGATATTTATGTTTTGTGTGTGTGTATGTGTGTGTTTATACTTGAAAAAAAATCCCTTGGTTATAAAGGTACAAGGACTGAGCTCAAGAACTGCCAGCCAACACAGTTCTATTTTGTGAAGTTTAGTGGCTAGAGATATTGAAGTCAACAAGCAAAGAAAGGGAAGGGAAGGGAAAATATAATTATTGGTCCCTGAAGTCATTGGAGAAGTGTAGGACCTATTTTCCTGAAGCTTGGTTCCTTAGGTCTTTCTTCAATTTAGAGCATTGAATAATTTTTATTTCTATGTAAGTTAATTTCAGTTGCATTACTAACCTCCTTGTGAATCACACGCCTGGGATCACTTGATTTGTGTAAATATACAGGATGGTCATCTGTAGTACTCTGGCAGTAATACCTATATAATAACCAATTTAGAGTCATGTCAATTATTCTCAACATTCAATAGTGCTAACACCAGGTGCCGTTTGCTTTCAAGTATCAAAATCAGCCCAACTCAAATCTCCAGTATTAGTGTCAGGATAATATTTAAATACTGAAATTCATATTGCAAAATCATTCAAGTTATATCTACCCTCAACTAGGGATCCTCTCCCTCAATTAGATTAAAAATCCATTATCACTGTCACTTGTTCCTAAAATAGTTATCTAGTGAAATTTTCTATATGGTCAATTTAAGTTATGAGACAGGTTCATCAATTGTATATAAATAAGCTCAAAATCTTTTTGACTTTTTACTATTTTACTTTAAAACATACAATCTCACCAATATCTTAATGATCATCAAACTCTTGATTCTATCACCTTTCACAATAAAGTAGAACATGAGTGAGATTAAAAAAAAAATGAGCATGAATCTCTGAGTCCTAATTTCTATTTTCAACAATAACTATTGCTTAAATCCTCACAATCGTCAAGGATTTTAAAAATTCTTTTGTACAGTGTTTATAATATAAGATAAACAACACTACCAAAATGTTTGCAAGTAAAGACTTTTACAGTCTGAGGCGTTTCCTATTAGGATATACATTAATAACCAAGTAGTTTCATTTTCACTTATAGTAATTATCTAGAAGAAACACTAAGTGCTACCTAAGTTCAAAGTGTCACAGAAGACTTTACGGAATCAGTGGAATCGGATATGAGATTTGACACATGGGTAGAATCTTGTTGGATATGCTTTAGCAATGACAAATGGGCAAAGGTATAAAAGCCATGTTTAGGGAATTGTGAATAGAATACTTTGCTTGATATAGATCAATTGATTATGCACGGAGCAACTGAAAAGATAAGGCAGAAAGTGTGAGCAGAACTCAAATTATGGCAGGAGCTGAAGATCAAATGTTAATCACTTCCTGCCTTTGGCTAAGGATAAGTGAATGTCGAATGTCAATCATTCTATCAGTCCATCAAAGTACATCTTGAAACCATATCTACTGACTATGTACTGTGTGCCAGGTATTGTGTTTAGCCCTGATAATACAAACTTAAATTTAGTCCCTAGGGCTACTAGGAGAATGACAAGTAACTAAGATGTGATGAGGGATACTGAAGACCGAGAAGGTTTCCTGGAGGAACAGATACCTGAGATGGGTACTGAAAAATGATAATCACTGACAGGATAAAGGCGAGACAAGATTGGGAGAAATATATTAATTGAGTGCCAGAAAGAGGGGACAAAGACAGAGCCAGAGGGAATATGACGTACAGAGAATTACAAATAGTTACTAAAAAATTCTATAAACTTGAAGCTTACAGTATGGAAACAGAATTCAGGAGCTATATTTGGAAACTGAATTATTATACCCTGATATTAATAGGAAAAAAGAACTTAAACATCACCTAGTTCATATTGTTTTATTCTTACAAAGTTGGAAATAATTTTGTTCATATTCTTTATGTAAACCACTTAGCTTAGAAAGAAAACATTCTTCATAATATTCTTTAATCCAGTTGTAGCTGTATTATCCAAAAGTGTTAATTAGCTTAGTTTATGTGGTGTGTGCCTCAAGGGCAGGATGTTTACCTGTTCCATTCACTGATGCATCTCAAGATCTTAGAGATAATATCTCATCCTAGAGTAGTACCTAGGACAGATAGAGCATTCAGAAAATATTCAATACAATTAATAATATATTAATATATTCTCTGAGAGGTGATTTTTTTTCTTTTTACATGGTGAGCGCATTGAAATTTTAAAAAGCTTATCATTGAGGTTCTGGGTTCAGAGAAGCATAGGATTGAACTCCATGGAAGAACAGTCGAGTTTTATTTGTAGTTCTGCAATTACTTTTTGGATAAGGATCCCAGGGAACAAAACTCCTCCCCACTCTGATTGCTCCATATTGTCTGGGAAAGACTTCTCAAAGAAATACACTGAGTACAAACCTGGACTGCATATGATCTGGGCTAGCTCTCAGCTTTGAGCATATTTAAATTCATCAAATGCTTACTCTAAAAAGCACTGATGTGGGAGTACTCAACTTCTGATGCATTTTAGTTGAGCACTAATCAGCTGCTAGCCTCCTGTTACTAATTAGCTTTTGGTTTTCCAAGGAGTTAAAACTGAAAACTTGTAGAAGTTTATATTTCAGACGTCTGCAGATACTTTAACAGTCTCAAACTCAACCTTTTTAAACTCTAAGACTGGGGAAATAAAAGAATAATCTGTCGGTGTTTGTTCCTGTAAAATTAAATTCATCACAACTTTTATGAAGGGTGTTAGACCCCCTGTATAGTGTGTACAATTGCCAAACAACCAAAGTCCTTTAAATCCATAGCCCAAACTTTTTTGAAAAATAAAATGAGTATGCTCAAGGGTAAACTCTCTGAAAGAATAAAGGTTTAGGACATAGGATATACCTGTCACTGTAGCAAGTCTACATGTTTCACAGAAAACCCCTCTCTGGACCTGTTGTGCTCTTTTCCCTAGTTAACTAAAAACACTTTGAGCACTCATCATGGGTAGATGACTATTATTTATTTTCTCTGTTTCAAATACAGAAGATATCTTTTCACAAGTAACATATATCAATCAAGGGATACCCTTTTGAAGACTTGTTTTGATAGTTGTTGTTTTCTATGTATTTCTGATTTCCTAAATCAGTCAACCTATATTCTGCCTCAATTTGACCTGTAGTTATGATATTATACTTTGCTTTAGATGTACAGAGGTTTATATAACAATGACTTTATAGCCTCTTGGATATACAGTCTGCATTTGTGCTTGAATATTCTCCAATTATCATTTATCAAGTGTCTACTACATGCTCCAACTGTGAAATGATATTTAATGATTGATGCCTAAGTGCATAGTTCTGAATTATTTAGGTAAGAGGTAAGATAAGATAAGATGGAATGTCAAAGAAATACCATTTCCATGTAAATTGAGGAGCAGCATGGTTAGTAGCCATATCATGACTTCTGGACTTGAATGATTTCCCGTATTTACTAGCTTTGTATCTTTGGGCAACTTTCTTAAGTCTTCATGTCTCTTAGCATCTCTGTTTCCTCATCTATAAGTTAGTGATAATAATAGTAAAGATAATACATTAGCCTGCTTAGAACATTGTTATAACCTAGGAAGTGAGAGAAGAAAGATGATTCATTTTCAGAAATACTAAATAAAAGCCATGCTGTCTAATTAACAACAGGTTTGCAACCTATTGGAAATATGTATGAAACCCTGCCCCCCCACCCTCCCAAATGGAGTCCCAAACCCTTGACACTTCACTTCCTGGTTCTTCTTCCCCTCTCTGTTTACCCGTGGCCCATATTCTATGGCTTTGCAATGAGCATATGCCAAAGGACAAAGGGAGGAGGGACTGAAATTCTCTGTGTCACCTCAGCGAATGTACATTTGTTCCAATTAGACTACTTTTGCCTTACATGGACATAGGCAACATCCTGATAAGGCTGTAACCTTCGTAGTACTCAGCCAATGAGGAACCGGGGCAGGGACTTGCATGCTAGGAGATAAGCTGCCTGATGTAACTGCCCCAAGTGTGCCAATCTATCAGACACCCACTCTTGCAGGAATGTTGATTAAAACTTCACCCCACTGTGGTTTCAGTCTCCACATACCTCCTTTGATTGGGTTGATGGACTTATTTCTAACAGAAGGAATTAATAAACTCTAGCTACTATATCAAATTGATTCCTACTGAAAAACTCCAGGACTCATAATTATACTTTACTCGTAGTAAATAACAACAAAGATATTTTGTGAGGAAAAAAATCAGTCCTTTTTGGGAAAATGTAATTATCAGTTATATAATTCACAATTTAAAATAGAGAAGATAGGGGCGCTTGAGTGGCTCAGTCAGTCAAGCATCCAACTCCTAGTTTCCGTTCAAGTACTGATCTCACAGTTTGTGAGTTCAAGCCTCGCATTCGGCTCTCCTCTGGTGGCACAAAGCCTGCTTGGGATTCTCTCTCTCTCCCTCTCTCTCCCTTTCCCTCTTGCTTGTGTGCATACTCTCTCTCTCTCTATCTCTCTCTCTCTCTCTTTCAATGAATAAATAAGCCAATTGCTCAGAAGAACAATTCACCTTGGTGATAAGATCAGCCAGTAATTTCTTCTAGGGCTTCTGATAAAAAGACCATTGTATAATGAAATAAACAGTGCTTTTCACAACAGCCATAGAATAAGCATAATGACAACTTCAATCCTCAGTATAGGCCCATGGCATCATAACAGTACCCAATTCAGAACAACAATTCAGGAAAATCAGTTTCGTAAAGGGTTACTCTTGGTTCACAAAATTGGGAGTTTCCGAGGTCCACATACATGGAGGGGAAGAGGAGACTAACTAACTAACTAACTAACTAACTAACTAACTGAATAAATAAATAAATAGGCAAGCCACTTCACATTGGTAGGTGGCAGGTTTAACAAGCAAGGGAACTAACATATGAGGCTTGTTTTGGGTGGCCACAGGACTAACAGATCTCTGCACTGGCCTGCCTAAATCCTAAGTTTATATAGATGCCTTAACTAGGTTCAGTCACAGTTTCAGTCCAGATAGTCTCAACAACACCTTACTCTCAAGGCTATGTCCTTGAACTAGCAACTGGTTGGGGAGTGGTGGGCAAACATAGATTCCAAGGACAGGTGTGGTGAGGAGACTTTGATCTTTGGATCCAGCTCACAGGTCAACCAGTGGTCCTGTCTTCTCAGGGACTCCTCCAACAGATGCTAAGGAACTAGATAGTCTGCTTTCTGCTGTTTTAACTTCTTCTACTGGGGCAGCTGGTTCGCTCAGTCAGTGAAGCGTCCAACTTCGGCTCAGGTCGTGATCTCACAGTTCCAGCCCTGCACTGGGCTCTGTGCTGACAGACAGCTTAGAGCCTGGAGCCTACTTCGGATTCTGTATCTCCCTCTCTCTCTGATCCTCCCCTGCTCATGCTGTCTCTCTCTCTCAGAAATAAATAAAACATTAAAAATAATTAACTTCTTCTACAAACATAATCTATATTATCTATAAAAATGCTTGACATTTAGGCAATCCTCTGAATACTTTTGCCATCAAATAATGTTTTGAAAAATGAGTGACAGAGCTTGAGATGGTATTCTTGGCAGGGTAAATAATCCACGCTGCCTTTTGAGCATACATATGTCTTTCTTACCAAATTGTGAGGTAAAATCATTTTGTAGAAGCTGAGCTGTCCCATAGAGACTGTTATCGAAATATAAAGCCATCCAATCTTTGCTCTGTAGTGATGTTATCAAGTATTTTCTACAGGTGGGCATATTAAATACAGCCCAGCACACAGACACAGTGGTGACATGTCCAAGCTTTCACTCCATGAAACATAAACTATTTTAGTTTGAAAAAAATGTGATTCTCACAAACAAGTGCCCTGAGCAAAATATACTCTCTGTCGTGTATCCATAGAATGTCTACTTGTGAGCAAAATAATTTCTAGATAGACTGCTTATGAAAGAACACACCAAAGTAACCAAATGAGGTAATTTATTTTATGGCTTTGTCTTTTACAAACCTGTTAAAAGCAGGGAAATGTCTATCAAAGGTAATTGGCTCTGTTTTAGAAGCAGTGTAGATTGTTTCTGAACAAATCAAATTCAAGCTGATAAAGTTATAATAGACACTTACGTGTCTACTATTCAAAAAGTAGTGTCAGCTCATTAAGAAACACACTTTTTAAAAAGGCTAACAAAACATACCTTTTCACCCCTTTGAAAACTTCACTATGGATTAGAAGACTGTTCTTACCAGTTCTAATTACAGCATTACCAAATGAGGTACAGCTTTTCCAGGAGCAGCAAATGGATCTATAACTGTAGCTGCAGCCCGCCTATCACTAACTCACTAACTGATGGCCACCAAGGTAGGAGTTTAAAAAACAAAATGTAGATTTCTTTTCCTGGGAGATGTTTCCATGAGTTGATAAAGAATTCAATGAGAGTAAAAGCTATCCCTAAAGCCTGCCAAAGCCTGGGATAAGAGTATTCAAGATCAGACTAGCACCCAGCAAGCAGGACAATTTGGGATATCCAACCAACAAATTGTTCTGTACTTTACTTGGAACAGAGAGTTTTCCTTTATGAAGTGAAATAACCATACTCTTAAATGAGATCTCAGACCACGCCTGTTGAGTTAATAAATTTAAAGTAACGAATGATAACCAGCAAGATTCCTTTAGCAGTCTTACACAGAATGAGGAAGAAGGGAGAGAATCCTCCCCAGATGCTTTCTTCAGGAAATATTTTAAGAACAAAATGAGAAGGGCTGTTAGTAGGAACCACTAACAGTGGTTACAAAATTGAGGAACTCTTTTTAAAAATTTTTAATGTTTATTTATTTTTGAGAGAGAGAGAAAGAGCACACAAACGGGAGCAGGGCAGAGAGGGAGGGAGATACAGAACCTGACGCAGGCTTCAGGCTCTGAGCTGTCAGCACAGAGCCTGATGTAGGGCTCGAACCCATGAGCAGTCAGATCATGACCTGAGCCAAAGTCGGATACTCAACCAACTGAGCCACCCAGGCACCCCCCAAATTTAGGAACTCTTTATCTTTTTTGTAAAACTAAGAAAAATGAGTCCCCATGATGTAGTTAGAAACACACAATTCTACACTCTCATCTTTTAGTTCTCCTTTATACTGGACTTAAAACCTTTGATCATATTACTCAATAACATTTTGTACTGGCTAAATGTTGAAGCACTATGAAATGTACAATAATGTTACATATGTACATTAACAGCATTAAATGTTCTAAGGTCTCATATTTAAAATTTTTTTGCCCAGTGCTTCACTAGCCTCACTTAAATATTTTGGCCTTCTGGTGTTCCTTGTCAATCCAAGTAATCACTAGAGTTTTGACAGTGTCTTGCTCATTGGTTCATCCCTAGGGTATTAGCCAGCAATAATATTGTCTCCATATATCTATTGTTTTGGAACCATGAGCTAGTATAGTAGGCCTTATGCTTGTTCTGACCTTCTGGAACTAAGAATTTTTTTAATTTACCTGACGGCAAGAGAGGAAATAAATTTCATCCTCAAGACACCCAAATGGAGTTTTATAAATCTTTTGCCAAAAAGCATTAATGACTAGAGGTGGACTATTAATCCATTTTAATTATTTCCCCCCTTGGCTTCTCTAGTTTCTTCATTTGTCCTGATAATACTCTAATATAGAAATGATCAGGCTTAAAACAGGGGGAAATAATCTGTCTTTTTTTTTTTTTAACTCAATCCACAACATGCATTTTAAAGGTGGCATGGAGCAGTGATGCATAGGATGACTAAGTATAATGTAATCTATAATGCTGTCTCTCTAAATCGATATGTGGGCAATACTTCCCTTACCTCTATCCTATATAATATTGTATACCACCACCAAGTACTAATAAAAATGAACTTGCTAAGAAGTTTCCTATTAATAATAATATATATGCTTCTCTGAACGCATGCCTTGCAGTGAAACAAGACTTTTATTTCTGCCCAAAGCAGACCACTTTCAAACCTGACACTAATCCTGGTACTCAGAAACCTATAAATGATTATCTCAGCCACGGGCTACATAAAATAAATTAACTTTTAAAGATCATAAAAATAAAACCATGTGTCTAAACATATGGCATTGTCACTGGCAGTGTGAATGCTCATCATAGGAGAAATCTCATACAGTTTGTCAGGAAATGGAATCAAATATTTCCTCCCCTGTAAGTCAGAGAGCTCAGTAGCAGCCTCCCTAAGGCTTATGACGAATGTGCCCATTGAAATACTTACTGACAGTACAGAGGTAAGAACCCAAAACCATAAATGTGGAAGAATAAAAGTTAAAAAATCAGTGCTTAGAGGAAACTCAAACCTCAAATGGATGCTCTTACCCTACCAGAAAAAAAATTGAACCATCCTGGTAATTAGTAGGTTGGGTAAAGACTAGAATAAAAATGGTACCAGGCAGTTAGCCACACAACATCAGTACATCCTCTTATTAATGTTTCTTGAAAGTTTTAAAACCATCTGGTTTTACAGCTAAGTCAACCCAGGAGGGAAGAAAATTGGAGTTCACCCGCTGCTTCTTAAATGTGTCCACCCTAGAAGTGATACACAGTATTTTCCATTTGAATATTAGTAGCCAGATCAAATCTTCTGTGATTACTATCTTCCCACATGCGTGAAAATAGAGCAAAGCTGGGTATTGGTATAGGCTTGATGCTATGACCAGACAGGACTTCGGGCTTTGTAGAATTATATAAATCCGCCTCTTTCCAAAGTACCTAACTATACCCTTGACTTACAGGAAAGTAGAGTAGCCCCTTTAGGAAAGTATTCAAACGATGTCCACAATTATACATGTGCCCAACAGACTTAAAAGGACTCAAAGTGAATTGTGTATGTTGGTAAGAACCCAAACTGTGATGAGGGATAATGAAAGGGGGGGAAGAAGGCATCTAGCATTTTTGAGTCAGTCTCAGCAGTCAGAACTAAGGACTGTAGGCAAATGATGAGACCACAAATAGTTTAGTGATTATTCCATAATGAGCATGGTTTTCTTCTACCATAAAAATGCTTTAAAAAAAGAAACAAAAAAGTCTCTAGAGTAACATAAATTTCATGGAGTCAAATGTCGTTGTTTCCCATTCTTATACCAATCAGCCTTTGAAGATATTGCCCTATATAACTTTACAGCAGTCAATAAGCATTTGCCCTTCCTTATCAAGAATTCAATGACAGCTCCTTATCAGGAGTGAGCCAGCCTGCTCTCAAATGTGAAATCATGTTAAAATTGTCTGCATCCCATTCTTCTTCAGAATAGAAACCCTTCAAAATAGATACTTCTTCAAAATAGAAATTTGAATTTTCTTTTATTTATTTATAGTTCTTTTCAAAATTTCAACTACCAGAATACAATCCTGAGAATAAAACAGATTATTTTTCTAAATGTGAAGATCATAAGACATAGTAGAAGACGTTTCCTCAAACTGGTGTAATGTTTCAGTTGCTATTTTTTCTTTAAAAAAATATAGAAGAATCCTAAAAAAGGCAAGTGAAAATAACCAAATACGTAAATGAGTATTATAATCCTCCTAGTGAAATTCTATGTCCAGTTTTCCTTTAAATAGAATTTCATGTGAGAACAGCTGAAATCCTACCCCCAACTGGTTGTAGCATGATCTTTAAGCCAAAAACAAGCAATCAACTTAATGTGTCTCAAGAGGTACGAGATGGGGTGTGCCTAGGTGGCTCAGTTAGTTAAGTCTTTGACTTCAGCTCAGGTCGTGATCTCAAGCTTTGCAAGTTCAAGCCCTGCATCAGGTTCTGTGCTGACAGCACATAGCCCATTTCAGATCCTTTGTCTTCCTTTCTCTACCCCTCCCCCACTCATGCTAGATCTCTCTCTCTCTCTCTCTTTCTCTCTCAAATAAATAAACATTAAAAAAAATTACCAGTGGGGCACCTGGATGGCTCAGGCCATGATCTCTTGGTTTGTGAATTCCAACCTCACATCAGGCTCTGCCTGCTTGAGATTCTCTCCTCCCTCTCTCTCCCAGCCCCTCCCCTTCCTCACAGATGTGGACACGTGCTCTCTCTCTCAAATGTAAATAAAATGTTTTAAAAAGGTCCAAGCTTTTCAACTCTTAGTCCGGTTTCAAAATCTATGATGTTTCAGTGATCTTAAGTTACCAAATGCAAAATATAAGATCAGCCTGTTTAAATTTCACAAAACTAAATGTATAGATAAATAAGTAAAAAAAAGAATGAACAGTAAGTGCTAAATATCTCCAAAGTATCGCAAACTTTAGGAAAGAATCAAGTCTCCTTTCCATAAAATTCAAATGATACCAGCAGAGTTAAAATGATCTGTTCCATACAATCATAAATAGCATGATAATATGCTAGTCATTCTGTTTTTCTTTTCTCTGAAGGACTTAATATTTCAGGAAACAATGAGGAGCAGAAGCTAAACAATAATGTCTCAGAAAGAAAGGAATAGAGAAAGGAAAAGTACACTAGCTAACAGTACAACACAATGACTCTTAAATGGATTAGTTTAATAACTCAAGAAGCTCATTTTGATTTAGACGTTGTGCTGAAATGTGTGTATTTGTCCTCTTTACAGTGATGATACCATCTTCAAAAATCACAGTCTTTTGATTTTTTGATCGACTTTCCTGATCAGTCTTGAAAATTACATCTTTTAAAATTATGATAGTTTCATAACAGCACCTTGGCAGAAAAGAGTTAAAAACTGAACAAATGAAAAAAACTTATATGAAGTAAGATAAAGGGGTGATAGCGCCAGTTAGAGAATATTCCTTATTCTTTTTTAGGAATTACACTGAAGTTTCTTATAGGTCATTATAACAAGTTATTTTCTCTGTGTTCTAAATGGAACAAATAGACTTAAAGTTTCTGGGATTTAAGTTAGATATCTGGAAGGATCTGCTGACAGAGGGGTCTGTTAAGCCCCGAGTATAAGTTTGGAAAATCTTTTTATCCATTAGTCTTTAAAAGGAGTATGGAATGGCTTTTCAATGGAGTTTGCCTAAAGACAGAGAAAGACTAGCTGACGTTCCTGGAAACTTTTTCAGCACTAATTTTCTCTGATGTGGTTATTATGTAATTAGGTCCTTGCCATAAATATTTCACCCGGGTGAAATACCAAAAACAGTTTCATTGCAGAAAAGATGACCAAATTTAATTATGTTGTATATGTGAATTTATTATATGAGGATATATATATTTCCCAATAAAGGAAATTAATAAGGCTTTATGTGACTATCAGTATTTAGGAATACATATATGTACATATAGCAAGTAGTTAAAATAATTGGAAAGCCTTACTCATTTTCTCTATCTCCGGATTTTTATTATTATGCCCCATTTGGCCATCCTATTCATAAGTTTCAAATAATATATGTGTGAATTGGAGATTTAGCTTTGCACTTCACAGTAACAGATTTCCAGAAGCACCCGGGTGATTCTGTTTACAAACAAAGTTGCTGCCTGTGTATTTCACTTGAGAAGGATTTTGGAAAATCTTTTATAATGCTGACTTGAGTTGGGTCTATTTAATTTGGTTTGGTCTCAGCTTTCATGAATTTTCTATTTGAGTCAGTAATTTTCAAAGCCCTTCTAGGATTTTTGTAACCTTCCCATCAGCCATCAGCGTTGGAAAAAAATTTTGTTTGCTAAAATCTTTGTAAATTACTTTATGGCACACTCACAGTGCAAAAGATTTTACCAGGCAGCAAGACCAAACTTACAGTCATTCAGACTACATTTGATTTCACAAATTCAACTATTATTTTGTATGTGATCACTTGTTAAGTGTAAACCACTTTTCCCAGAGAGTTTTTGGGTGCAGTTTGTGGTAGGAAGTTCCATTATTTCAAATATCCTATGTAATCCTTTACTATGGTTAAGTGCTCATTCCTGATCTAGGTAAATAAATCTATTCCACAAATTTCTGCCTGTAAGCTAGAAGCTCATGATGAGTGTCTTCTTTTGCTCCTGAAATTTTATACATAGTCATATGTCATACTTTAACTCACATTCTTCTACCTCTTCTCTTCCTCCTAGTGAAATTATTATGCTCTCAGTTGATATTTTTTGCTTTCCCTTTTGTAAAACTACAGCTAATCTTTTTTGAGTACTCCCTATGGAACAAAACTCCCATCAATCATACAGGTTCGATTTTGTCATTATTTGAATCAGTGAGTTTCATTTACAATTGTTCTAGGCATAACACACTTACCCTGAGTATTTTCAGTTCTATATTCATTTTTAATTTCACTTTAAGCTCCAATTTTTGGTGAATTTGTCATAATTCTAAACCCAGATGCTGATATTTAGTGCTTTCTTTTTAAAAAATAAAAATTCAGTAGTGTCTGGGTGGCTCAGTCAGTTAAGCATCCAGCTCTTGATCTTGGCTCAGGTCACGATCTCACATCATAGTTCCTGAGTTGGAGCCCAGCGTTGGGCTCCATGCTGACAGTGTGAAACCTGCTTGGAATTCCCTCTCTGGCCCTCCTGCACTCACTTTCTCTTTCAAAATAAATAAATTTATTAAAAAATAAATAAAATAGCAGTGCCTGGGTGGCTCAGGTCATGGTCTTGCAGTTCATGGATTCAAACCCCATGTCAGTCTCTGTGCTGACAGCTCAGAGCCTCGTGTCTGCTTTGGATTCTGTGTCTCCCTCTCCGCCCCTCCACTACTCATGCTCTGTCTTTCTCTCTCTCAAAAATAAACATGAAAAAAAATGTTTTTAATTCAACTGAGTAAATTTGAAGATCAAACTGGTTTTATTAAGCCATTAATGAATCAGACACCATCCCATCTCACAAGTAGTAGTGGGGATTTCTGAAGAGTTGAATCAAATGGAAGGCTTTTTATAAGAAGGAGGGAGGGGTGTGCAAGAAGTCATTAGCAAAAGTAAAGAAAGGATTGTTTCAAGCTAGGTTACTTTCCCTTAGGGGGAAATGCAGGGGATGTTATAAGGTGAATTACCCCACCTTCCTTTGGGGAATGAAAAGTCACAAGGACAGATTCACTCACTGGTGCTGATCCAAACTCCAGATTCATTGGCTTAAAATTTCACTTCTGGCAAGGTTGAAATGGCAGTTAATCTCAGTTTGCTGTCCTGCGGTAATTAATTCCACCTTAGACCTATAGTTTTCTTTAACAACAATTAGATTCATGTCATTCTGTCATTGTATGAAATCATTTCCAAATTTTGATCCAAGTAAATCACCAAGCTGGTATGGCACCTATAGTTCCCCAGCAAAAGGGGACAGGGAAGAATGTTGTTCCCCTTTCTCCTCCCTCTGAAAATCAAGTATGTTGTCATCAACCATAGCTCTTTAGTCCATAATGTCAGTCCTGGGACCACAGAGCTATGACAGTGATAACGATAAACTGAGGAGAAGCCTTGAGAAAGAAGGGGAAAAGCCGAAAATACTGAATCTCCCATAATATGCTTCAATTGCTTCTTCTCCTGCCAGTCTTCAATTAGTATTTCAACAACCAGCATATAAGTATAAAGAGTGAAAATTTGGATCAGGGCCTGATGCACTGCAAAAAGGTAATTATGGTAGTAACTGAGCAATTCCCTGAGTGCCAAGCAACTTAGAAAACAGAGGAGCCTGCTACCCGCAAATCTTTCCTAAAGCCATTCCCTTAAACCTCACCCAAGTGATCCAGTTGTGAATAAAGTCAGCTATAACATAGCCTCAGCTGCATTACGTGTGCTCCCACATTCCTTAGGACGTCTAAGAATATTGGCTCATTTAATACCAATTTCTAATTTATTAATATCATTCGTTTTTAAAAATTTATATTAAATGAACTCTGTGAAAATTAAATTTTTAGAAAATTTGACAATCAAATGTCTGGTAAAAATCTGAAATCAGGAACTTTTTAAAAAAAATCAGTTACTTTCTAATGTTTTCAATTATACTAAACAAGTTGCATATGCACAGACACTGCTAAAAAACAGAAACGTTTCTCCAACACTACTAAATATGAAAATATGACTTTTGCCCAGTATGAGAAAAACTAGTGTATTTTGGATATATCTGATATATAAATGAAAAGTTATAAATTTAATTACTTGATGGAGCTGATAAGCAGATATGTATTCATCTTAGGTTAATCATTTTGATTCAGACCGTGATTGAAATAAATGTCTTACAACTCTAACTTGACATTGCTGGACGTGGCCAACTCAAAGAACCTATTCCTTTCCCTCTTTTCCCCTCCTCCTCCTTTTTTTCCCTAAACAACACTTTAAAATCTTAGCTTGCTAGTCCTGCAAAAACAAGCTGCAGGCCTCGTTTGCCCTGGAGGCATCAGCTGTAGTTTGCCGATCCCAGTGATCCCAGCATTAGATAGACGTTGGTTGTTTCCATTCTATTTTCCTTCCTCCATAAAACGTTTACAGATACTTAAATGGAGAGGCTAGTACTATCTATTGATATCATGAAGTAAATAATTTCTCATATTTAAAAAAAAATTTTAACATTTATTTTGTTTTTTGAGACAGAAAGACAGCATGAGCAGGGAGGGGAGGGGCATTTATAACTCATGTCTATGTCCAGAGGAATTCAATTAAACTGTTCCTTTATCATTTACCACATTTAGCCCGAGGTGGTAAATTTACCACCAATTTACCATTTACCACATGGAACTGCCTTATGTTACTTCTCTGTTAATACATAGGAAAAGATAAGATTCAGTTGACAGAGAGGGAAAGATTGGGACCTGAAGTCCCTGTGTGGGAAAAAAACATTTTGGAACAATGCTGGAAGTGTCTCACCACATCAAACCCCCTCAAGAGTAAGATTCTTCTTAAGAATGTAACAAGACACCGTTTACTCCCCCTTAGGTTCCCCTCAGGAATTTGACAACAGACCTGACTAAAAATAAGTAGACCATAAAACATAACTCACAAGGAATAGTACAGCCATTGACCACCCCTCCCTCATACTATGGAAACCAGCCAATCAGGAAAGAACAACCCTACACTTAGAGTTATCCAGCCAATAAGGGTGGGACCTGAGAAGGAACCAAGGGGAAAAGAAAGGGTGGGAAGGACTAGAATAGTATAAAACGAGGACCCTTACCTATAGTCGGTGGACATTCACTTTCAAATGCCCCCTCTCTGTAAAGAGAGCTTTAATACTATTCTTCCTTTCTGCTCTTAAACTCTAATATAAACTTTTGCCTGCTGCTCATTTTGTGTCTGCTTCTTCATTCTTCTAAGCAATGAGACAACAAATCCCAGATATTGAGGTAAAAAGTCCTGCAACATTAAGATTTCTATTGAAAGCTTTTGTGTTAATTTGACTATTCTCTACAAAGTTTGCATATGCTGTATTCACAGACAAGATGACTGTAAAATATATTAGTTTCTAATATTTTATCCTTTATTCAGCCCAGTGTAAAGTACTGGGAATTTTGGGTTAAATATAACCAAGTATCTGCTTTTTCCACAGACTAGTAGAAAGGATAGACAGGTAATAATTAAAATATTTAAGCTAAAGAATTTGAAATTTAAGCAGGACTTGGATGCATTTCCAAGTGGCCCAGTGCATGATAAAGAAATATAGTCTTATCTAGAACCCAGAAAAGAGATGTGGCCTGGAGAGATATATTTGGGACTTTTCAGTGTATATATGAGCTAAAAATTTAGACATACACAAGACCCCTCAAGGAGAGAACATAGAAAGAAAAGTGGCTGGAGGGAGAGCACCTGAAGAGAAGGAAATGGTACACAGGAAGTCTAAATAAGAAATGGTTGCAAATAAGGCATGGTCAACAAGTTCCAAGGCTTCGAAGAGCTCAACTAAGATAAGGCTGGAAAGTCGCATTACAATCTGCCAGGTGGGCACCATCTCAGTGACAAGACTCTGGGGAATGATGAGTGCTAACTGTGAGGCACTGCAGTAAGATAGTGATTCTCACATGAAAATCAACTAGGGAGCATTTTTCAAAATTTAAGTACCTTGTTCCCAAAGGAAATATTCAGATGCAATATGGCAGAGAAAACGTGTTTTAAAATAAGCTTTTCACTGTTTTGCTACCTGCCTTCCTCACAGGGTGAAAATTAATTGGAAGTGGAGAACGTGAGATGGCAAGTGTATCTTATTTTTTGAGAACCATGGCTTTCTTAGAAAGAAAAGAGATAAAACCATAGTGAAAGAGGAAGATGGGATTTAGGAAGAGCTTGCTTTGTTGATGTTTAGGTTGGGCAAGGTTGGAGAATATTAGGATCAGGAGCCACTAATAGAACCAAAGCTAAAGATAAATGATAGAGAAAAGGACTCAGTGTCTTGCCCTGTCCCTAAGGCAGTGAGAAGTGATAAAATCCAGAGTAAAGGCAGAAGGACATGTTAAAAGGTTTTCATTCCTGAGTAAAAAGTTTGCTAAGCAAGCAAATTTGAACAAAAGCTTCTACACAACTTCAAATCTACATTCCTCCACTTTAAGTGATATCTGTTTGAGAAAGGGAAATAAAAGGAAAGGATGGAGGTGTCACCAGCTACACCCCAAGATCTGACCTTTACTGTCCACCTGCGTGTACTCACCGACCTTTGTCCTACATTTTCCCTTACGCTCTTCTTTCCAGCCATCCTTTTACTCAGGCAAATGGAAAGCTGCCCCTGTGAGGAATAGATACTGCCCTGACAAGACCTCCAGCCAGCCCAGACCAGCCATGGTGGCACAAGCCTCGTTTACGTTACCTACGACGTGTGCATAGGGATGTTTCCTTAAAGGACATGCATGTGACCTATGCCCACCTCTTATCGCCTGACAAGGCTTCCCTATCTAAATATTTACCCTAACCCTAAATAAAAGGAACCCATCCACCTCTGCTTGGAGAGTCAGGGCTTTGGAAGCCATTCTCCGTGATCGCCTTACATACTGCAAATAAAGTTTTCTTTATACGACAACTCACCAGGGACAGCTCCTGTGATTCACACAAGGACAGAACTCATGTTGTTTCACTTACAGAGGGGTCAGAAAGCAGATTATAGGCTGCTCTATATAATGGATTTCTACTCATTATTTCTCACCGTATTATAGTATTTTAGCATCATAAGGGGAAAGAGGAGTTACTGGTTTCATTTGGAAGATGATGCATAGAAGACACAGAGGTGAAGTTCACAGCCTGGATACCAATAATGAAATTAACAGGAACAGCTCCTATGCATAATCTAAGTATTTCATTAACTAAATGAAAACAAAGCTGTGAGTCCTGATGCAGCAGGCTGGGTGACAAGTGTGGTACTCTGGAGTACCACTGAGGACATGGAAACAGAAGGCTGCTGACAGATGTTTTCCAATGAAAGGAGATATTTAAGTAAAAGTTTTTGTTTTGTTTGTTTTGTAGCCATCTGAGAGATATCAGAAAATTTATGGAAGAACTAAAATGGCAAGTGTTAAAATTTAATGATTTTCCCACTAACGCTAAATTTTTATTGGGGGAGACTCTGTTTAAGTGATATTTCGAGATCTAGCATATACTTGGAATATGTAGACTTTGCCTATAAAGTGTTAATTCACTTGAGAAAATAGGATCTATGTCTTTGTACCACCTACAAGTCTATGTGGAGAAAATAAACCACTAAAAGAATCATCGAGAATGTCAAAGTGCCATCTAGAGGCTGGTCAAGCTCCTTATAGGTAAATGGTCCTGAAAATTCACATGGGGTGGGGGTATTGGGTAAAACATAGGAAGGCACTTGAAAGCTGATACAAATCATACAAAATATGTGATTATTCAAAGCTCCCACACCGTAGACTACTTCAAGGGAGAGATGCTACTCCAGTTCTCCTTCCTTTAAAACATTAACTCATGTTTTCAGCCAAGTGCCAGCACTGAATCAGCTTGTGATTATGGGCATTAAACATTCTGTGTGCCATTTAAGCACCTTCAGCATCAATTTTGCAGCTGGCAAACTATTGCTATTTATGTTTTCAGCACATTTGAAATAATCTGGAAGTTATTTTACTTCCATTAGACATTAAGAAAAGAACCAAATGTAAAATCATTACTTTGCCAATTTACTGTGAAACCCAAAGGAAATCTCGCAAATGTATCATTTATTGAATGTAAAAATGAAAAAAGAAAGCAATTCTTGAAACTAGTTAACAACATTTTGGTCAGGTAGATTTATCAAAAGTATATTAAGGATTTGGAGACTTTTCCCATTTATACTGCTATAAAAAATAGCATAAAATAGCTGATTAAATATCTCCTGTATGTCAAGTATTATTAGTAATGTTATATTCCTTTTAATACTAAAATCCCAGCAAGGGAAGCATGATATCTATTTTACACATAAGGAAACTAAGGCTGTAATCCATTAAAATACATGACTAGCTAATTAGTGATAGCCAAGATTCCAATACAGACTTGGAAATTCAAAGCCATTACTCTTATATACTCGAATGAGACACTTTAGGGATTCAGAGATATATATTTAAATCTCTGAAGATAATAGATACCTATGTATGCAACAGAATAAGATTAGAACTAAGATTCCTTAGGTAAATTCCTCAACTTTCTCACCTCTTACCATGTGAGAGGTGACAACGTACAACACGTGAAGCTTCCGTGCTCTGATTATCAGTATATTCTAAGCTGTTTCAACCAGTTATCAAAGCAATACAAATCAGTTCTCACTCCTCCACCTCCCCTGAGTTTTGCTTTGCCTTTGCTGCTGGAGCTTGGCATTGTTGGAGGAATATTTAGAAGCATAAAGATTTGATCTTTATCCTATTAAGCATCATCCAGATCCTGAATATTACTTGTCATCCCTTTATGCCTCCTTTTTAACTTTCTTGCAGGCCCCAAGACTACATTTCACTTGGAAGACTAATTTTCACTTAAAACTTCCCATTGTGTACCTCTTTACCTTATGTTGGCTCCTTCATTGCTCATATATTCTGAGCTCCAGCTTTTACTTTTCCTATTTCATTAATTCACTTTCTCTAAAGATCTATAGATAGATATCTGCTATCTTCCTTCTTTCCATGGGTAGACAAGATGACCTACCTCTCCTGACTCAGCTTCATTTGTCTTCAACAGCTGAAACAACTTGCCATTATATTTTTCTTTTCAGAGACTCAGTCTGTTCCTCTTCACTGAATTCTTCTACCTCCATTAATTCTTTACCTACTTCCTACTTTCTTAATAAAGTGAACTTTTTATTCTTACAGTTTTACTAGAATTGCTCTCTTGGAGGCCCTTAAAACGTAGTTTTCTTACCAAATCCATTGGAAGTTTTCTCCATTTCCTCAACATCGTTAATATATCTGATCCCGCTGACTTCCTCTTACATCTTGAAATTACTTCCTTTCCTTGGTTTCTCTGGTCTTAAAGAGGCTCCTGGCTTTCCTTATTTAGATTATTCAAGAAAAGTGTGGCCACCTTGGGCTGTTGTCTCAAGAAAAGTCGATTTCTTGTGGGTAACTTTGAGACCTGCAGCTTCCTGTTTCTCTTTTGGATCACTGCTTCCTTCTTTAAGAGAGTGAGAGAGGTTCTTTATTCTTAAGACCCAATGCCTTCGCTCTTCTGCCATTTAGCCTTCTCAGGCCCTTCTCATTTACTTGAGGACTTCAGAATGAAGGCAACACAATGATTAGAGTGAGAATTTTTTTTCTTATTGAAGTACAATGAATTTACAATGTGATATTAGTTCAGATGAACAACATGCTGATTTAACCATTGTATAGATTACTCAATGCTCATCATGGTAAGTGTAGTCTGAGAATTTAATAGTGACCTCCTAAATTAGTTTTGCTTCTCCTCTAAAACAGCTGAATCAACTACATTGTATATGAGAAGAAAATTTTACTGATTTGAGTTTGTCTTCTTTGTCTTATTAAACAACTGATTGAAGACTGCAACAAGCAAGGAAATTCTAAACAGCAAAGAGTTCTGAATAATCTACAAACTAGATAATAATTCCTTGAATCTTTGGGTTAGTCATTCAGTCATAATTGATTTTGTTGATAACTATGTAGTAAGTAAAAAATAAAATGTTTCTAAAGATCATAAGGCAGTTAAAACATGCTATTAATTTAATGCCACGTGAAACAACTATTAAAAATGTATCATTACAGATACATAAAATAACCTAAAGACAAAAATTACTTTAAAAATTTACTCAGAGGCATCTGGGTACCTCAGAAGGTTAAGCATCCAACTTCAGCTCAGGTCATGATCTCACAGTTCATGAGTTTGAGCCCTGAATCAGACTCTGTACTGACAGTGAAAATCCTGCTTGGGATTCTCTCTCTCTCTCTCTCTCTCTCAAAATAAATAAATAAACTTTAAAAAAATACTGAAATATTAGTAAGAGTTATAGTTATAGTACTATAGTTTTCTTTAATATTCATATATTTGTTTTCTAAATTTTCTTTTTTTTCTAAATTTTTATTTGAGAGAGAGACAGAGAGAGAGCGCGCACATGAGTGGGGGAGGGGGCAGAGGGAGAGTGAGAGAATCCCAAGCAGCCTCATGGAGCTTGACCCCAAAACCCTGGGATCATGACCATGACCTGAGCTGAAATCAAAAGTCAGACCTGGCTTTGGCTCAAGTCATAATCTCAAGGTTCATTGGTTCGAGCCCCGCATTGGGCTCTGTGCTGACTGCTCAGAGCCTGGAGCCTGCTTCTGATTCTGTGTCTCCCTTTCTCTCTGCTCCTTCCCTGTTGGTGCTCTGTCTCTCTCTCAAAAATAAATACACATAAAAAAATTTAAAAACACTTTTAAAAGCAAAACTCAAATGGAATCTCCCATCAAATAACTTACTCTCATCAAATAACTTAGATATACCTTCTCCATGGCTCCTGACACTTGACATGTATCACTTACTTTATTCAACAAGCTAAACTAAGAAGCAATTTTGAACACACATTAGGGCTATCCCCATGCTCTTTATCTTTTAGTAAACAAAGCACACATTGAATTATTTTTTAACCCATCCACACCAATTTTATGAGCTTTTTAGGATATGCTGTATGCTCTTTCATAAATAAGTAACCAACTGAGATTTTTCTAATGCTTAATGAATCAAAGAATAAAATGTCACTAATATACAATAAAGTATAACTTAATGAAGTCTGCCTTTTTCCTTTTTGGAGCCAGAAATGCATGCTGAAATATTTATCTCTTTAAAGACCAGCATTTAAATATCTAAAAAGTCACCAAATAATCTCTACAAAAGTGAAAACAAGTTGCAAATACTGCATGTGAAAGAAATTCATCTTCTAGACAAAAGACCCTCATCACCATTGAAATAACATGATAAATATGTGATAAACAGAAATGACAAATGCAGGCACTTTCTAAAACAATGCAAAATGCGGATTTCAGGGACACGTAATTTAATTTGCATCCCAGGGGTATATTTTCATCTTCTTGTCAAAGAATTTACATTCATAACCTGCCACGCTCAATTACAATAAAGAGAGGTCTGTGATGTGTTTGTGTTTTTTCTTTTCTTTACTTTTTTTTTTTTTTTAAGCCAGGAAACATACAACCATAACTTTGGAGTGTTGACCATAGTAAGCAAATAATTTGAAATGTTTCCCCTGTCATTCTATCAAAGTAAATAATCCAGTTTGCAAATTCCAGAGGTTTGGGGGATTATAGCAGCACTACTGTTTTAGACCACAGGTCCCTGTTGGCTCATACCTTTTCAAATCAGTGTTTTTGTAGTCACTCCCTTACTTCTCTCTTCCCACATAAATATTTGCACATATTGAAACAGTGAGATTCCTGGCATACACATAGGTCTTCTTAATCTCTCTCTTTTGTTCTGCTTCTGTTCTCTGGCAGAATAAGAGAAAGGGATTTTTTTTCCTTGTGTCTTCATTTTAGTATAGCTTTTAAAACCTGAATGTTATTTACATTTCCTTTGAAATTGCTTTTTCAATTCATCACATTGCTGTGTGTTGATTTCCTTTAAGTTTGTTTGCAGCTAAACATGGCCTACACATTTTCTCTGGGCAGAGTGGATGCAATATTGTCCAAACATGATCCTTCCTCTTTAATTATAACTGATGTACTGACATTTAATTAAACCCTCCCAAGTAGATCACATTATTCATAATCCTCTAGAGCTATGCTGTTCAACACAGTAGTCACTAGGCATGTGTGGCTATTTACATCTAAATGTAAAGTAACTGCAATGTGGGGTGTCTGGGTGGCTCAGTCTGTTAAGCATCTGACTCTTGATCTTGGCTCAGGTTATGATCTCACATCATGGTTCCTGAGTTCAAGGCCAGCGTTAGGTTCCATGCTGACAATGTGGAACCTGCTTGGGATTCCTTCTCTGAGCCTCTTGCTCTTTCTTTCTCTCTCACTCTCTCTCAAAATGAATGAATGAATGAATGATGTAGGGGCGCCAGGGTGACTGAGTCGGCTAAGCATCTGACTCTGACTCAGGTCATGATCTCATAACCCATGAGTTTAAGACCCATGTCAGACTATATGCTGACAGGTCAGAGACTGGAGCTTGCTTCAGATTCTGTGTCTTCCTCTCTCTGACCCTCCCCAACTTGTGCTCTGTCTCTCTCTCATTCTCTTAAAAATAAATAATAAAACATTTAAAAATAAAAAAGTAATTGCAATGAAATATAATTTCATTGTAATTAAATATAATTATAATTATATTAATTATAATTTAAAAATTAGTTTCTCAATTGCACTAGCCACAAATCAAGAGCTCAATCACCATATGTGGCTAGTGACTATCATATTGGACAGCATAGATATTGTAGAACATTTCCCTCATCACATAAAGTTGCATTGGACAACATTACTTTAGAGAAAGTCTCATAAAATGAGGAACTACAAAGCTGACCTTCTTGAAGTGAAAGAGGTCAGAGGTGTTTTGTTCCTTAATTAATGTAGTAAGCACAAAATATACCAGGTAGAATGTGTTGATTAGTATCTAGGTGGAAAACAGAACTGCCATGGTAAAATTTACTTGCCAATAGACATTACACAAAAGGGAAAACAAAACACCCAAGCTATAGTATACATACATTCCCTGTTCCTGATTAAAACTCTGGTTCTTGTAAATAATCCTTGGTACTACTGAGGCTCATTCAATCCTAACTTATTACACACCCACTATAAACAAGTTGAATCTGCACATTTTCTTGTAGAGGAAAAAAAAAGTAGAAAACATCCTCCATTTTAATGGGGAAGATAGTCATGTACTTGAATAAATATAGTATAAGCAGGGATATAGTCTGGCTTTGTAGGGCCTTGAAACTTACGCAACTTGGAAAACACCTAAAAAATAAAAAAGTGAGCCTCTCCCCCATTGTAAATATGTAAAATTATGATCATGTGAACACATTGGGAAGGCCACTCCCAGAATTTTGGAAGGAGCCTGTGCAGGTAAGAGTTCCTGAAGTTTGAGCTTCATTAATTTACTGTAAAGCCACTTCTGAGTATGAAACTATATAACAAAGGGCTATGTGCAGACAGCAGGAGAGAGTAAAAGTAACCGAAAGTAACATGAAAGAGTAACTGGAGATGGCATTTTTACAGAAAAAAGACTGAAAAACAACCACTCTGTATTGTTAAAGTGATAGTGGTTACTCTTGGTGTAAGGAACACTTGAGGGCAAAAAGAATTGGTTCCATATTTTACTTTTTATATTCCTCACAGCTTTTACATTCTCCTATTTACATTGAAAACATTCTCTGTAACGTGTTTAAAAACAGTCTGCTTCATTTTTAAACACACACATACATACAAAGAAACATAATACCTGAAGTAACTATTAGAGATGGACGTGATAAGAGATAGCAGAGTGTCTTAGCTCAGGCCACTGTAACAAATACCACAAACTAGGTGGCTTCTACAGCAGACATTGTGTTTTTCACAGTCCTGGATGCTTGGAAGTCTGAAGTTAGGATGCTACCATGGTGAGGTTCTAAAGAGTCTTCTTCCTGGCTTGCAGACAGCTGTCTTCTTGTGGTATCTTCAAATGGTTGGGGAGGGGACGAAAGTGTAGGAGAGATCTGGTATCTTCTTATAAGGACAAGGATTCTAACCTCACGAATTCATTTAAACCTAATTACCTCCCCAAAGCCCCATTGCCTGATATCATCATATTGGGACTTCCACAGACATTACAGGGGTTATAACCATTCAGTCCACATCAGAGAGGATTAATCTGGAAGGAAGGGATAGAATTTGTAAGGATATGAAGTGAAAGGTAAGGAGAATGTTGTAAGGTAATGCTGCTTTCATGCCTCCCTGGTTCCAACTCTCAAAATTCTCCACATGGCATAATATAACCCCCTGCAATCACATCTTGACATCCACATGGGTCAACAAGATAGAAACAATTAAAAAAAATAAAGATAAATTATATATTCTTATACATATATTCTTTCCCAGTCCCTGTGTCAGCCTGGGCCCCTTTCAGGCATGTGTATAAAAATTGTTTTCTTGACATGAAGTAAATATATACAGTGAAAAATACTGCAAGTTCCAAAATTTAGATAAATGAATATTTTGAATAAAAGGTATCATAAATCTTTTCTCTGCATACTTTGAGAGAGACAGAGAGAGAGCACAATCAGGAAAGGGACAGAGGGAGACAGAGGATTGGAAGAAGGCTCTGTACCGATGACAATAAAGAGCCCTATGCGGGGCTCAAAATCACAAACCATGAGATTATGGCCTGAGCTGAGGTCAGACACTTAACCGAATGAGCCACCCAGGTGCCCCCTGAATCTCTTAATTCAAATTAATTCGAGAACTGCAGTTATTTTTCATCTGGAATACTGAAAGTCCCCAAAAAAGATCAAGATTTCACCAATTAAAAGTCATCCTATCAACAGTTGTGAAGCACTTACTTTATGCAAGACACTCTCCTAATATAAGAAAACAATAAAACGTAGCCCTGCTCTTCAAAAAGTCACTCTTAATTAGGGAACAGGGACTAAATGGGCAACTATGGGAGAATGAGAGCGTCTGTGATGGACATTAGCACTCTGCATTCCTCCAATAAGGTGTGCTGGTGAGCTCCACCAGACAATGAAATAAGTCCACCTGGGCAAAGAAGTATTGAAAGGTAAATTGTAGTACAAGATGTTGACCACATTTTTTCTTGAGTATTAATTCTGACAATCATAATTTTACATAACATATATTGTATATCCATATGTTTGGAAGAAATTTTTCCTCATTTATAAAGTTGAATTGTCTTCGCAAATCTCAGTGTTCATTAAAGAACATGTTGTTGCACCAAAACCATCGATAACTTGAACAGCTCCCACCGAAACTAGAATTGCAAACGCTCTTCCTGACAGGTTTCCACAAAATTTACATGTAACCCAAATAGCGTATGTTTTGGCTTTAGGCTCAGCCCCTTTCCCTTCTACTCTTAGAAGTCCAGCTGTACCAAATAAATTGTGACTCTTTTCATTTTATTGAAAACATGTGTGGTGAAGGAGAAGCCCCCCCCCCCTCCACATTTCATGGATCACGGTATTTCCCTAGGAAAAAGAACACACACACACACACACACACACACACACACATATATGTGTCTTCTCCCGAAATTCTTGTTTTAATTACCATCACTGTGTTCCCGTCCTTTAGTTCTGACCCACCATGCAGCAGAGCATAGCTCAACCTTACTCCTCCTCCTTTTCTATCCATAGTATCTTCTTCCTCTGAAAATGTAGGACACAGAATATAGATGGTCACTTATCAACCTTAGAGCCTATTAAATATCTTTTCAAATAGCATTTGCTGGGATGATAACTTCTCCTCATACCTTTACCATAAAGATAGGCCTAATTTAATTAAACCTTCTAAGTAAATAAGTCTACATAGCCCTATAACTCTATATTAGAAGATAGGATTAATCATAGCTAATATTTAATAAATATTTCCTCTGTGCCAGGCAATATTTTAATAGTTTTGGATAAGTAGTATCATGTGGTCCTCAAACAAGTCTTATGATCTATATCATATATCCACATTTAATGTTCATGCTTAGCAAATCAGAAAACTAAACCATAGACACAAAGCAACTTGGCAAGTTCACTCAACTAAAGTGGCAAAGCTGTGACTTTAACCAGAAGCTCAGGTTCCAAAGCACGACGTGTCACTTTATCATAGTGCCTCAGCCACTATCTGACCCCTCAGCTGTATTCTAATTTAGTACATGACATTAGAAAACAAATTGTATAGACCCACAAGGAAACTGTACTTTATACATTGCACTTCTGTGTAAGAAAAGGGACTTCAAAGGGTGGCTCTGGATCTCTGTACAGAGAAATTAGACTGAATCAGATGAGCAGTCTGGTTAAATAAGAATCGGGGAGGGAGAAATCACTGGATTTCTTACAATCTACAGTATTTGACATTAAAAGATCTGTTTTTTGTTGTCTTTATCCTATTTAATTAATATATGATAGCTTCCAATTAAGGCAAGGACAGTGCTTCTAAACTCTTTTCTGTCTTCCCAAATTTAAAACATAATTCTTCCTAAAGAAAAAATCCATCAATATCAAAGGAAGAAAAGACAGATGACAAAAGTGGAGCTTATGAGGATAGAAGGTAAATACCAGCAAAATTGGCATTTGTTCACAATTTTTGTTTGAACCATCCCTCTCAAAAACCTTTATAATTTGTCCCACTTTGGAGGAATATAATTGTTCAAGGTGCTTTCTTCTCCAACTTTTTCTCTTCTAGATGCTCACTTCTCTATAACTCATTATTCATAATTTTTCTACTATGATACGAACTGGAAAAACAAAACGAGATGAAATTAAGACTAAACACTTTTACTACTTAGACAAATTTTTGATAGAAGATTCGCTGAGGACAAAGGGAAATGTACTTGGACAAAATCAGATTTTGAGAGTTTTCCTGTGTATTGCAATTATACACAGTTCTTTTTAAAACACAATGCTTAGGGGGCACCTGGGTGGCCCAGTCAGTTGAGAGTCCGACTTCAGTCCAGGTTAAGATCCCGTGCTTCATGGGCTCCAGCCCTGTGTCGGGCTCTGTGTTGATGCTCAGAGCCTGAAGCCTGCTTCAGATTCTGTGTCTCCCCCTCTCTTGGCTCCCCCCCAAATCTGTCTGTCTCCCAAAAATAAACAAACATTAAAAAAAAAAAAAAAAACAATGCTTAGGAGTGTCTGGGTGGCTCAATCTGTTAAATGTCTGACTCTTTATTTTGGCTCAGGTCTTGGCTCAAACTTTCATAGTTTGTGGGATTGAGCCCCTGGTCAGACTCTGCATAGCACAGAGCCTGTTTGGGATTCTCTCTCTTTCTCTGACCACCCCCCTCCCCCCCCCCGCAAGCTCATGCCTGTGTTCGTGATCTCTCTGTCTCTCTCTCAATATAAATAAATAAACATTAAAAAAAAAACCCTACAATGCTTAAATAGACATAGCTCTTTTCATTTTTGCAACATGAAACCACATCTATTTCTGATTTATTCCTCAGGAGAAACTTATAAAATGCTCTTCAAGGACATCAAGGAAAAACTGAATAAATGGAGAGCAATGCAGCAGCAATTACAAATATCATAAAGTGGTTTATTTTCCCCAAGTTAATCCAAATATTAAATGCTACTTCAGACAATTAAGTCTTAAGTCTAATACGTTCCCTTTTAAACTTCACTTGACCAGATATTGCTGCATGACCATAAGTTTCCAAAAGCAATTAGAAAAAGAGATTGCTTATAATTAAATATAAACTATCTTTACCTCAAAAATTTTCCCTATTATTAACTTATCTATTAACTCATGTGGCAATATTTATTGAATAACTGTTTTGCCCCTGCCATTGTGTTTAGATACTAGACATAGGTTGAGACTCTGGTGAACTATGAACTCATGACCCCTGATTTACAAAACTCAAGGCTGTGCCTGCTATCAGCCAAAGGAGGTGGTAAAGCTCATAATTATTCATTGTTTGAGCTTCTGGGAGAAAATCTTTATAAATATGAGGAGGAGTTATCTTTACACACTTCATTCTTCTTAATGGTATAATAATAATTTCAAGCATTATTATTGTTATTATTCTCTGTAATTATGTAATAATAATACCTTATTTCTAATTCTCCAGAGAGATGAGGAAAATCTCCACGGGGAAGATGATGAGAGAGATTAGACCAAATGGTCTTGATAAATTTTCTATTGTAATTTTAAACAAAGCCCTAGACACCATCTGACTAATTGCAGATATTTCTGGAAAGCTTGAAGGTCTCCAAATAATTAGATTGGGAAGAGGGAGGAAATCAGTTAGGAAGCTGATATCTCCCTGGACACTGCCTCAAACTGGCAAGTGGCCGAAAGGCCGTGGTGGCTCTGGCAGATTGCGTCCCAGGCAGCCCATCTCAGAGGCTAATTTGGTCTCAGATGCAATAGCGTGTCTGCCCAATTGGGGAAAGCATTTTGGCCGTGAGAAGCATTTCAAGCAAAGGTTCATAGAGAGAAGAAGAGGAAACTTGAAATTAAATTTAAAATGTATTTGTTATGAGCTGAACAAATAACAGTGTACTAACCAAAATGCTCTGTCATTCTTCATCAGTAACTGTTACATTCAAATTCCTTTGCTAAAGAATAAAAAGTGTCCAGGGGACTGATAAATCTTTATTTGCTTCATTAAGTCTGCTGAAAACAGACCCAAACCAAAGTTGTTAAAGGGATCCTACAAAGACATGGCTATCATCATTATTCCCATCTGACAAAACATTCTGATACAGTAAAAAGAAAGTGGATAGAAATATTTTAAATATAAGGAAGAAATAATGATAAATATCAACATTGGCAGCAGGCAAGATGTTTTAGCTACAAGATCTAAAGAGGAGAAAAATTTCTTCCTTGCCGACAGTCTTCATTTCTTTATTTAAAATACCGGCTTTCTTGCATAGATTCATTTCTTCCTGATAAAAATACTAGTATTTGACTTTTATAACAGCCACTGCAGAGTGATATAGAAATCTGGCTTTTATATTCAGTAGTTTCAATACATACTATTAGAGCCTAGATTCTAGAGTCTTTGCATATTTCAGCATCGGTGTATTTGGTTCCAAGAACTGACATAACAAACTGCCACAACTCAGAAATATATTCTCTCAACGTTTTGGAGGCTAGAAGCCCAAAATCAAGGTTCCATATGGCCACTCCTTTGTGAGCTCCAGGGGAGAATCTTTCCTTACCTCCTCCTAGTTCCTGGTGATTGCTGACAATCTTGGGCTTCCCTAGGCTTGCAGCTGCATCTCTCTTGTCTCTGCCTTTGTCATCTCATGGCCTTCTCCATTCTGTGTGTTTCAAATCTTCTTCTCTTATAGGATCACTGGTCATTGGATTTAGGGCCCACCCTACCCCAGGACAACTTCACCTTAACTTGATCACATCTGCAAATACCCTATTTTTAAATAAGAGCACATCCAAGGCAACCAGGGGGTAGGATTGGAGCCTATCTTTTCAGGAGACGCAATTTAACACTTAACAATATGACAAATGCAACTTTGGATTCTCTGAACCTGGAAGGTGGGGACAGATGAGGGAAATGGCTATCAGAGCAAGAGCTATTTATTCAGTTCAGATACAGCCAGAGACTTGGCTGATGAATCCCTTCAGATCTTGTTGTAAATATCTGGACACAGTTCTACTCTAGACAAGCCAACTTATTTGTATTTCCTCTAAAGTCCCACAGTCCACAGACCACTGTGTTTTGCCCAAGCAGCCCACTTCCCTTATAAGAATTCATCACCCCTTTTCTCCCAATCATTTGGACTAACTCTTGCTTAAATTCCTAGTTACATCTAAAGTGTTACTCCCATGTAAATTCACTTCCTGATCTCTTCCCCAACATACAAGGCTGAGTGTAATTTTCTTCTCTTCTGAATGTTTGGGACCTATAGCAGTGGGAATTCTTACCAACCAAACATTAATTCACATCTTCCTTCTTCTTAACAAAATCTGAAAATTAACCATCTTCACCCGTAAATACAGGTACTCAGAGGAAGCTAACCCACCTCCAGCATGGGGAGATGAATTTGACTTCCTTCAAGTCTGGTAAAATTTCAGTGTATCAGCCAGCTATTGCCAACCACAAATTTCAGTAGTTTAAGACAACCACAGTTTGTTATTGATCATGATTATGGGGGTTGGCTAGTCTAATCTTCTGGTCTGTGCCAGCTCAGCTGGAGTTGGATGGCCTTCACCCTCAGCTGGGACCTTAGCTAAAATGGTTTGGAAAGCAAAATGCTTTAACTCCACTTGGACTGTCATCCTCCCACAGGCAAAACTGGGCTTTTCCACTTGGTGGTGCAGGGTTTCCTAGCAACAAGAGGGGGCAAACTCAAATGCACAAGCATTTTCAAGTCTTTGCTATGTTTATAATCTTTAATGCCTGTTAGCCAAAGCAGTAACATGACTAGCCCTATACTCAAGACGTGGGGAGACAGATTCTACTTCTTGAGCACCAAAGTCGCATTTCAAAGAGGTGAGTGTATAGGAATAACACGAGTTATAACCTACTTCATCAATAAGAACTACAGTGATCACTCTATTTAAAACTGCAGCTCAGCCCCCTGCAAACTATCCTGATCTGCCTTGATATGTGTTACTTTTTCTTATTTCCACAGTGTATGTCACATTCTAACATACAATGTTATTTACTTGTTAGATCTATTGTTTATTGTTCTGCCTCCTCTTTCAAAATATATGTTTCTAAGACAGAAATCTTTATTCACTAATTAGTCCACTTAGGGGAGTTTCTGACACTTACCAGTAGCTCAAAAAATACTATCTGAATGAATGACTGAAAGAACCACCAACAATCTAAGACCAATGGGAATCTCATATGCAGCCAGAGAAAGTATCTTAAAGGGAACACAGACAGAAAATCCCCAGCAATGGAGAGGGGAGGATCTAGGTCAGAATGATTCCTTGAAGAATCCATTAAACTATCATGTTAAGTAAATTTCCATCTGAAAACATTAACAAACAAAATAACGGCAACAGTAACTTGAAAATCTGACACCAATTCATGACAGCATTAGTCAAATTGTAACTTTCCTGACTCTCTAAGGTGAGAAACAGAAGTCAACAGAAAATAAGAGAGGCCATACAGCTCCTCTCCCACCAATCCATTAGTGAATGGCTAACCTACAACAGAACTGAGCTGGGAAAAGGGAAGTAGCAGGAATTCAAACGAAGTTTAAAGTTTTAATTTTCATATGAAATGAATGAGAACTGTAAATTGCTGATGAGAAAATTTCTGTTGTCGGAAAGTGACAGAAAAGTCATGGGACTTACCCAAATTTCATCCAGAAGAAGGAAACTATTAGTCTCATTGAATAACTTAAAAACCAGTGCTTGGAGGGTGAAATACAATTGCTTTATGATTACATTCCAAAAGCCATACTTGTCAGACATAATGTTTATATTGCCTTTGCATTAATGAGAGACACAGTCGCAAAATGACTAACTTCTCAGTCATTGGAACACCTGCATGGAGGAAACGCATGCTTATCAGAGACATAAAAGAAGAGAGCTCACATGTATTGAATATATACATGGGAATAGAAGTGGTCTAAGAATTATTTCATAAGACCTTTCCCCAAAGCTATAAGCTGATTATTAGTATCATCATTTTATATGAGGAAATTGAAGAAAAACTAATGTAAAGTTCAGACACTTAAGAAGTGGCAGAGCTTGGCTTGAAACTGGGTTCTTGCTGATTCTAAATGCCATGATCTTCTATTAAAAGCCACAGCCTTCTACACTGAGGCAGAATCAAATATAAATCCTCTACTCAATTAGTTTATAATCTTGCTATATCATAAGACCCTGGAGAGTATCCATAAATCACTACCATACAAGGTCCTAAGTGCTTTAGGACAGGCACTGGGAAGTCAGAAAAGCAAGAAATTACTTCCAGCTGAGGATCAGGGAAAACTTCCCAGGGAAAAGGAATTATTTTTTTATTATTTTATTTTATTTCTTAAATAGTTTATTGTTCAAGTTGGTTTCCATATAACACCCAGTGCTCATCCCAACAAGTGCCCTTCTCCATGCCCATCACCCCCCTTCCCTTCACCCCCACCCCCACTAGCCCTCAGTTTGTTCTCAGCATTCAAGTGTCTCCCATGGTTTGCCTCCCTCCCTCTCCCCAACTATTTTTTCCCTACTTCTCCCCCATGGTCCTCCATTAAGTCCCTCCTAATCCACCTATATGTGCAAACATATGGTATCTGTCCCTCTCTGCCTGACTTATTTCGCTCAGCATAAACACCCTCAAGGTCCATCCATGTTGCTACAAATGGCCAGATTTTATTCTTTCTCATTGCCATGTAGTATTCCATTGTATAGATGAACCACATCTTCTTGACCCATTCGTCAGGTGATGGACACTTAGGCTCTTTCATGTTTTGGCTATTGTTGAGAGTGCTACTATGAACACTGGGGTACATGTGCCCCTATGCATCAGCACTCCTGTATCCCTTGGGTAAATTTCTAGCAGTGCTATGGCTGGGTCACATAGGAGTTCTATTGTTAATTTTTTGAGGAACCTCCACACTGTTTTCCAGAGGGGCTGCACCAGTTTACTTTCCCACCAAGAGTGTAGGAGGGTGCCCATTTCTCCACATCCTCGCCAACCTCTAGAGTCTCCTGATTTGTTCGTTTTTGCCACTCTGACCGGCATGAGGTGGTTGCTCAGTGTGGTTTTTATCTGAATTTCCCTGATGATGAGTGACACAGAGCATCGTTTCATGTGTCTTTGGCCATCTGGATGTCCTCTTTGGAGAAGTGTCTGTTCATGTCTTCTGCCCATTTCTTCACTGGATTATTTGTTTTCAGGTGTGGAGTTTGGTGAGTTCCTTATAGATTTTGGATACTAGCACTTTGTGTGATATGTCATTTGCAACTATCTTTTCCCATTCCGTCGGTTGCCTATTAGTTTTATGGATTGTTCCCTTTGCCGTGCAGAAGCTTTTAATGTTGATGAGGTCCTAATAGTTCATTTTTGCTCTTGATTCCCTTGCCTTTGGAGATGTGTCAAATAAGATATTGCTGCAGTTGAGATGAAGGAGGTTGTTTCCTGCTTTCTCCTCTAGGGTTTTGATGGTTTCCTGTCTCACATTCAGGTCCTTTATCCATTTTGAGCTTACAAAAGAAAAGATAAAACCATATGATCCTGTTGATAGATGCAGAAAAGCATTTGACAAACTACAGCATCCCTTCTTAATAAAGACCCTCGAGAAAGTTGGGATAGAAGGAACTTACTTACACATAAAAGCTATCCATGAGAAGCCCTCAGCTAACATCATCCTCAATGGGGAAAAACTGAGAGCTTTCCCCCTGAGATCAGGAACACGACAGGGATGTTCACTCTCACCACTGTTGTTTAACATAGCGCTGAAGTCCTAGCGTCACCAATCAGACAATAAAAAGAAATAAAAGGCATCAGAATTGGCAAAGAAGAAGTCAAATTTTCACTTTTCGCAGATGACATGATACTTTACATAGAAAACCTGACAGACTCCACCAGAAGCCNAAGTTCAAATTTTGAACAATGAATCCTTTTTTATTTAAAGACAAGGACTCTGCAGTACAATGAGAATGGATTTTAACTATAATATGTACGGTATTTTTAATTTTTAATTTTATACCAAAAATGCATTGTTTCATACCAGGCAAAATCTGTGATTTCATGTTAGGTATACAAATTAATGTTTTCCATTCATTTTCCATCAGAGTCATTTATTTATTNATGTAATGGAAAAACACTCTATGGTCATGGATCAGAAGAATAAATATTGTTAACATGTCATTACTACCCAAAGCAATCTACACATTCAATGCAATCCCAAACAAAATTGCACCAGCATTCTTCTCAAAACTAGAAAAAAACTATCCTAAAATTTGTATGGAACCACTAAAGACCCCGAATAGCCAAAGTAATACACAAGAAGAAAACCAAAACAGGAGGCATCACAATCCCAGACTTTAGCCTCTACTACAAAGCTGTAAGCATCAAGACAGTATGGTATTGGCACAAAAACAGACACACTGACCAATGGAATAGAATAGAGAACTCAGAATTGGACCTACAAATGTATCGTCAACTAATCTTGACAAAGCGGGAAAGAGTATCCAATGGAAAAAAGACAGCCTCTTTAACAGATGGTGCTGAGAGAACTGGACAGCAACATGAAGAAGAATGAAACTAGATCACTTTCTCACACCATACACAAAAATAAATGATTCTTTTTTATATGGTTTTAAAAAATATATTGAAACCATGAATATCTACAGTTGATAAATATACTTGAGTCAATAAATATAAACAATGTCAGGGGCACCTGGGTGGCTTAGTCGGTTGGGCGTCCGACTTTCGCTTAGGTCATGATCTCGCGGTTCGTGGGTTCGAGCCCCGCGTCGGGCTCTGTGCTGACTGCCAGCTCAGAGCCTGGAGCCTATTTCAGAGTCTGTGTCTCCCTCTGTCTCTGACCCTCCCCTGCTCACGCTGTCTCTCTCTCTCTCCTAGAAATAAATAAAAATTAAAAAAATTAAAAAAAATAATGTCATACATAAGCAATAGATGATTTCTTACGTATTATGGAACAAATGTTTTGCTATTTGTGCACAAAACCTGCTTATTTTTCTTCAAAAAGTTCAAATTTTGAACAATGAATCCTTTTTTATTTAAAGACAAGGACTCTGCAGTACAATGAGAATGGATTTTAACTATAATATGTACGGTATTTTTAATTTTTAATTTTATACCAAAAATGCATTGTTTCATACCAGGCAAAATCTGTGATTTCATGTTAGGTATACAAATTAATGTTTTCCATTCATTTTCCATCAGAGTCATTTATTTATTTGTAGTAAGTCCTATTAAATGAATTTAGTACTAAAGACTTCAACACGGAGTTGAATCAAGTTCTGCTATTTTTTATCTGCCCTACCTTTTTTAAATTATTTTTTCTTTTTTTTCCCCTTCACAGTTTATTGTCAAGTCGGTTTCCATATAACACTCAGTGCTCATCCTAACAAGTGCCCTCCTCCATGCCCATCACCCCCCTTCCCCTCTCCCCAACTATTTTTTCCCCTTCTCCTCCCCTATGGTCCTCTGTTAAGTTTCTCCTGTTTCAACTATATGTGCAAACATATGGTGTCTGCCCTTCTCTGCCTGACTTATTTTGCTTAGAAGAACACCCTCAAATTCCATCCATGTTGCCACAAATGACCAGATTTTATTCTTTCTAATTTCCATGTAGTATTCCATTGTATAGATAATCCACATCTTCTTGACCCATTCGTCAGGTGATGGACACTTAGGCTCTTTCCATGTTTTGGCTATTGTTGAGAGTGCTACTATGAACACTGGGGTACATGTGCCCCTATGCATCAGCAATACTGTATCTCCTGGGTAAATTTTTAGCAGTGCTATGGCTGGATCACAGCGGAGTTCTATTGTTAATTTTTTGAGGAACCTCTACACTGTTTTCCAGAGGGGCTGCACCAGTTTACATTCCCACCAAGAGTGTAGGAGGGTGCCTGTTTCTCCACATCCTCACCAGCATCTAGAGTCTAGTAAGAAATTGCTGAAGTTGAGGTTAAGGAGGTTGTTTCCTGCTTTCTCCTCTAGGGTTTTGAGGGTTTCCTGTCACACATTCAGGTCCTTTATCCATTTTGAGTTTATTTTTGTGTATGGTTTGAGAAAGTGACCTAGTTTCATTCTTCTTCATGTTGCTGTCCAGTTCTCCCAGCACCATCTGATAAAGAGGCTGTCTTTTTTCCATTGGATATTCTTTGCCGCTTTGTCAGGATTAGTTGGCCATACATTTGTGGGTCCAATTCTGAGTTCTCTATTCTATTCCATTGGTCTGTGTGTCTGTTTTTGTGCCAATACCATACTGTCTTGATGCTTACAGCTTTGTAGTAGAGGCTAAAGTCTGGGATTGTGATGCCTTCCTTTTTGGTTTTCTTCTTCAATATTACTTTGGCTATTCAGGGCAGAAATGGAATTTTAATTTCACCTCATAATTATGACTAGTGAAAGCTCTGGTTTGTTTTCCTTCCTTTCTTTCCTATCTTTGAGAATACTGAGTCATATTTACAGTTTTTAGTTTATTTATTTTTAATGTTTTTTAAAGTTTGTTTTCAGAGAGAGAAAGTATGTGAATGGAGGAAGGGTGGGGAGGGGGCAGAGAGAATCCTAAGCAGGCTCCACGCTGTCAGCACAGAGCCTGATATGGCGCTCGATCTCACAAAATGTGAGATCATCACCTGAACTGAAATTAAGAGTTGGACGCTTAACTGACTGAGTCAATCAGGTGCCCCATTTTTTCAAGTGTTTGAATAATCTCCTAAACTAAAAGTAACTTAGATCTTCCCTCTTCTCTTTTTTTTTTCTTCCTGAATTTATCTTTTTTTTCCTTTCCACAAAATCGAAGTGAAAAAAATAGAGTGGACTCCACCTCCCATTTCTTTGTATATGTGATGCATCCATTCTGAAAGCAGTTTTTTTCCCACTTGCTATTGAAATGATCCAAAATGAATGCAAGTACATAAATCATTCAAAATTTTATTAATTAATGTTTATATATGCTTTGACAAGTATAATTATTATTTCTAGCATTTTCTTCATTCTAAATTTTTAAGTTGTTTATTATGCTAAATTGGCAATATTAATTATATCCTTTCAAGCTAGAGGAAAGAACAAACATGTAATAAACATCACTGTACCTATCATAAACTATGAGACTCCAAGTCCAAATGTCAAAAAGGTACAGTTAAACATGAAGCTTGAAGTGATTGAAAATTATAGAATAGGCACTTTATTTTGTCTAAAATACATATTTAAAATTATAAACAATAATCATTTTCATAATTATACACTTTAGCATTATAAATTAATATATAAAGATAATGTTGCACATTTATGTCACATTATAAATGACTGTAACTTGCATAGCTTTTCATTAACCAAGAATTTCAGAGTTCACTATGGGATAATAGACCAAATCTGTTCTCTGTGAATTGATCAAACATAGAATCCAAAATTCTGTTTAACCAACCTAATTCTCCCTAAGAGACTAATGCACCTGGGTCTTAAATTGAAACCATACTTAGCAATGAGAATCAAATGAATCCATACCTTAGCTTTGCCTAATTTGGACACAGTCATAAAATGTGGTCTCTCAGTCACATAAATGAAGATTTATCTCCTCAACCAGATTAGTAGCTAAGTAGCAAGAAATAAGGAAAATATTTGACAGTCACTATGTACCAGACCCTTTATATTATCATTTCATTAAAATAATGCATGGTAGAGTTGGACATTGAACATACATGGTCTATTCTCAGAGCCAGTCACTTAACCACGACTCTCTGGGTCTCATGCTAGGGGATAACTAAGCTTTTAGACCAATAAAAAAAACTTATTGATTCCACAGTATTGCAAAATTTTGGAACCACTATTTTTTTTACATTTATTTATTTTTGAGAGAGAGAGAGAAAGAGAGAAAGAGAGAGGGAGGGAGAGGGAGAGAGTGCATGCGAACGGGTGAGGGGCAGAGAGAGAAAGAGACACAGAATCTGAAGCAGGCTCCAGGCTCTGAGCTGTCAGCACAGAACCCAATGTGGGGCTCAAACCCATGAACTGTGAGATCATGTGCTGAGCCAAAGTCAGACACTCAACAGACTGAGCCACCCAGGCGCCCCTGGAAATGCTATTTTACCATGTGTAACACAGTCTGAAAATGTAAGGAAAATGACAGAGAAGTTTGAACAAACAGGGCTGTTTTACTCCAATACATATTTAAGAGCACTTTTGATAGTTCAAGGTTGAACATTTTGCCTTAATCCATCTAGCAATGAAACTAGTCTTTTCACCCTCAATTTCCTTTTTCTTATTCTTTTATGAATCCACAATCAGCAATGTAAGACCAAGAAGCATGTGATGCCCAAAGTCTAGAAAAACACATCACCCATTGCACAATATGGCTTCAACTTAAACAAAGGCTAACCTTCAGGACTTGTCAGTTTCCCATTCATGGCCCAGGGTGACTTCCTCTCTCCTTCTCAGCCACCACTTCTAGAGGTTCACCTTTCTCCTAGTAGAGCATCCACAAAGTGCCCTTGGGTTGCACACACCACAATGGCAGTTCAATAAAATCACCGTCCTGGTTGTATAAAAGTGGTAGGGTGGCCAGCACTGCTGCTGGAGTGGTTTTTGCTGTCACTTTCTGCCTTATTTAACTCATTCATTCACCCAGTGGTGGACTTCTCTAGGGGATCCCATGTTCATTGTCATACTTGTACTCATATAGAATTTTATCATACTTTCTCTTTGATGCAGACCCAGGAATAAAATTGCTGGGCCATAGTTTATATGCTATACAACTTGGCTAATAACTGCCAGAATAACCACCCAGAATAGTTGCATCATTCCCACCAGAAATGCATGAAAATTCTTACTGAGTATTATTATTCTTAGACTGCTTGTCCCTAACTTAAGATCTATACTTATGGATTTTCTCTTTATTTTTCCTTTACTAGTTTCCTAAATATAGCAATATTTCTATTTTTCATGCCATTTTGGTCTTCTCTCGCTGTCTCCCACATCCAACACAATGTTGAAGTTATTTAGAATTTATTTATCTCTTTTTTTTAAATGTTTATTTATTTTTAAGAGAGAAGAACAGAGAGGTGAGGGAGGGAGCGGCAGAGAGGTGGGGGGACAGATTATCTAATGCAAGCTCTGTGCTGACAGCAGAGAGCCTGATATGGGGCTTAAACTCACAATCCATGAAATCATGACCTGAGCCAAAATCAAGAGTCAGATGTTTAACTGACTGAACCACCCAGGCACCCTCAATCTGCACTTTTAAAAATAATTATAATATCTTCTAGATGTTTGGCCACCCTGCCCATGTACCTCTTATAACACCCTTGTGCTTTTATACATCATCTTATTTCAGGACATTCTCCAAGAGTTTTTCAGAGTGGGCCTCCATACAGTAATTATTTTCAGGTCTGATTGGATATAATGCCCTTCGTGTTACCATGTAATTATGGTGTTAAGAAGGCAGATATAAGTTGGCTGAGTGTCTGACTCTTGATTTTGGCTCAGGTCATGATCTCACAGTTTTTTGAGTTCAAGCCCGACACAGCGACTGCTTGGGATTTTCTCTCTCTCTCTCTGTTCCTCCCTGACACAGGCTTGTGCTTGCTCTCTCTCTATATCTATATAGATATCTACATAGATATCTATATATAAAATAGGGGGCTGAGATAAATCTAATTGTTTTTCCCTGGTAGCTTCCATTCTCTTGGGTAGCACTTTCAATTTGCCTTTGATAGAATACATCTAGGTAATAATAATAACTAATACTAAAGTAATGATTATGAACAAGGCACTATTTTAAAGGCTTTACATATATTAACTCATTTATTCCTCACATTATTTTTTTAAGATATTAAGATAGACATTTATCTTCATCTTATTGCTGGGTAAATTGAGGTACAGAAAATTTATGCACTATTTTAAATTAGAAGTCAGTTGTCTTTTTCAAAACTCTGGGAGATTTGAAAATAACTCTGGGAGATTAATATTCTTTACTTCTTCTAATATGTCTTCTCTTAGTCCCCCACCATAAGCATCACCACCTTTCTTCAGTGATTATTATTAATTGGATATTAGGCCTTTAATTGTTATTTATTTCTATCCTCCAAATCTCTTAGTTTGTCATAGTTTCTCTTTTTCTATTATCTTCTGTTTCTGTGTTCAATCTGATCTTCCAGCAAATGAATTCTTTCTTCAGCTGAACCCTTTGGATTATATATCCTATGTCTTCTGTTTTTGTCTTTGAACTATTATATTTCTCATATTTACTATTTCTACTTGGTTCTTTTTTATGACTTCTCCCACATTCAATTAGCACCTTTCTTATCACTGAGTATTTCAGTTAAACTTATTTTAAATTCTTAGTCCATCTGTTCCAAGAATTCTGTTTCATATGTTATTAGTTTATCTCCTTTCTTTCATAGGTTGTTTTTTGCCAATATCGACATTCTTCCCCTCTGAGCTCATGACACTGTCCGATAATATGAATTAGGAAATAGCATAAGTTATATTCCTCCTGATAAATCTAAACAGAAGGGAAAGAGTAAGACTAAGTGGGAGCCTCCACATAACAAAGAACATTTCAGTCACTTGTCTGCTGCCACGCCACCACACAAATCTTTTGAATCATTTTCCAAGATGGCACTCTCTCCTTTAAACAAAATCCTGGGGTGCCTGGGTGGGTCAGTTGGCTAAGCTTCTAACTCTTGATCTCAGGATTGCGAGTTCAAGTCCTGTGTTGGGCTCTGTGCTAGGGTGAAGTCTACTTAAAAAAAAAAAAAAAAGAAATCCACTCACCCTACTATTTAAAAGTAACTAGGGAAGGGAAATAAGATTCTGGCAGCTGACATCTGTTCTATTAGCCTCTCACCAGCAGAACTTTTGCAGACCCTAATATTATGCTGTTAGCACTGCTAGGTCCAGGGGTATTACTGTGCATTTCTACGCAGATGATGGGGCAAAAACAATAATGTACAGAAGAGCAAAACTCAACAGAAACTGAAAACCTGTTTCTTAAACCTTCTCACAGCTCAAGGGTTTCTCATAGCTTTACCTCATTTCCAGAGCCAGGCTCTTCTCTGCTTCTATAGTCTCTCCAGGTAGTTTTGGGGGAGGGAACATCAGACTGCTAATTCACTCTCTTTCCAGGCACCAAATGCCACATTTCTGATTTTTCTGCTTCTTTTATTTAGGACTGAGAGGAAAGAAAAATTTAATCAATCTCACCTAGCTTTTTAAAAATGGCTGATCAGACTTATTTCCAAATAGCAAAGCACTGGCTCCTCCTTTTGTGTTTCAAGCCTCCAGCTTCCTGACAATCTAATCAGCTGAAATCACCTTTCCAGCTACCAGAGGGGAAGCTTCTATAACCTTCAAGCCCCTCTTTTTCTGGTCATAGAATCTTCCAGAGCCTAGACACTAATATACACTTAAAGTCCTTTATAAAAAAAAAAGTTCATTTATCTTAAGAGAGAGAGCATGCATGGGAGGGGTAAAGGGTGAGGGACAAAGAGAATCCTATCAGCACAGAGCCTGATGCAGAGCTCTATTAGAGGAACCGTGAGATCATGACCTGAGCCAAAATCAAGAAAAAGAAGCTTATCTGACTGAGCCACCCAAGTGCTCAAAAGTCCTTGAATTAATATGTTAATTTCAGGAATTTAGATCTAAAACTTCCCATTTTTCAACTTATTTTGGGAATTACTTTGGATCTGACATTTTTCACCGGTTCTTCAACTACAAGCCTCCATAACTTATTCAATATGCTAAACAGTGCTTTGATTTCTTAAAAATTAAAAAAACAAAAAACTAACAAAATCTTCCAAATGCTTTAGATTGCTTCTGATAAGCACACAAGGAAATTCTCACATTTTAAATTTGTGTTGTGAAACTGCAAAAATCTCACCACAACCTTAGCTATTACAAGTTGAAGTTCAGGATAATCTAAATTCAGAATTCCTTCCTTCAAAACACTCTTACTGTTAATGAATTACACAGGTATTGCACCTTCTGTGCCTTTCCGTTCAAAAGGAAAAAAGCTGTTCTTTTCATTTGGAGCAGAGTCTGTGATTACGGACCAACTAATTAACTTGTCTGATATGGAAGGGATGATGTAATTTCCACTTCTAGCTTTTCTTTCTTCCATATGGACAGGGTTGCCACTCATAAACACTGTGACTGCTGTTGGGCAAAAGCTTGTTCTAAGAACTTGCTTTAAGCTCATTTCTATACCTACCATTAAGCTCCCTTAGCAACAGCGAAAATTTTTAAAAGCCAGCCAAACTAAGTTACCAAGTTAAATTTCCACATATTCTTATTTATGAAAGGCAGGATTTTCCCTTAGCATGTTTCTGAGCTTCCTTCCAACCTTAAATATTTTAATAGACTATCACTGGTACTTAATAAAGTAAACCATGGGATGGGAAAGAAATACGACCTATGCTTTCTGACTGCAGTTGGTCATGACAAGACCACAGGAGAAAATAAGCCTTCAAAATTGTCCAGCTTCCGAAGGGGGTTAAGAGGGAGGGAGTTCTTACTCTGCCATTTTAGTTAGAAGCTTATTTCTCTCTTGCAAAATGACAATTCCTGTTGTTTTATTGATTAGATATTACTCTTTGTCAAAGTACAGAATCAAATTAAAACTAAAGCTCCTCAGAGATATTTTGTTAAAAACAAAAACCTTAGCAATTAACATTTAAACGTTTTGCAGAGAAAAAGAAAAGGCCAGCAGCATGCTTCTCATTGATCTGAAAGAAATTTGTCCAAGCCAGATATGGATAGACACATATACTTCATCTAAAAAAAAATATTGGCAATTACATTAATATTGATAAAAATAATAAATTGCCTTCCAAAGAGGAAAGCATAGACTACAAAAAAGACATCTGTGAAGTATAGCTCAAGAACTCAAAATTTAGATCCAGGACGTAAGGGATGTTGGCTAATTTATAAAATGCCTTACTGCCTTGGGTTCGAGTGCCGGTAAGTATTTTAGATCATCAATACAATCATCCTTAATATATGCTTCTCAGAACATTTAAATAGCTGATGCAGTATTTCATTTATGACCATCCTGAGCAGGGTTTCTTTATGCAGTCTCTAGACTCAGGGAAGGGAAGGTTGGTCACGTGATTAAATGTACCTCACAAATCGGCAGTATTTCTGACACTGCCTAAACCAGTAGGCATGACCTTGAGGGCCTGCCATGAAGTCTCAGGACCTAGAATAGACCATAAAGATGTCTAATCCAGCTCCTCCACCGTCATGTGCTCTCCTCTGGGAATAATTCTAAGGCTTTGCTCATACCTTCTATATCAAACTTAGGAGATAATAATTATTGTCTTACAATATGTCAAGCACTGTTCTAAATGCTTTCCATGAGTCAGCACATCTAGTCTTCAACATAGGCCAATGAGGAAGGTACCATTTCTGTTCTCATTTTTCAAGATGAGAAAGTTGATTTCTAAGTGTTTTAAGTTTATTTTCCAAATTTACACTGAAACTCCAAAGCCTGTACTTAAACTTTTTAACTCTATACTGGTGTCTATATTGAACTCTATATCTAACAACTCAACTCCTTGCGAGCACAGGCACTGTTGTTTACACTTGAAATACCCTTCAGGACTTAACACCATTTTTGGTAGGCTTACAAAAATAATGGTTAATTAATTCTTCTATAGAAAGTGAGTATACTAGCTATTCTCTGTCCTACCAAAACTTTCTATTATTTTCCACTCTGTTCTGGGGCCCTAGGAGTCTGGCTTCCATAGGCTGTTTCATCCAGGTACTTTGCCCTCTGGCTTCTGCTTGGATCTGGTCTGTGGAGAGGGCAGCAGGGGATTAAAGGGTAGGAGGAGAGAGATCTGAGTTATTATCCCCAGCTCCATCATTTTGGCTCAGGAGATTGTCAGTGACTGTGTTGCTCAACAGAAAGCCATTATGTCTTCCAGGTAGCTATAGCTACAGCCACAGCTCTTTTTGGGTCCCAGTAGCTACTCCCTCCCCTGGCCCTTCAGCTAATTCAGCCCTTGTTAACCCAAAGGTGAATCATCATCCCTTTTTGATTTCACTTAACCTTTCCCACAACTTTGTAATGAGTACCTTTGGTTACATTCTTTTTTTAATTACTCTGTGCATGCCATCTGTTTTCTGCCAGGCACCTGACTGATAAATAAAAATAAAGCTTAGAAAAATTAAACGATCTGCCAAGAAGTGCTCATTATATATCCCTTAGCAGATAGTAATGTTATCAAGTACTTCCTACATGATGGGCACTATTCTAAATGCTAACAGCCACTTGGCAATAGAGTTTAAGATACTCTTTAAGAAATGTATTCCATTCTATGTTCATATACTGTCTATTTTCATTATAATTAGTATGAATTTTGGCAAGTCACTTAATTAGTCTGTACCTCAAGTGCTCATCTATAAAAGAGGGAAAATAATGTCTACTTCACAGATTTGTTATCAAATACCTGGCACATGGTAAGTACTCAATCAATTCCTATTAGAATATGGTGCTCTGGGGGGCCTGGGTGGCTCAGTTGGTTAAGCATTTGATTCTTAATTTTGGCTCAGGTCATGATCTCATGGTTCATGAGCTTGAACCCCATGTCGGACGCTGTGCTGATGGCACGGAGTCCGCTTGGGATTCTTTCTCTCTCCCTCTCTCTGGCGCTCTCTCTCTCTCTCCTCTCTCTCTCAAAAATAAGTAAACTAAAAAAAAAAAAAGGAATCTGGTACTCTGAACTTGGAGTCATTTCCCTTTTTCAAAGAATTTAAGCCTTTTAGGAACAAATAAAACAGTTATTATTCAATCTACTCTAAATTTAATTCCAGTACTAGACTGACTTGTCTACTATGAATATTGCTTAGATGTTTTAGGGAATGCTAAGGTATTTTAATCTGGACCCAAAAAACACACAAATATATATCTGCTATCTAAGTCCAATATGGAAAATGGGCTAAATATGGGGAAATGGCTAAACTAAACCAGTTACCATTTTAACATATTAATACTTACATTAAATGCTGTGGATAAAGAGAAATGAAACATCTTGTCTGTACTGGACAAAAATCATTGAATATTGGCAATTAAGTGGTCTTTGGAAATTATTAGAGACCACCCTCTTATATTCTGATAAGAAAACTGAGGTTTAGAAAGGCAAAACCAGATATAAAGTGCTGCACACTGGCCAACAACTAAGTAGGTCTAGAAATCAGACCTTTTAACTCCTAAACAAATAGTGGTTCTAACCCTAAAAATATTGATCTCTTCAAGTTCCTCATATAAATGTTGGTATAAATGTTTTAAATCCATTTCTTTTCCTATCTTCTGCTACCAAAGTGTTCATATTTTCACCCAGGTAAACAGTTTCATAAAATAATATTTTGGGTTATAATGAATAGGACTCCTTAGAATATCTAAAATATAAGACAAGTACCAATGGCAGAAAGACATACAAAGAGCTTAAATTTATATAACAAATTTTAAATGGGAGTTCCTATCCTTTGGGATAGCATAGGCCAGTATATTTTGTTTTGTTTTGTTTGAACTGACATATTCACCTATTAGAATAGCCTAACTCTGGAACACTGACATCAAATGCTGAGAAAGATGTGGAGCCACCAGAACTCTCATTTATTGCTGGTGGGAGTGCAAAATGGTATAGCTATAAGTTAATGTAGCAGTTTCTTATGAACACATTCCTACCATACAGTCTACCGGTAATGCTCCTTTGTATTTATCCACAAGAATTAAGCATTTATGTCCACACAAAAACCTGCACATGGATGTTTAGCCACTTTATTTATGATTGCCAAAGCCTAGAAGCAACCAAGATGTTCTTCAGTAGCTGAAGGGATAAACAAACTGTGGTGCATCTAGACAATGGCATATTTTTTAAAACAAAAAAAAACCTATCAAGCCATGAAAAGACATGGGGGAAATTTAAAAACATCTTACTAAAGTGAAAGAACCCAATCTAAAAAGGCTATATACTGTATAATTCTAACCATATGACACTCTGGAAAAGGCAAAATCATGGAGGCAATAAAAGATCAGCAGTTGCTGGGGATTGGGAATGAGGATGGGAGAGTGGGAAGGATGAATAGGTAGATAATAGATTTTTAAGGCAGTGAAAATACTTTGTATGATTCCATAATGATAGATACATGTTATTATACATGTATCAAAACCACAGAATGCCTAACACTAGGAGTGAACCATAATATAAACTATGGACTTTGGGTAATTTTGATGTGTCGTTGAAGGTTCATCAATTGTAGCGAATGTACCACCCTCGTGGAGGATGTTGACAATGGAGGAGGCTATGCCATGTGTAGGGTCAGGGGTATATTAGAAATCTCTGTACCTCACCATCAATTTTGCTGTGAGTCTAAAACTGTCCAAAAAAGTTAAATTTTAATTTAAAAAAATGTAGTAAAAAGTTAAGCCACTAACAAATTGTGGCTAAGTCTTTATTTTTCAAATATATATTCATGTGTGTGTGTGTGAAATACCTAATCCATAAAACAGCAGAAATTATCCATTTGCAAAAACGAGATAAGATAGCAAAATGGCAGTGTGAAATAAGAGCCCCACCCCCACCCTTTCAGCAGCTAAGAGTTTTATGTTTTATAAAAGAAAGTCATTTACAACTTCTTCTCTCAAATAGGAGCACAATAATATCAGAGTCAGACAATTATTCCCTGCTTCACATCACAGGATAGAGCAATTTCTAGGACCAGCTATTGGAAATTACAACTATATAACACTGATATAAAACATTAAGTGTATAATTTATATGTCACCATGAACTAAGAATCCTAGGATAACTTTGATTAACTGGGCCCACTCCTCACACTTATGTGCAAATGTTTGAGGATTATGTTGTTTGTCATTCAGATCTCTGGTTTCCTGTGCCTTCCTGGACTGAAACAAAAAGCTCTGTTGCAGGTCCCTTGACTTCTTCCCTAGAGACCAAACTACACAAAACTCCAGAAATTTCATCCCTGAGAGAATCTTTTCCTGTTCAACAGTTATTTCTCTTCCATTATCAACCAGTCTCTTGGGAGTTTGAAAAACAGCAACAACAGCAACAACAACAAAATCCTCTAATTGTTGCCTTCCAGTGATCTGACCATAGAAATCATTCTGCTTTACTTACTTAGTTTTAACCAAAGTGTGATTTCCTGCCAATAAACTTTGTTTATTCTGCAGTTCACAGAGGAGTAGAAAGGACCACATTTTGCTGTGAAATTGCCATTATTTTCTTTTTCTTTTTAAAAATTTATTTATTTAAATTCAAGGTAGTTAACATACAGTGTAGTATTGGCTTCAGGAGTAGAACCCAGTGATTCATCACTTACATATGACACCCAGTGCTCATCCCAAAAATGCCCTCCTTAATGCCCATCACCCATTTAGCAGCAACCCACAGTTTGTTCTATTTAAGAGTCTCTTAGGATTTACCTTCCTCTCTGTTTTTATCTTATTTTTCCTTCCCTTCCCCTATGTTCGTCTGTTGTGTTTCTAAAATTTCACATATGAGTGAAATCATTTGATATTTGTCTTTCTCTAACTGACTTATTTTTCTTAGCATAATACACCATAGTTCTATCCACATTTTTGAAAATGGCATGACTTCAATCTTTATGATTTCTGAGTAGTATTCTATTGTATACATATACAACTTTTTTGTTTGTTTTTTTCCAATTTATGTTCTTTTTGTGGCCAGAGAGTTCATTTTCTATCACAATTGGGACAAAGGCTTTTTTGCTCTCAAATCTTCATTTTCAGAGCTTATTCTTATAGGTATTTATCATGAAAGTTCTATAATCAGGATTGTAACAAGTGAGAATAAATGAGAGACAACCTTGTGTAGAAGTGCCATGGGAAGGTAATCTCCTGAATATGAGTAAATCATACTTTAGAGAGCAAGATGGACCAAAACATTACATCATTATAATACAAGATCTACCTAATCTGCCTCTTTGACTTCATTCGCTATCACTCTTACACTAATTTATCCACCTCTCCATCATCTGGTCCCCATGATGTTCCTGTACAGTAGCAAGTATGCCTCTGCCTAAGGGTTTTGTACCTGTTCTTTCTTCTGTTCAGAGCACGCTTTTCCCCATAAAGCCACGACAGTTACTCTCTTACTTTTATTGGACTTTGCCATCTTAGAAGACACTATCTAAAAAAGTACCTGCCCATCATGTTCTAGATACTTTCCCTGCTTTATTTTCCTTTAAAAATGTTCTATCCGAGGGGTGCCTGGGTGGCTTAGTCGGTTAGGCGTCCAACTTTCGCTTAGGTCATGATCTCGCGGTTCGTGGGTTCGAGCCCCGCGTCGGGCTCTATGCGGACTGCCCAGCTCAGAGCCTGGAGCCTGTTTCGGAGTCTGTGACTCCCTCTCTCTCTGACACTCCCCTGTTCATGCTGTCTCTCTCTCTCTCTCTCCTAGAAAAAAAAATTAAAAAAAAAAGTTCTATCTGACATTGTATTACCGCATTTGTTTATTGATCTTATTTTTACATACATCATAGACCTTGTTGATTTTGGTTTTGCTATATTTTCTATTTCTGGAGTAGTTCATACTCTGAATTTGTTGGCTGATGGGGTGAATGAGTATATGAATAAATGACTATTACCAGTCTTTCAGTTTAAGTATTCATTTCTATTGTTCAGATTATACTGTTTCCTCTTTTGCCCATTCCCTCAATATTTTTGGGAAAGAGTTTATCAATTACATCCATATAGAAGGAATAGCTCCTAGATATATAACAAGTCAATGAACCAAATTCTCTTCATCTCTCAGACCTCAACAGATCACCTCAGTGCTTCCTCAGATCACTAAGGTGAGCCTTCACATTGGCGAAGCTCTTAAGGTGGCAGAGTCATATAAAAGTGCAGAGGAAGACATTAATATGTTACTCTGTCTTCTTTCAGGAATCTTTATGCTCTTCCTTATGGCTAAAGGCAGTGGGGTTCTGGCAATCCAATTCCTTATGGACTTCAATGACTCAATGTTACCTTTTGAAATTCATATACTATCACAATCTAATAAGGAGCAACTTCAAAAAACCTAAGATCACCTCCTCCATTCTGTTACTATGTGATTTTAAATTAATTACTTCCCTTTTTCAAGTTTCAGCTTCTCAAAGATAGTACTGCAATTAGTCAAAGGGTTAGAATAAAGATTAAAAATATGTGTAAAATGAGAAACACTCACAAAACATTTGTTTTGTTTTGTTTTTTACAGCCTAAAACCACCTACTCTTCATAGTCTAAATCTGCGGTATTTATAGACTACAGATCCCTCCAGTTCTGTGAAGGAATCTAATTGCTTGCATGGAGATGGGTGGTAGTGGGTAATGAGGAGATGGGAGTAAGGATGGATGCTGAGGGAGAGGGCCCATGCATTTGACCTTCAGCCAAAGCAATTCTAATGTTACATGTTTTGTTTTGTATTTTGAAATTTCTAATTTTTTTAAGCAGGCTCTATGGCCAACGTAGGGCTTGAACTCATGACTCTGAGATCAAAGGTTCACGCTCCACTAACTGAGCCAGCCAGTCACTCCTGTATTTCATAATTCAGAATGTAATTCTTTCTTTCAACAAATAAAACACCTTTAGATTTTGTATCTGATTATATAAAAATACATGATCATTTAACAACTCTTTAACCATGCATAAAAGTAACCCACGGTTACTTCATTGAAAGAGATTCAGTAGGGAGCAAAGAGAAAGTATAGTTACTCTTTCTAGCTACTTCTTTAAATCTCTCCTCTTGTTTTCTCCAATATCTGAATGAGACTTCAAGCAGATCCCATAACTCTCCTAGTCATGTTCATAACCTAACAAGTGATCTAAATTTTCAGAGAATTAAAAAGTCTATAGTGCTGCCTATGAAAAAAATTTCATCATCTTAAGACTTCAGCCTTTCCTGCCAGAAATTGCTCCAACAAGATTCTCATTTTCACATATTTTTATTTATTTTGAGAGAGAGAAAGAGAGTAAGACGAGGGAGGGAGGAGAAAGAAGGAGAGAGAGAATCCTAAGCAGGCCCCATACTGTCAGTGCAGAGCCCTGTGTGGGGCTCTATCCCAAAAACTGTGAGCCCATGACCTGAGCCAAAATCAAGAGTCAGATGCTTAACCAGCTGAGCCACCCAGGCTCCCCTCATGTTTTATGAGTCACTTTGTCCCTTATATTCTGGAACACATGCCCAATTTTCTGATGGTTTTCTGAAGTGCACTTATTTGAGAAAACTCATCGTTCAAACTGAAAGTAAGGACAAGACCTCAGTAATCTGATTTTTAAAATCCCTTTCTCCAATATTCAAATCTTCTTTTATGCAGCTTGGAAGTAGGTAATCAACTAATGTTGGCAAGGACTGAGGATGGTCCTATAGTTTTCTGTTTATTGGTACATGGCTTATCCTTTTCCCAGTTTTAGGGCCTCAGCTGTAACTACAAGATATCAATCCCTAAAATTTCACCACTCTCAAAAATACAAAAGTCATCTATGAAGAGAAACACTAAGTGCTGTTCCTTGATATTTTGTTGTTTTAGGAGTCTAATTCCTTGGAAACAACATCAAGACAAATAAAGTCCTTCAGCTTTTAATCACGGATGATATAAATTGTCATGTCAGTTAACTCTAGGGTCCATAAATCTCTAAAAATGTAGATTTATGACATAGGGAGGCAATTTACCAGTATTGGCTTTTTCAATTTGATTAGAATGATGGGCTATGATAAAACAGATTTTTGCAATTCTGCTCGCAACCTTACCAAAAACGGAGGCTCTCAAGCTCACAGTCTGTTGTGTATTAAGTATCAGCTTCACGTTTTCCCTGTTCAGACTAATTGCTTCTTTAATCTGTGATTGCTGACACACATGTGCAGTTGTGCAAGTTAATAAGAAGAAAGATGATTCTGATACTTTTCAGTTTCCTTATTTTCTGTTTTTAATTGTCTTCACTGCTAAGGCACCATTATTTTATTTGATGGTCTAATAAGCAAGAAATCCAACAATAAAATTTAAGTGTTTAAAACAGCTATGGATAAACACTCAAAGTGTAATATACCCAAACAGACCCAAGGCTAAATGGATTAATTTAAAATATGGATAATGTTGTGCAGAGTGGTAGAGATTTACCCCCCACCCTGGAGCTTGCTCTGGTTTGCCTTGCTTAGCTTTTCAGATCACCTATCATAGTGAACTTTCAGAATCTGTTCTCTCAAGTTGCCATCCACTTACCCTAATCTCATAGCAAGCACGCACGCACTCTGAGTCAAGTGCCCTGCAGCTGACTGATATGCTGATGCATTTTTAGAATGGAACAGAATGAAGCTGAACCAATGCAATGGCTAAAATAAGAAACCAATTTAACTCCATTGTAAAGACAGTCACCCAAATCATCTCCCCCAAATAATTCAAAATGTTGGCCTGAAATACTGAAAACACATACTTGTTCTTTTTTTGGCATGCATTTACACACACACACAATCTCTGTCTTTCCCTCCTACTGACTGAGATTCTCATCATCCTCTTGTTCTGGAGGTTTCTGAACTGTTATTATATCCACACTTTCACATGATGCCTCTGTTAAGTCTGGTTCAGCATTTCCATTATAAAACCCATAAGTTTCCAGAACAGACTTATTATAACTGTCTATGTGGGAAAAATAAATTGCTCTCAGCTGAAACTTAGTATATATCACATTCATTGTCAGTCCAGAAGGCAGTTGTCCTCTTTAACATATTATAAAATAAAATTTTATACCATTGCTTTTACTTTCTTTAGTTGCTTCTTTCAGTATGATAACATGAAAGAATAAAGTATGGAAACAAAGGAACATTGGTCTCACACTTTGCCCTTTTCTGCAAGATACTGTTCTTTTTCCATTTCCAGAACAACGGTAAAGTATCAGGTCTTAGCCCAGTGTCCCCAAAAGGTTACTTTCACTAGACCAGTTCTGGCTACCACTAGACTGCTGGGTTACAGAGATCTGGTTAATCAGCAGGCCACACTGAAGGCTTTTTATTCACTCATACTCAGGAACAATCATGAATTAAAATACATAAAATGTATAATGCTAGAAACTTTCTAAAAATGACTTCAGAATAGAACATTAAAAGATACTAAGCCAATTCAAGCAATCTCATTTTGGGATTAAGTATGTAAATTTTACATGGTATTTATTTAAATTATTTTACCATCTGATGTTGGAAAAAAGGAAAAAAGAAGCAAAGAAAAAGCAAACTTGTAAAGTGAGAATTTAACAGCTGCATATAGTTTTGATTTTCTTCTTTTACTAAGTTAAGAAAACAGTATTTTTAACATCCCTTGAACCTGAGAAAAAATTTCCACTGGTTAAATAAACATTTGGATTCCTAGTGTGTCTTCATAATTAATATATACCAGTGTAATCAATGAAAATTAAATTCCTGCTCCTCTGACTGGGTCTGAGGAGGAAATACATCACCTCTGGTAGATACCTGTAAGCAAGAAGGTGCAAGGGAAGACCTGCTCAGAAAAGAGGTTGATTGGGAGCCAGGGGTCAGGTGGGAAAACTATGAACTGATGATCCCTGATNTAACTTGTGTTTGCCATCCATCTTCTGGCTCTACTCTGTTATCCATTCCTATTTCTATGGCTCCCCACTGAACAGATGATTTGTACAGGCCTAGTGCAGGTACTTTATGGTCCAGAAACCACTTGTAACTCTGTATCTGCCAAAAGCCACTTTCATCCTGAGGCAAAGGATGCTGCGTCTGTCTATTGGCAATCCCTTTGTTCTTAACGCTCTGACGGAGGGAAGGAGTTTTGTATCTGTAACCAAGCTCAATCCAGAAGCCAGCATGCAAGAGAAGCCTATATGAGCATTCTGCTGTGACAGGCAAGTTGATTCAAAGACAAGTTTCAACATAAAATACAGGCGTCTTCAGCATCCTATTGTACAGTAAAATGGAGAGAGCTGATACTTCGTTGTAGACACAAAAGAAGCTACATCGATTTCTTCATGTAGGCTATCAGATGGTATAGAAGCCTACCCAGAAATTTCTTTGAGAATCTACTTCAAGCCCAGCAGTGTGCCAAGAGTTGAGGAGCGGAAGCTAACATTTGTGCCCTGGAGCAGTTAACATTCCCGTATCTATAAACCAACAAAAATGTCTTCAGTCACAAATTAGATACTCTTTTAAAGCCATATAAGTGCTATCCATTTGTTAGTAAATACTAATAACTACTTAAATCAACATCAACATATTTTAAGTTTTCAGGAAAATTGCCAATCCTCAAAATAACATATCAAGTTGACACTTTCTACATAACATGGTATGTAATTCACTTCCATTGAAAGAAAATGGACTTTGAAGCGTATCTCTGGTAATATACTAGTTACGTCAACTTCGCAGGCAACTTTGATAGTTTTGAGTTTAAGCTTCCTCATCTCCATAAGGGGGAAGGAATCTCTTCTGTTGATAGATGTTGTATGGATAATCAAATGAACTCGCATGCCCAAAGCACCCAGAATGACGGCACCCCCTCTACTTGCTTCTGAAAACAGAACCTGAAGTCTCTCCACCCCATTTATATCTGCATCATGGTGATAAGAATGACAAGCAAAGCAAAGAGTTCTTTGTGTTTGCTGAGAGGAAGGGAAAGAACAGTCTTAAATGTAACTTCTAAGACACCAAAGTGTTGTGTTTTGAGTCTTTTGTTGAAAACGAAAACTGACCAAAGAGGAGTCCCTCATAGCTGAAGAGAAGATTACACTATGCTTTTAAAAGTCAGAACTCATTAGAAACCACACTCTCCAGGAAACTTACATTTCACACTTTTATTCATTTTTATCTTGTCCAATCTGGTTTTTAAAAAAATCCTCTGTGAACTTAACTTGAAACTTGATGATTTTATCATGTTAAGTTTCCTAAAGTACAAGTCATGGTCCTTCTTTACCTATCACAATTGCAGAGTGACATCAGGCTCAAACTCTAATAAGTTACCCTCAGAATTCAATCCAGAACCAAGCAGAAAGAGTGGGTATGAGCTGGCAGATTACACCTGTGAAATGATGAACCCACACTCCAATTTACCTCTCATTCCCTTCTCCTCAGGCTTTACCAATCATTTGGCCCTTAATGGGTCTCTTTTGCTGTTTATCACTCTCTATCCCCATCAATTTTCATTGCTCTCTACAGCTTCTTTATCACTTTTTGTTGTCAAGAACATAACTACTTTTGGATCAGATGTTTGCCATAAATTCCTGAAATAGACATCTAGCTCATAAAGAATAGAAATGAACAGGCTAGTTTTAAATGTCACCAGTAGATAGTTCATCTCAGTAGGCGTGATTGTTAATACTTTCACATCTCGAGTTCAAAATTGAAATTTTTCCAGTGCCCTAGGCATAATTATTTTCCTCCAAATGACTTGGAAGCCAGTATTACAGCATCCACCTACACATTATATTTGACCAAAACACTGACAGAAAGCAGAATCACAAAAATATATTTACATATGCTCCTTAGTGTTAGCAGCCTTGATTTCTTAGGAAATAACATCTTATTCAGATGGAATAAAATTTGATTGCACTGGCAATTACTGACTTCTGCTTTGGATTAATGTCCACATATGCAAAAAAAATGGAGTTTTGTGACTCCAAATGTTGAAAAAAATGACAATGACACTGATACTTTATATACCACATTTCAGCTGACAGCACAATTTAGGGTTGAGTTACACACCCTTAAAATGAAAGCTTCCAATAGAAATGCTGACAGGCCCTTTACTTATAGGGAAGTATTTGCCTCTAGAATAATAGCAATATATTATATTTAAATGGATCCTTTTATAAAGCACTTTAAAAACTGTCAACCTGTATCTCTCCTTCCTATACACATGTATCTCTCATGAAAGTCAATAGCAAAGCTATATATCTATTATTTATTTAGTTAGTTATTATGTATTTATTACATTTATGAGATTCACCCATCATTTATTAGCCTCTGGACACCTTTGCAAGTTTCAGAGCTAAAAAAAATAAGAAGACAGTCTGTGTTATTATGATTTGCAAGTTATTCTAGACATCATGAAAACAAGACATATTGCTTCCAGCCTTATTATCTTAGAAGCTCAACACACCTTCAAAAATATACATTCATCAGAAGAGAAACACCTAGACTGATGTAGTTCAGAATTATTTCATGTTAGAAAAAGAAATCAGAAGTAATACCAAGGCAAGATATTTGATATTTTTTGTTATTTATATTTATATTTATGTGTTCTGAAGTGTTGTTACATAGAAGTTGATATAAATGGGATGTTATGGAGAAGTTTTCACTAATAATTTATTCAATTTTCTATATCATTTTCTCAAAAAAAAAAAAAACATGAAATCACTACTATGCGCTCGGCATTGTGTATAGGTGTAAAACTTCAATCTTAAATTGAGTATTGAGTCAAACTCTCTAATTGGGCTAATAGCCAGAAAAAGCACTCCAGCTCAAAGACAGTTGATAATACAATTAAATTTAGTTTATCTAAGAATGTTCTCTCCATATCAAATATTTTGATCCTATAGAATATATCAATAGATTACATGGTTTCAAAAGAAAGAGAAAGAAAACAAAAAGAAATGACCTCAGATAATCCCTTTTACCCCTGTTCACTCAATGCCTCTGTTACCATCCAGGAGAGATTCCAGATCTGATTTCCACTTTAGTTTCTTCCTGGTTCTCCCATGGAGAACATACTAGGGTCAGGGTGAAAAGAGACTGAAATAGCAAGATAAAAAAAAACCATAATTCCATATCCCAGACTTTTATACCAATGTAGTAAGTGACGTTGGATGAGTTAGAAACCTAGTGAGTCAACATCCTAACATCTTTGGCAGGGAGTAACTTCCTTCAACTAGTTAATAAGTATGTTTAAAATTGTTTTGAAATGTTGGAATGAAAAATGCTCTATGTATCCAAAGTACTTGCACAGTATAAATATCCACTTCTGTCTTTACTGGTAGAACTTATTCATCATGACCTGTAGCACCTTTGGTTTTCTATTACTATCTTTGCATTCAGTTGAAAAAGCTTGTCCATACTTCTAATTGCCAAGTGCTAAACCAATCAGTATATACTAAACTAAGCCTAGAAAAAATGTCCCTGCACTCCTGACCACTAGCGAATCAAGATCTAAATGTAACTCCCCAGGAACAGAGAGCAAAGCATTAATTTACTATGCTTTGGCAAGTTTTTAGCAACTCCCTGGTTCAATTTCTTTAGCTTCAAGTACAAAGAACTCCTCCAAGTGCAAGATTATGAAATTCACTTGCAACCTAAACCTAGTTCAGAACACTTGTAGAAAATTATTATACATTTGGTGTTCAGATGGTGGAAAGACAGATAAGTGAGGCAATTATGTAATGTAAAATGAAATAACCTTTAGGAAACCAATGTTCATATTTTTCCTGGATTTTTCCCAGAGAATCGTGTTTCTAACAAGGAGCAAGTGCAAAGACATATTCAACTTTAATATCTAAAGACATGTGCACATGTACAAGTTATTTTTATTACTTGTTAGTGATTCATTAGAATGATACCCCAAGGGCCATACAATAGTTTGTACTTAGCTCTGAATTTGATTACTTTCATAACAGTTTTATAAATAGTAACATTAAATACTTTAAAGCACTAAAAATACACCAAATACAAAGAGAGAGAATATCAGCCCCATCTCCACTCAGACTTAAAATTAGTTTCTGATTAACTCAGGAATTTTCAGGTCACGATCAGAACCCTTCAGTTCTGAGACATGACCTTCACCACTTTCTTCTCGCAAAGCATATGTCTTCAACCCTCATTACAAAACCTGATTTATGAAGTCTGCGAGCATGGTGAAGTGTGTTGATGTTAGAGGCAAGATTTACATTTCCTCTTCTTTCTTCCCTTCTAAAATGTTCTTTTGCTTTATCATGTCAGTCATGCAGGCACCTCTTTGACAAGAGACTTGAAGGAAAGTGACAAGTACTGGAGTAGAAGATGCTTGATCAAAAAAAGACTGAAGTTTTATGAATACTTCCTGCAACTGCAGATGTTCTTTTAAAAATAGAAGCATATTAATTATTGTAAGACTATTTCAGGTATTTGCATTTTATTTCTAAAAAAAAAAAATAGTAAGTGAAGCCAAAAGGCAAGGTGGGGAGATGGAAAGTCAGGGCTGGTAAAGAAGGGTTGTAGTGGGATTTTTATCCCTTAAGAGACCTTATATTGCACAACAGGTGGCCAATGGGAATTTCATCCCATTATCTTACAAGTGCAGGAAGCTTTGCATTGCAGGCCCCTAGGGTGCTCTCTGCAGGTCTACTGCTATTCCCCAGTTATTTTTACAAGTGATACTGCCAAAGATCCTATTACTCTGGTTTACAATAGTTGATCACTGCTGTGAAATTCAGGCTGTAGATGAAGGGGAATCTTTGGGGGGGAAAATGATCAGGGGCCCAAGAACCCTCATAAAACTCTTGGACAAGTTCTGCCAAATGCTCCACTTCAGAAGCCCATGAGGTCTTTCTGAACTTCCATTTCTATTATAATTGATTGGTGATTGCCTAGTTCACGGTGTCTAAGTTGAGAGCCTGCTTCCCATTCTTCTTTATGGGAATGTGAACTATTCCTGAGAGGTGCAGGGGTCTCTTTGCCCTTTGAGACTGAATTCTAAACAAAATGCTTACTCTAGAATGTTTATTGATGATAAAAATTTGGCAGGTTAGAGTAAAAGAAAGATTGTAGGAGAAGGAGTACCAACTTTTTAATCTGAGGTGAGCAGAGATGGCTCTCATTTCCTTTATGATGCCACATTCCTCATTATGCCAAAGCACCCTAGAATCTCTTCACTGCCAGATGTCATGTGATGTATCAGTCCTACTGGAACGTGTTTATCATTTTATATACCATACAGTGTCTTATTGGTACTGTTTACTTACTTATCTGTCTTCCCTGCAAGAATATGAGATCAGGGGGGCGCCTGGGTGGCTTAGTTGGTTAGTGTCCGACTTTCGCTTAGGTCATCGCTTAGGTCATGATCTCGCGGTTTGTGGGTTCGAGCCCCACGTCGGACTCTGTGCTGACTGTCAGCTCAGAGCCTGGAGCCTGTTTCAGTCTGTGTCTCCCTCTCTCTCTGACCCTCCCCTGCCCACGCTGTCTCTCTCTCTCTCTCTCTCTCCTGGAAATAAATAAAACATTAAAAAAAAATATGAGATCAGGGCAGGTGGGAATAGATCACTCTTTCTCAACATTTAATTGCCATTGCCAAACAGAAGACTTGGCATTCAATTGATTCTTACTGCACAAATGAATAATGGATTTGTCTGTTAATATGGTTGCCTTTGTTACGTATCATTGTAAACAGAGCAACAGAGTTTACAAGAGAAATAAGTTGTCCACAACGAACAACCAAACAGTGGTTCAAAAAGTAGATAGAACTCTGCGCTCACGAATCTGAAATATCGCTTATGGGGTAAAATTCTCTATCCTTCATTCATAGGCAAATACAATCGCAAAGCTAACAGACAGTTTGAAGAATATTTTATTAATCATGACATTCTGTTGGAGCAAGCCTCTTCTGAAACCAAAGCAAATAAATTATAGGCATAGCTAATAAGCTGCTAGTACCAAAATCCTGGAAATATATTCTAAATCCACAAATTACTTTTAACCAGCTTAAGTAACTACTTTATAAATGGATAGTCACCTATAAATAGTTATTCCAGAATAGATGTTTCCCTTTTCTGTGAACACAAGCTGTGAATTCTCTCTTGCCTTTCCACACCCTCTCTTATAGAATTCAAGCCCCCCTTGTAACTTATTCAACAGTGGGCGTGAAATGGTTAGAGGGTAAAAACCCAGGCTGTTGCAACCAGCAAGGAGTGTTAGGTACTATTACTCAGCAAGGTCAATAGATTGCCTGTTATTTTAAAATGTTACTTAGATTACCTTTCTAAGAAGAAGATTTTCAGCTGACTCTCCATCTTCTGAAAGATGCAGATTTTTACACACCTCACTGCCTCTGCATGGTGAGAAAACAGACACTGAAGCCATGGTCAGGAAGGACAGGAATAAAAGCAGAAATTCATAAGGACTGTTAGAGCAAAGTGAGTCTAAGATAATTGTTCTCAGTGTGAGATTCCAGGACCAGCAGCATTAACCTCAATAGGGAACTTGATAGAAATGCAAATCCTTGGGTCTTATTCCAAATCTACTGAATCAGAAAGCCTGTCAATGGGGCCCATCAATTTTTAGTTGAACAAGCCACCAGGGGATTTTAATGCTTGCTGAAACTTAAGAACGAATCAAATCACCTAAGGTGATCAGTAAGTAAAACAAGGCGTTTTTCAAAACTATATAGGCAACATCGAGTTACCTACCCATATAATTCATGAGGATTCTGTTAATATCAGAACTTCGTGAAACTGTAAATACATTAATTATCTTGATACAAGAAAGTGTCCATATTAGTGCAACTGTTGGTAGAAAATACATGTAAACACACATACAACAGAAAGAGAATGTCAAAGGAATTAACTTTATCAAAGATCACTTGATATTGATATTTATAATTGCATTAAAATTTTCTTAGGAAATACTTTTTACTGATTTTGGTGTAAGAGAATTTTATTGAAAATGCACAAAAGCCTCTAACTAGAAAAAAAGGTGAAAGTTATATGTATATTTGTTAATAAATTCCATTAATTAAAAGATATATTTCAAAAGAAAAAAAAAGCCAAGTCACACTCAACGAAGATTTTTATAATACATTTAACTGAGAAAGGAGAGGTGCCTGTGTGGCTCAGTGGGTTAAGCATCTGACTCTTGATTTCAGCTCAGGTCATAATCTGGCGGTTCTTGGGACTGAGCTGCATGTGGGGCCACATGCTGACAGAGCAGAGACTGCTTGGGATCTTTTCTCTCCCTCTCTCCCTTCCCTTCCCCTGCTCATGCATAAGCATACATGTTCTCGCTCACTCTCTCTTTCAAAATAAATAAACTTTAGCAGAGAAAGGATTAGTACTAAGGACATAAAAAGAACTACAATTCTCTTTCAAAAAAAAAAAAAAAAGAAGACAATAAAAACATGAACAAAACAAATGAAGTTCATTTGGCCAATACATGAGGAAATAAATAATTGTGCATGTAATTAGGAAAGTCAAGACCACAATGAGATACCATTTTCCCTATTCACTAACTAAAGTAAAGAAGTTTAACAGTATTATGTGCTGAAGGAGAAACAGATTAAAAGGGTCTCTTTACATATTGCAAATATGAATGTGATGGTTACAAGTTATTTTGAAAACAACTTGAAATTATCTTTACAAGTTAAACAATGACAAACTAGAGCTCCAAAATTTTACTCCTGGAAAAATGCTTGAGAATATCTTATAGATGAGCATTAGGGGACAGTGATAAGAATATTCATTGTAATTAATTACTAAAAACTGGAAACAATATAAATTTCCATCAAAAGGAAGATTAATGCCTATATTACTGCAATTTAACACAATTGAATGTTGTAGCTTTGAATAACAGGGTAATTCTAGTAATATAAAATAGAATTTTAAGACTTCTAAAGACACTACAACAGTATGATATCCTTTTCATGATGTTCAAAAACAAGTAAAATTAACAATACACTCTTTAGTCATATGAAGATGTTCAAGAGGATGATGAGCACAAAATTTAGGATAGTGGCCATCTCTATGAGGATGTTGAGGGATGGTGGAGGAACACAGAGTTTTTGTGAATTATTGCTCTTTTCAGATATTTAGTTGAATGCTCATTATATTATTTGAAAATGAAGAAAGATTACTTAATATAAAAAGAAGGCAATGCAGGCAAGAAATATAATCATGTATAATGAACTAAAGATTATGATTAAACAAATTCTATATATCTGAGGTCCTAAAATTAAAATAAGAAAGAAGAAAGAAGGAAAGAAAGAGGGCAATAAGTAGGAGGACGGAAGGAAAGAATGAGGAAGGGAGAAAAGGAAGAAGAAGGAAGGAGGGAAAGAAGAGGGAAAAAATCAAATGTTAAAAAGAAAAAGTAGTTTGTGCTGAAATTTTTTAACCACTTAGTGCTCAGAGCTTCTAATTCCTTAAGAGGAGCTGGAAGTTGAATATGTGGGGGGGAAGGGAGTACATATGAAAGCTCTGTGCCTTCCTCTCAAATTTCTTGTGAACTTAAAACTACTCTAAAAAATTATCTCCAAAAATAAAATAAAAGAACAGAAAAACTCCACTGAAATTTTTTTCACTTCATGTTACATCTAGTCTGTGTTATGTCTACAATAAGCTATATCTAGTCTATGTTTTTTTTTTATCTAGTCTATGTTAAATCTACAATAAACTATACATCCTTTTCAACTGTGGTATGGAGTAAGGCATTATTAAATATATTCTTGACTAGGTTGGACTTCAAATTTGATTAGGTATTATTGAGAAATGAATATTTATCTATCTATCTATCTATCTATCATCTATCTATCTATCGGGCAAGCATGTGCTTGTGGAGCCTGATGTGGGGCTCAATCTCACCACCCTGAGATAATAACCTGAGTAGAAATCAAGAGTAGGATGTTTAATCGACCACCACTCAAGCACCCCTGAATCCTCTAGCTGTAAACACCAAACAAATCACCTTCCAGAGGATTCATGTTGGGGTCCAGAGATCAGTGACAAAGAAATCCAGAAAGGATGTTAAGCTCAGATGCTGATGTACTCTAAAGCTACTAATGCTTCAGCATCAAGATCCCTCATGTGAACGGGCCCACTAACATTGTGTCACTGTGAGCCTTACAAACCTGGGGTATTTTAACCAGAGTCTGTTAACACAGCTATGTATTTCCACTCCGAATTTCCCTCCTGTTGGTATAGTTTGAAGTAGTCATGCCACTTTTAAAACCCAGTGAAAGAGAAGTTTGGTATACATACATATTTAGTATATTTAGCATAATGTATTTTTGTGATTTCATAGTCATTTCCATTCTTTTTAAAAAATGTTTCTTTTATATTTATTTATTTTTGAGAGAGAGAGAGACAGGGTGTGAGTAGGGGAGGGTCAGAGAGAGAGACAAACACAGAATCTGAAGCAGGCTCCAGGCTCTGAGCTGTTAGCCCAGAGCCCAATGTGGGAATTGAACCCACAAACCCTGAGATCATGACCTGAGCTGAAGTCTGATGCTTAACTGAATGAGCCACCCAGGTGCCCCAAAATTAAAATATTTTAAAAAGTTTTTTTTTTTAATCATAAGTTATTTATTGAGAGGCAGAGAGAGACAATGCGAGTGGGGGAGGGGCAGAGAGAAAGGGAGACACAGAATCTGAAGCAGGTTCAAGGCTCTGAGCTGTCAGCACAGAGCCTGACGCAGAGCTTGAAGTCATGAACTGTGAGATCATGACCTAAGCTGAAGTTGGATGCTTAACCAACTCAGCCATCTAGGCACTCCAGTCATTTCTGTTCTTAATAAGTTGTTGCTAGCTATCCCAGTTTAGGAGTGGTTTCTAGGAATACTCCTATAATCTCCTGTATTGATTCCCTTGCAGCCTGACATAGTAATATGTGAATGTTTTCCCCAGTGCCCTGCACCAGAGATAAATGGTAAGTAGGGAAGAAAGAAGATTTGGAAGGTAATGTGTCACAAGCCAATCTATGGGAAACAGAGATGGGAAACAAGCAGAGGATTCAGTTCTCATTAATACCTACTCAAAATGCAAGTTCTATCCTGTCAGGAACATATACTTAACAATGCAGCACCTACAAGTATAAATGTATAACACTTTTTTATGGGAATCACATGAAATATAACATATGGGATCCTTTGAGGTCACAGACTTGTAATATAAACTATAAGCATTTCTGTATTGAAATTATATATTTATATATCCCCATATTAATAAAAAATTAATCATGATAGAAGATTAAATTATCCTTCTATTCTTGACAGAGAAGTGATATCATAAAATCATTATCATACAAAGTGCCAAAGAGAAAGCAGCCAAAATAGGAGAAAGAAAAAAAAAAAGAAAAAGGAGTATTATAAAATTGTGCCAGAGAGTTAATTAAGAAAAATGTTAGGTGGCTTTGGATTTTGTGATGCTTTTGGTATTTCTCAGCTTTTGAAAGTCTTTGATTTGGTTTATTTTTGTTCTCATCTTAAATATTTACTGTTTAACCTAATTTTATATTCATAAATTCAAATGTTTTTAAATTTTTATGTTTTATTTATTTCTGAGAGAAAGAGAGAGAGACAGCGTGAACAGGGAAGGGTCAGAGAGAGNTTTTTTTTTAATTTTTTTTACGTTTTCAAATGTTTTTAAAAAGACCCCACCACAATGTAGACACTTCAAAACTTTAAAAATCTTTTTAAGTCCCTGGCTGAGCCCTTAAACACAAGTGGCATGATCCTTCTACTAATTCCAACCTGAACCACACAACCATTCCTTCCCCTCCCCCTGCTCTCCTGGGCTCTGAATGTCTTGGAGGCAGTCCCTAACCAAGACACTAGATAAAGACCATATTTTTTTTCCACTGACAACAGTTTAGGGAAAAAATATAACAAAGAATGGGATGGGAGTAAAGAGCAAATATACTCTACTCTGTACCAAGTATTACATTAGTGACTCTGCCATATCTCATTTTAGCACCATAAACCATATTCTGTGCATCCCAATTTCCCATGCTGAATTAATCTATTTTTCCCATAGAAATGTCATTAAAAATAACATGTGTGGGGGCGCCTGGGTGGCTCAGTCGGTTAAGTGTCCAACTTCGCTCATGTCACGATCTCATGCTTCGTGGGTTTGAGCCCCATATTGGGGGCTGAGAGACCAAAGCCTGGAGCCTGCTTCAGATTCTGTGTCTCCCCCGTCTCTCTGCCCCTCTCATGCTCATGCTCTGTCTCTCAATAATGAAAACATTAAAAATTTTTTTTCAAGATGTGTGTACTCTACACCAGTCTTCATTCAGAGCTGCATTCTGGTTAGAAATTATATTAAGAAAACTTCTGGAAGTTTTCTTATAGACGCTCAACCATTATACATAACTTGACTTTTTAAGGGGAAATGGTTTCTCGGTTGCAAAAGATAGATTTACAAAAGACCTTTTGAAACAAAACCGGTTCCTCAGTCAGAAGTTGAAGTGTCTTATTGTGCTTCTTACCTCTTCTCTTTGTACCTCAATTTCCTTGTCAGTAAAACAGAAGCAATAATCTAACTTGTCTCCCAGGGAGTAGGTGAAAAAATGAGTGGGATAATTAAGACCTAAAATCTAAGACCCAGTTCTATTTTTTCTGAGTGCTCAAGGTCACAAATGTGTATATGTGAGTAAAACCTTCAGGAGAAGAAATAACTTTTTGTTAATATCATACCTTGAGACAACAGCTAGGTTTTTTGTTTTTGTTTTTAATGTATAAAGATCATTGACAACTGACTCTTGGGATTTGGATTCTAATTCTAGGTTTTTCTCTCTTTTTTTCAGGTTTATAGAGATTGGGAAAGTCAATGTCTCCAGTCTATAAGACTAGCTAGCATCAGAATAATGGAGGTTTGGACCATGTGGTCTTTAACCATATATTCTGGTTTTCATAATCTCTTATTTTGTGAACAATGTGACCAGAAAACATTCATTTTAAAAATATGTTAAGAAAAATGTTTTTTTTTTTTTTACTAATCTCAAAGATAAAGTGAATTCCTATGATATATCAGACTTAGTTTAAATCCAACAATCCCAACAATATGGTTTTTGTATTTATAGGGATATAAATCTATTTTTAAATGTCTGAGAATTAAAAAAAAATGCCACTTCAGATGTCAGCTATTATGAGACTCATGACATCACTGGCTGATGAAAACAAAAGGTAGATAATTTTAATAACAAAGTGAATACTTAGCATTTTTTCATTGATAATTATCTAGCTTATGAGAGTCAAGATCAAGAAAAAGCTTACAATTTGTTGTAAAATACCATGTTTTCAAATTTTAAATGCATATGATAACATTTACAGGAAATTTAAGCCTAATGCAATAAAAAAAAGACATTGAAATAAAATTTTTAAAAAGGTCTAAAAGAAGACTTATACTTCTGAGGCATGAACACTTGAATTTGGAATATAGTTATTTTACTGCTATCAATACAAGTGTTTCATTTTTAGCCAAGGCAAGGAAAATTAAAAATATCCAGGCAGTATGTATGTCATAAATGTAACTACTGTTTATTTTAAATCATTTCATTCCCTTTTATGCTTTTTTTTAAAGCAGCTGTTGCCACTGCTACATGTTTATACCAATCAATCAACCCCTTGCTCCAACATTTGCAAAAAAATCCAGAAACTACAGGCTGTAATGTGTCTATCTACTCATCTTGGCAGCCATGAAGAGAAATCAAATGAAAGCATTTTGTGTGAAAGGGGTAAAAAAGTTCCATCTACATTTACATTTATATTTAGCTGCATTGAGTTTGCAGCACAAGTTTTGGGATGAAATAGGGGTAAAATTTTTTGAAGTCTTGGCCTGAGACACAATTGAAATTCATAGGATTTCAGAAAAGCCATAAAGCTGCAGTCCTATCACACTTTGCCTACAGAAAGCTGTCCACCATTTTAGCTGAATCATGCCCACATCCTTGTCAGAACTGTCTTCACCATCTGTAGCCAAGCAATGTGAAGTATATGATGCTTCATTGCTTCTCCAGATTCCAGGGCAAAATGTCTTAAATATGCTTAAGAATCAACTTCCAGAATATTTTTTTACATTTACTTATTTACTTAGAGAGAAAGAGAGAGAGAGCAAGAGCAGGGAGAGGCAGAGAGAGAAGGACAGAGAATCCCAAGCAGGCTCTGTACTGTCAGACATGGCTCAAATTCATAATCTGTGAGATCACGACCTGAGCCAAAATCAAGAGTTGGATGCTTAACCAACTGAGCCACCCAGGCTCCCCTCAACTTCCAGAATTTATATACATAGCAAGAGAGAGAGAGAAACTCAAGAGAAGCAAATGAGTAGATATCTGATAGTCCACTAAATATTATTTTGAATGTCAATGTAATAATCATTATTTTCTAATCAAAGCATTTTTTTAACATTTATTTTTGAGAGAGAGAAAAAGTGCAAGTGGGGGAGGAGCAGAAAGAGGAAGGCAGAGGATCTGAAGCAGGCTCCAGGCTGTGAGCACAGAACCCCTCTAATTGAAACAGTTTAACAAACATAATTTTCCAACACTTAGAGAAGGGAGTGGCAAAATATCTATTTTTTATATAAATCTTATCTTCTGTTTTAATATTCCATTTATCATGAAATGGGGTGGAAGATAAATTTTATCTTGAGCATAAAATTCATATTCTACACCTGTTGAGATTGGTGCGTAGGTGGACATTGCTATCTCCCTTCCTCTGTGCACTAACATTCCTGGTGCTACAGAGCAGGCCTCACTTATCTATGCAATACAAATACAAGAATTCTGTATCTACACAAGAAAGGCTATTTCTTTTTTGCCAAGAAGATTAATTCTAATTAATACTAAAGTAGTAAAATTCTTAGTTCTAATTTAAATTTGTTACAACTACTCAAAGAGAATCTCCATCAGGGCAGGAATATTACCCATCTTATTACTAGACTACCCACTATATCATACCTACCATTAAATAGTCTTTCAACAAATGTTTGCTTGTGAATAAGTCTATGAATGGAGTTAATAATTAGGAGATGTGCTGACATTTCCCTACCAGATAAACTTTATCAATATTTATAAATGGTAAACATGTATATATCTATGCATTCATGACATAAGATGGTATACTACAGCAAGAGGTAGGACATGAGGTAACATAGGCCTTTAATAGGAGACACTCATTAAATGTTAGTTCTCTTTCCACTATATTGCGCAGCCTCTGACTTTAAAATCACTAAATACATATACAACTCGCACTAAAATAAACCATCCTAGGTACTTTAAGTTCCATGAAGGCTGGGACAATATCTGTTTTGATCTTTTTGTTTTGTTTTGTTTTGTTTCCCTAACTCGTACCGTAATATGCAATAAATATTTGTCAAATAAATAAAATATGAATGAAGGAACATTCCAATGTTATTGGAAAATGTTATTGGAAAATAATTTGTGTTTTTTTTATTTGGCAATCTCCTGATGTATGGTATTAAAGATTCCTTTAAGGAAAACCATTTGCTTATAAATACCAGAGAACAAAATAAGTAATTTATGTATAATTGCAAAGTAGAATTTTATATATAAAAATCTCTGTTTTAAACATTCCACAGCAAGAAGAACCAGACAGTGAACATGTTCCTAGATCCAGAAGCTCTCCAGTGGGTTGAACATGCTCATGATAGCCTTGAACTCTCCACTCTTCTCCAGGAAGAGTTGAGAACACATCTAAAGGGAATGGAAGGCTGGGTCATCACAGCAAATTACAGGATTATGTACCAGGCTCTTCCCATTACTCAGTCCCATTCATTGCTAAACTGCTGGTTGTCAGTGGTAGCAAAGATCAAGTCCATTGTGCTTAGAGAAGACTCTCTTGGTATTAGTTACTGTTTTCAAGCTAAAAAAGAATTCAAGGGTTCTATATCTAATATGTTAGAGGAGTGTTGTATTTGACTTTCTCCATTAAATGAGAGAAGGATGAGGAGAAGTATCTAAGTATATAAATATCATACCTAGTTTTAGGTTGGTAATGGGAAGAACAATGAAGTATTGCAAATAGGGTCCAAATTATGTTTATAATCTGCTTTGGAATAGTCAAATGAAAAAGCTATATCCCTGAAAAGAACTAATATATGAATTCTCAGAGAAAAGTATCAGTGAATATCAATAGCAAAAGCTTTTGCACAGACATCTTGTACAGATCGTACTGGGTACCAGAGTGGCTAGGGACCAGTACAAAAGTAGGGATATAGAGATGGGAGGGAAAAAAATTCATTGTGAGGAATGGCTTTCACCACGTGGATAATGTGTTGTTAGTAAGGATGCGACTGGAACTCAGATTCATTTAAGCTATTTTCTTCACAATGTTTTCCATCTATTTCCTTGGAGCAACAATTTTAGGGGATTCTGTCTTTAACAAAATGGTAATGTTCTCCTTTGCCCAGCTTAAAAAATCTCTAGAGTACTCAACTCAACTCTACAAATTCAAAATCAATTCCTGACACCTCTGTGTATACAGTTTTGCAATCCAATGGTTTTATTTTTGTGAAAATAAACTCTGTTTCCTAAAGACAGAGCAAATCACAGCCAGTAAAAATCTACCCACAATCTTGGGGAAGTCTCACCTGAGCTTCTGACCTCACTTCCTTGCTCCTGGCTGTCTTTGCCAGCGGCCAAGAGAGATTCCAATACGTAGGAGGATTGACCTTGTGTCCAGGGAAGAACAGAGCACAATCAAACTCTGTGTCCTCATCAACCCAGCCACAGCTCTCAGTGCCTGTGTCCCTTTGCCCTCCTGCCTGATATTCAGCCTGGCAGCCCAGAAAATCGGTTAAGCTTTTCAGTCACAGCACCCCTGTGACAAACGTGTGGAGCACCACATGACTCCTTCAACCAGCTGGGTTTTCTGGCATTTGAATAAAAGTAAAAATAGAAAACAAAGAGGGAGAAGAAAAGTGACAAGCTGAAACCTGCTAAGAGAAAGAAGACAAGGTACAGGAAATTGGTTTCAGGATGCCAGGGAGGGGGTGGGGTATGATGGGCTGATGCTGCCATCTTGTGGCCGCATGGTACTTGGGGAAAGATACTAAATCAATCTCCAAATGGAGTGATGTATTTACTTTATTAGTTCTAGGAAAAAAGAGAATACTTTAAAAGTTGAGCCAGGACTAGGAGGAGGACAAATGGCATTTGCATTAGCGAATGGCTTCCAACTTGCTTGGTAAACTAGGGTAAGACAGGAAAAAATCTTACCAGAGTGCCTTGCTCCCTTAACGAGCGTGTCCTCAGATTCTATTTGAGACTTCAGTAGAATCTACCTCTCTTCAAACATTAGCTTCCCCTCACCCAGGGGTTGCCAGATCTAGGGGGAAAAAAGATTCCACTAGCTTAATTTCAATTCTAGGCAAATAAATAATAATCATTTTAGTATAAGTATATCCTATGCAATATTTAGAGCATACTGGGAAAAAAAAAACCTTTTATTTGAAATCTAAATTTAAGCAGCCATCTCACATTTTATCTGACAACCCTGCCCCACCCCCAAGTAAGGGCAATATTTAGCCAAAATTTTAGTTGACATGTTTCTATTAGGAGTGGACTGAATGACAAAAATATATTACTTTATCATCTTTGCTACCATTTTTTGCTATGATTACAGGTGTTGTTTGGATAAATGCTAGAAAAAAATAATAAAAGTAATATCTTAGACACTGAATCAGATTAAGTCCATAATGATCTTTCATACTGAATTCCTGTTTATTCAGCAACACAGATCTCTGAGATCAGAACTGGTGGAAAGCAACACAAGGCTTAAAGATCTGGTCATTAAAATATGCCTCTAACTAATAACCACACAGTGATTAAAAATCTGTATAAGTTTGTTAATGTGACCTTTATGTTATTGGTTCAGAGCTTATGTGCAAGTGAACAAAGAATTATGAAATGTGACTAAAAACAAGCTGTACCTCAGAAAAACTCCACTTGCCAGGAAAACAAAGAATCTAAAAAAAGACACCAGTGTCTTGGCAGCTTCATTTTTCACCTTTGACACACCTGACCGTCGGACAATCAAATTTTGCTTTTCAGCTTTTGACTTTTGATGAGAACATTTCTCTCATTTCATTTTGCTGAAGGACAAAGTTTAAATGTCCCAGTGAATGATGATGGCTTGTCAACCGCTACACAGATGCTGTGGGTTGAATGATCTGGTGTATTTAGGACAACCTATTCAATTGATGGATGAGGCCAAATCTTCTGGAATTTACTGCAAATATATTTTGGATGTTGTACAATCGTAGTCATTTTTCGGCTTCTGTCAGTCACCAATAATAATGGAAACTCCTTAAAATGAGAAACAATAATCTCATTTGGTGTTGAAATAGCCACAGATCCAAAGAGTACTTCTGAGTAAATGATCAACACTACTCACTGCCTTTTGGCTGTTGGGCTTTTTATTCACTTCGAGCTGGCAGAGACTTCCACTTACTTCCTCGCTCTTTTTAAAAATTTTATTTCATGCAGGAGCTGAGATAGAAAAGGAGAGCCATCCTACCCCCAGCCTTCACACAACCCCTACACAAAACCACATTAATATCTCTTCTTTGCTCATTAATACTAGACACATCACCAACTTTCGGTGGCTTAATTTTGTTCATCAAAGTGGGCTGAAATCTAACCTGTTCTTGTCTAAATTAAAGACCCTAGCAATAGTAGGCAAATTACTTTGAAATTCCTGGAGTAGAACACATTCATTAGAGTTTAAATTCTCCCAATAATTAAAGGATATCTTGGCCTCAAAATTGATCATCTTTAGACGTTATACACCTTGGACACTGGGCACCTAAGTATATTATGCATATAATGATATTCCAACACAGATGTACACTGCTTAACATAATAGGTGTAGTCCTGGATAGGGCATCAAGTCAGATCACCTTTTCATTATTGATTTATAGTATAAATTGGGAAGTACATTATTTCTATTCCTCCTTTAACTGTCAGTGATCACTAGTATATACCCTTACATTTAGCTCCTTTGCCCCTGGTCAACTAGCTACTAAAAAATAAAAACAACGAATATAAAATGGTATTTGGGAAAAATCATTTGTGTATTAATCTTTTATTTTATAAAAATTACTCTTTCAATATAAATTGGTACATTTGAGATTTTTCTCAAACACCAGTATACTTCATCAACTTAGTTATTTTTAGGTTTTGGAAGCTACATTAGTCTTATCTAGCCAACAGAATCATTTTATAATTAGAAAAACCTATAAAATGGAAAATGTAAGATTTGCCCTATTAATCTCACAGAATTTATGTCAAACGAGACAATGTGGATTATAGGAAACAATATATGGTTGGGAGACAGTTTTCCGTGGGTCCCTTACGTGAAAATTCACATCTTGTCAGCAGAGTTACTAATAGCTTTTGTTCCAGATCTCTTTTCCAAAATGTCTTTTAAGACATTCTATTCCAGAGTGGCAAGCAACCTTGGAAGATATATGTCACGTCACCCTCCTGAGCAGAGTGCAGATTTGTTTGCTGCCCAGTATAATAATGTTAATAAAACACAGTGAGGGGGTGACTGGGTGGCTCAGTCAAGTAAGCCTCTGACTCTTGATTTTGGCTCAGGTCATGATCTCATAGTTTGAGATTGAGCCTTGTGTTGGGCTCTGCACTGACAGAGCGGAGTCTGCTTGGGATTCTCTGTCTCCCTCTCCATCTCCCCCTCTCCCACTCACTCTTGTGAGCATGTACTCTCTCTCTCAGAATAAATAAAAAGAAGAAAAATACAGTGAGATCTCCCTCCAAGCACAGGTTGGGCAGATTTGCTTGCAGCCCCTTTAAAGACTGGGATTTCTCAGCTGTGACACAAACATACTGTGTGCACAGCATCTACTTGGATCCACCTCCAAGTGACTCCTTTGGGATCTGGTGGAAGGGAAGGGAATCAATGCAAATGAAGCTTATGCTGTCTGGTTTGCCATGAATAATTAGATCCTTTGTCTCTAACCCAGGAATCTTGTCTTTTTCTAGCATTCATGAATCTATGGTAGGCTAACCCTTAGCTCATAAGTAGGGTGATATCTCAGACCCTCAGGGTTCTTGACATAAAGACATTAATGCGAGCTTTTTAAAATTACTTGTAGGTGTTGAGGTGCCTGGGTGGCTCAGTCAGTTAAGGTCTGACTTCGGCTCAGGTCACAATCTCACAGTTTCATGGGTTCGAGCCCCATGCCGGGCTCTGTGCTGACAGCTAGCTCAGAGCCTAGAGCATGTTTCAGATTCTGTACCTCCCTCTCTCTCTGACCCTCCCCTGATCACGCTGCCTCTCTCTCTCTCTCAGAAATAAATAAAACACTAAAATAATAAAATTACTTGTAGGTGTTTACAATTCTGAGATATTATTATTACACTAGAGAATTACCTTACAAGCTAATAATGTACATGTCTGTATATGTATCTGGGTTCATGTATTGTGGATAGGGAAAAATAGCTGAGTCCGTATCTCCCAAAGGTAATTTTGCTAATATGGAGACCACTATAGCATGCGTAAGTCCAGCTAGCATCTTGACACTTCAGCCCCACCATTTCTGGTGAATTCACAAAACTCCTGGAACAGGAATACGGTATACTGCTTGGGAGGGCAGACTGGGAAGTCCGTTTGTGCTGTCTCAACTCTACACTCTGGCTGTGTGACCTTAGACAAGACCTTTCTTTGTGGTTAGCAACATACACCTCATAGTGTTGTTGCTAGAACCTGGTAGTCAGTAATTGTGTTGTTTGTACCCCCATAAATCAATCTAATCAAATAATTCAAATCTCATTTTCCTGAGTCACAAAGATTTGAGGCACACTATATATTGGATAAGTCTGGCTTACTGCCTTAATTTTGTGAAATTCGATGTTCTTATTTTTTTTTATTTTGTAGTTTTTAACCATTGCTCTGCTTCATACCTCTTTCATGAGTTAACATCCATGAAACTGATGTGTTAAAATACCTTCATAATCAACCTAATGAAATCAACATTAAAATTTCCTAACATTCATCAGCAACTGTCTCCTTGGATAGCTTTTTATTTATTTGTCATAAAATCTTTATGTTTCTTACCACCAGTATTAAGTGCAAGTATTGTACATACACATTTTTTCAGATAAGGATTTGTTGGCAATTATTACCAATTGCCTCTTCTGCCAAAATCTGAAAGTTGGATTCCAAAGAAATCTCAAATTAACCAAAATCCATTTAAAACTAATTATTATAATGGGGAGAAATAGAGTTTCAGACACTACTATGCTGTAATCAGACTACTCACAACTATCAAATTTAATTTTCCTGTGGGGATTTTAATATTAAATGTAGTTTTTATGGTTAAAAGTTATTTTCATTATATCATAAATTTCTTGATTAAAGTCAGAAATAAGGAACTAATTCTTATTCAGTCCTCTTTTCAGTCTGCATATGAGTTTTATAAATTTAGCATATATTCTCATAATATACAAAGCACATCTGAAATAAGATGCTTTTTTAAAAATCACAAAATAGCAAGAAATCATAGTGGTGTTTATAACTGCCATCAGTTTAAAAAAAAATGATGGTAACCAGTCGCCATAACTTATAAACTCAAAAAAGTAGCTAAGCATATTTTATGTTACCCATAAAATCTTTTTTTTTTTAAACCTGTAAGATCACTACATTTCCCAGTTTCCTTCAAGGTCACTTCAATTTCCCAGTACAGAGGCCATTGCACTATTTAAATATGTGCTAATTGTTGTCTTTTCAAAGATAGTTAAAATGAGGATCAGAGTCAGTGACACTCTCCATATCCCAAGAAAGGAACAATATATTTTCATCAAGAAAAACTTTTAGTGAAACATTTTAGTCTATTTAATTTATTAAAACTGAATATGTTATGTATACTGATATCCTCTTACTTTTTTCCTCCACATACGACACACCTCATACCTACCAATTTCCTAAAGAACTTACATCTGACAGGTGGTGTGGATGAATTGCTCTATGCTTCTCTAGGTGTTGCCAAGAACAGCGGTCTAAGTAGCCATTCCAGGAATTTAGAGTGAAGAAAAGTGGTTAGAATTCAGGATATGATCCTACAAAATCTGAAAAGCTACCTGTTCTAATTATATGGCATACTCATTCAGCAGGCTCACTGGGCAGAATAGACGGAGATAAGGACCCTCTGCTGTCCTCTACTCTTTCTGCAACTCAGGCATCAGCAGAAGCCTTAAGTTAGGGGTTTGATTTGTCATTTTCCCCCAAACACACGAATAGGCTCTTCTCTGGCCCTTGCCAGAATTGATTCACTATCCAAACTGTTTTTACCACCGTGGATTTATTTACATGCTTATCTCTTTTCTTCAAAATCTATAAAAACAGTGAGGGCAAAATGGCAAGAACTGCCCACGAACAGGGGTGGAATCAAGCCATGAGACAGAGATATTGNCATTCCGAGCACTCACTTGTGTGTTCTGACTAAGGGCATATATTAACATGCACTGCCTTCCTACAGCCAACAATGCAGCTGGGAGAAAGACAAATCATCCATTACTGCAAAAATGCTATTGACAAATGAAGCATTTCAAAGTTTTATTCTTAAAATGTCCCCTCAGAGCAGAATGTTGAAAAGCTTTACTCTTCTCAATTCCTAATGAGGGACACTGAGGCAGGAGGAGGTTAAGTGAGTTGCCCAAGGTCACGCGGGAAGTCAGTGAATTAACCAGAAATAGCACCCAGGACTCCTGCCTCCTATACCACAGCTCCCACCGCTGGGCCATGTTTCCTGATGGCAGAGTAGCGTTAGACCACAGTGGTTTGCCAGCAACATCAAATAGCATTTTGCCAGAGTAATTTACCTCTTTCGGAATTAAATAATAATATCATTTTACCTTAATCTATCACCTTTCGTCCCAGAGGAGCCTAAAGTGCTAAGTGCTTTAGTTATGAGTTTTAGCCTCTTCCACATAAATCACTTCACACACCATTAAAATGCAGCTGTCCTTGGAGTCAACGTTGCAGCTGTTAAACATAAGTATCCCAACTGTTAAACATTTATTGAGCACCAACGATGTGCTAAATATTGGAGAGAATGGAAAATCTGAATTTAGGGAGTTTACAGGGACTAAGAAAGAGGAAAGAAAACTACTTAAAATGTTGATAGCATACAAATAGAAATAGAAATCAGACTGTTACTGGAACACACTTCTGTTTCCAGTGAACATAATCACCAAGGGGTTGGAAAAATTGCCTTTGATTGTAAAAAGGATTTTTAGATAAGTGCTCTAAAATTGTGAAAGCAATAGTTACACCGCAAGGACGTTGCAGACCCATTCCAAGTTATTCCACTAATCTTACCTGATCCCTTGCATTCAGTTTTTCTCCTTCCTTGTGTTCTCAGGCACCCACCATGACAAATTTTAAATAGCCAAGTACAGTAAGTTTAATATACTCTGATCTGATTTTTCCACGGAGATCCATTGTATAACTAGAAGCATATCTTCCCTGGAGGCTGGGGCAGGGTGGGGGTGGGGGGGNAGACAAAGCACAGTTGAGGATACAGTAAATAATGACATGGTTAGTAGGAAAATAGCAATTTGTGATAAATAGTTAAAATAGAATTATAAGTGTTTTCTGTTGGCTTTTTACCACAGCTCCCTCACCACACACATTATAATACGACGTGCCATAAACTATGAATCCAGTAAATGTGCAAGAGAAATTATGAAGGGTATTAATCAGGATTATTTTTATTTGCTTTTTAAGAAAAATACAACCACATGAAAAGTTAACAGGAAATAAAGGATAGTTCAAAGAAACAGAAAATCCAGATGAGGAGTGAGTTTCTATTATATCTGCCCACTATTCTATGGTTTGGGAACATACTTTGGTTGCCCAGATGTTGTTTTGTAGTACTTTGTACCAAATGATTGCTTTCAAAATGAACAAGTTGATCTGATCTTCAGGGAGGAAAAGATACAGAAACACAGTAAGGGAACCTATTGGACATGTCAGGGATGTGAAAACAACAAATGGATCACACTGTCTCAAACACAGAAGTTGGGAATAGAAGCAAGAAAGCCCCTTCTTTCCCTACAGTAGTCTGTGCTATTAAAAAAGAACAAAAGCAAGCCCCCCAAATCTCCTTTACCATGTTCCCTTTGTTGATTCTCAGGTACTGATAGCTTACATCAGAAAGTGAAACGGTTTCTAAAACCTCCCTGGTGAAGGGTAATCTGAAAGAATGAAGGACATAATGTTGCAATGTTTTCAAGCACTTGTTGTATTGTGAGTGACTATAAAGTCTACTCTGGATTAATAAATAGTTTAAAATAATTTGGAAATATTTCAATTAAGATATACTTTTCAAATCTGAATTTTCAATGTATAATAAGATTAAAGTGTATGCATGTAGGTGTAAGTGTAATGGATAAAAGTGAAGGAGTCTCAGAAATGTAAATTGGCAAAGTGTTCAGCATGATTCTGCCATATTAAACAACTACTAAAAGGGCTGAAGGTAGTCTTAGTCTGCAGCCACTTATCCATTCACTAAACATCGTTTATCAAGTCTCTAGTTTGTGCCAGACCTAAGGTGAATCCAGTAATGAATAACAACACATTGTTCTTATCTCAAGGAGCTTAGCGTTTAGTGGGGGGAAATGGCTGTAAAATAAATCATGAATGAATGGCTGAATAGATAAAATCGCTGTTCAATGTCATGTCTGCCAAAATAAAGGTGTATATATAAAGTGATATTTAAGAACAGAGGTAGGCATGGGGCGCCTGGGTGGCTTAGTCGGTTAAGCGTACGACTTTCGCTTAGGTCATGATCTCGCGGTTCGTNAGCAAGTCAGACTCCCTGGGCAAAGAAACTGAATCCGAAGGAGACCTCTGTGTTGACAGGATTTGTCACCTTCTCTTTGTGGAACAATTAGAGTCAATGCAAGTGCTGAGTCTTCAAGGAAGAAAAGAAGAAAAACATCTTAGATGTATCTAAGCATTCTCCTTAGATACTTAGAGAGAGAAAGAGAGCGAGAGAGCTGGTCTCTGTTTAGCGTCAGCTTGTCCTGTTTAGCTTCAAAGAACAAAATAAAGAAGAATGTTGGAGAGAAATTAGAGCAAAGCAAGCAAATTTGGCTTGATACGTTGACATTCCCCAATATATGCCCAAATACAGTATGTCATCACCATGACTGGAGGTGTTGAGGCTGAATGAATTATTGGCAGAGATGTTACAGAGGAAACTTAACCATCATGTGATGAACTAACTGACATCTACAATCCTTACCTCTTCTGGGAGTCTATAAAAAATAATTTAAAACCAGCCTAAATAGTGTGAGCTTGGTTTTCTTTACAAGTACACTGTTGTCTCAGTTCGGGTTGCTATAGCAAAAACACCATCGGGCTGGTTGGCTTAGAAATCATAGAAATTTACTTCTCACAGTTTTGGAGCTGGAAGTCCGAGATTGAGTTCTGGGCATGGTGGGTTGTTGTGAGAACTTTTTTCCAGGTTGTAGACCGTTGACTTTTCCTTGTATCTTTGCATGGTGGAGAGCCATGCACACTCTCTCTTAGCACTTATAAGGACACCAATCCCATTTTTGAGGGCTCCACCCTCATCAACTCATCTAATCCAAATTATCTCCCAAGGGCCCCACTTCCTAATAACATCACATTGGAAGGTGGAGTTTCAACATATGAATTTGAGGGGAACAAATTCTTCTGTCTATTAAATTGGTATGTTACATTAGGTTTCTGGTTTTCTAATGAGGCCCTAGAGATGAGGGCAATCAATCACACATGCAAACAGTTTCCCCACAGATATTCTAAGATGTGGATAAAATCAACTTAGCAACCCTTAGCCTGTGGTCTGCCTCTGCCCTCTGTGAGGAAAGTTAAGAAATTCAAGAAAGATTGATCAGAAGGGAAAGGATAATGGCAGGGAATTAATAGAAGTAAAGAGGACTGTGGCATTTTTCTTCCCTTCATACTGCAGAAGGGAGGAAAATATGTCTTCTGTTGAATTCTAAGCTAAGTGAGAGGAACAGCAAGCCACTGTTTGAAATAGAATCTGAGGGTCAATCACAAAGAAGGGATAATGACCTCCAGACTTAATGTTTTTGGAGCTTTGGGACTGGGAATTGGATGCCACCTGCTATAGACTGAATGTTTATGTCACCCAACTTATGTCACCCATAAGTTGAGATCCTAACCGCAGTGTGATGGTATTAGGAAGTTGAACCTTTGGGAAGTGATTAGATCACCATATTGTTGTTTATAAGCCACCTAGTTCATAGTGTTTTGTCAGAGCAGCCCGAACAGACTAAGACATTCCCAAAGGACCATGAACTCATGCAATGGAGGAGGCCTTTGGAAAAGTTGGCATATGTGCCTTGGAATACGGGGAGCATGAAGACCAGTGTACGATTCTTGCCTGAAAACAAGGAGAGAATGTGAAGGATACACATTTCCAGAGTTTGAAAGAACAAGCATATGTGTTTCCTTAAAAGCCAAGTAGACACTGCCAAAGAGAGCTGGGAGAGATCCTTTATGAAAGGATTCTGCCCTCAGGGGCTTCTTGCTGGCATAAGAGGACTCCAGAGTAAATCCCTAGGCAGGAGCAGAGAGATTCTTTTGTATGTTCCAACCCAGAGGTCTGCAGCATGGATGCAAGAGACAGACTGGGGAGTGCTTCTTGAAAGGCCATAAAAATCCCCCCTGAGAGAGAGCTGCCTGGCAGAGATCATGAAATGAACAATCAAGAATTATGAGCAGAGCCAGGAAAGCAATATTTTGTCTTCTCCTCTCCAGCCAGAGGAGCCTGAAGCAGAGGAGCCAATAGGAGAGGAGCTGACATAAAGAAAACTTTCAGAACCATAGCCATTCTCCTGCTCCCACACCGGTCTGGGAAGCCTTCGCTCAGGTTCAACCTGGGAAGAGGCACAGCTTTCAACTGCATGCAGAACAGAATTTAAGGGTTTTTTTTTTTTTTTTTTCTTTTTAGGTAGAAGCGAACTACTAAAATCTGAAAAGGATAGTGTTCCTAGTATCAGAAAACTTAGGTCACCTGCCTCAGATATCCTCAGCATATGGGAAATGGAGATTCAACACAATTTGTTAAAGGCAAGAGTAGAGAAGTGAAAACTCTTTCCTGAATGCATTCCTTTAAATCCAAGTCATTTTTTTAAAGTGGCAAAATAAACATATCTCACCAAAAGCTACACTATGCATTTCATTTATTCAAAACACCCATATTCATTTATTCATTTAGAATATTCTTATAACTTCCATTACTATACACCAGATTTTGTGGCAAATTTTAAGTAAATTCAAAATTAGAGTTTATAACATTTTAAAAGAAATGCATTAATGTTTGCATTTTGAGCTTCCTTATAAATGAGACACCATATAGCAATTATGGAAATCAGGTTTAGGGAAGAGAACTAAGAGAGAAGAAACAGGGCATGGTAATTAAGTTTTTGTTCTGATCTAACCTCACTCTGCTTTGCAGTAAAAAGCAGCAGGATAAACTTCCATTCCTGGAAATGTTGGCTGGGGTTATTGGTTATGGTGAGCACATTCCCTGCATATACTCCTAAGCACAGTAGGAGCCAGTACAAGTTTATGCTATGAGCCTGTATTACATCTGATGACTTGGTAATATACAGCCCATTTAGGACTGTTTCCTAGAAGCTTTTTATTGGGTCTCACAAAATCCACACTGTGCATACAATTTGGAGTCTATCAAAGCAGATGAGAACATATTATGCTTACTGTTATGAGGGACAGTTTCTATCAGTGTCCTCACTCCAGCCCAGTGTTAGTGGCCTCCTCGAGCACTGTGCTGAGAAAGATACTATCATCACAGCAGGGTAAAGCAGAGTACCAGAACAATTAGCAGCATGTACCATGAACAAGGAGAAGGGAGAGGTGGCCAGTGGGCCACATATTTGTCATCTCTAAGTTAAAGCCCATTTTTCCTTTTACTGTAACTATTGATATTGAGGTAAAAGCAGGCTGTCAATTCATGTTTAAACGGAGGGGGAAAAAACTATGGTTTGACCCTAAGTAGATAGCTTTAAGTCATTTCACAAGATCCAAAATGGCATACTACTTTTGATCTCAACTGTTTGTCAAACTATAAACCCAATGTCAGTAGCAGAAAATGAGCAACTGAAGACTTAGCCATTGTAAGCTCATGGGCCTATAGGTTGTGCAGACAGATGCTCAAAAAGCCGCCCCCAATCCCAATGTTCTTGAGTAACAGCCTCACACACACAGACACACACGTACCCCAATTCTTGTTTTTCACAGTAGTTATATCCTATGAACTCATCGTGAACACTGAAGAAGTGATAACTAACTAACTAACTAACAGGGTTAGGCTCCTACTGGCTTCCAATCAGATTTTCATCAACTGATCAATAAATAATCTCACTTTATGTATGTGTTTCCATTTAAAGACATCTTATTTACTACATATCATCATTCATTAACATTGAGCTCACACTCACAGCACTTTAGCTAATGTCTGAACAAAGCTGACCTATTGTGCATTTTCTCTGCAAGGCACATCATACCTTCTTGTATTTAGGGACACTGGACACTACTTCTGCACTATGCTTAAGGGCATCTTAAACAGCGAAATCATCAACAAAAAACATCAAAAAAAAAAAAAAAAAAGCCCAAACCATCACTACCTGGACCTTGAAAAGAAGACTTGTTTACAGTGTGGTAGCAGAACGGGCACACTAGGTGCCTAATTTTTTGGAGACTCTGTGCAGGTAAACAAATGGTCATGAAGGCACCATGAGTATTGATGACTTTGGAGTTACAAATAAATTGTGGCAAGTAAGTGAATCTGAAAATGCAAAATCTGTGAATAATGAAGATAAGTTCTGTGCATATGTATGTATAAATACTAGAATGCCAGGATTTTTAATTAGAAACAAAGATGCACCTTGTAATTGATCTCATGAGTTTACATTTATTTAATAATGAGGATTAGCACAAATAAAATATTTAAAGGAGATATAAACTGGATATATAAGGAGACTACACCCAACAATTAAAATGCAAATAAAGAAATTAAGAGTTTGGAAAACTCAAAGCAGACATTTCTTTTTAAAATGGTGGGAATTTTTCTCAGTTCTTGAGTCTTGCACAGAATTTGTCTAAGAGAGATGTAACACATAGGATATTCCTGGAAGGGTTCAGTACAAACAAATGTTTGGAGGGAAGAAAGATGCCCTGAGAGTCCCCTATAGTGTTCCAAACCATGAAAACATGGAAACGAGGATGGGGAAGACAGAAAGACTGAGGCCACAGGACCACATGGAGCAGCAGCCTGGGGGCTTCATTCTGTAGTCAGAAATACATGCCAACCTGACCTTCACGTTCTGATTTCAGGCCCAGACTCCTCCAGCATAATGGCTGTGCCTTTGATGTCTATCTGTATTTAGCTAAATTAAGCACAGGGCACTCTGCACAGGGGAGCACTTGATAAATCTGTTTCTTAGTTATTCCTTCACTCCTTGCTCATACAAGAACAGTGAATGATTATAGTTTTTCCCCCTTTCCCGGCAGTGTCACAGTGTGGGAGTAGAATGTTCTTTCTCCCTGCCATTCCCTCTCCCCGGGATAAAGGAGAGAAAATGACCTGAGCCATAAGAAACATTACCCCAGGTATAGTATTAAGCATTCCCAAGGGAGTGGAGACTAAATAAATCCACAATGTGTTTTTCAGAGTTGTGTATAGTCAGTGGCAATGTCCACGAGGATTTTATTTCTGAAGGCTTCCTGAGGATTTGCCCTGGATTAAACCATGGGCTACCATTAGAAATGAGGGGATTCAATACTCAGCAAGTAATATTGCACCATTTTTAAATATCCTTCATTAGATGTACTACTTTAAGGGATATAAATGTTGGATAGCTGTTGTGGTTACTACAGGAAAGATCCTATTTACTAAAGGAGGGTAAGCAGATGGATGTTGCTAGGGTAAAGTGACAGATTCAGTCAGTCCTCTTGCTGTAAGGGTCTGCAACATTTTGGTGAATGTCCGGATAATTAATATTTTAGGCTTTGCCTGAGAGTTAATCTCTTTCACAACTACTCAACTCTACCGTGAGACAGCAGTCACTGATAATACATAAATGAACGAGCACGGCTGTATTCCAATAAACCTTATTTATAGGGATAGGCATTTGAATTTTAAATAGTCTCCACACATCATGAAATACAGTTCTTTTGATTCTTTTCAACTGCTTCAAAATGTAACAGCCATTGTTACCTTGCCTGGCATACAAAACTGATGTGGTCTAACAGGTGGTAGTTTACTGATCTCTGCTCTTCAGTAAAAGAGGGTAAATGACTTTCAGAGGCTAGGAAACAGAGTTCTGGGGCAGGTTAGGCATATAATCATGAATCCAGGTAAGAGGACAAGGTTCTGGTTCTCTGAAAGGTTTAGGTCCTGCTCCATAAGGTATTCTCCAGGGACTAGAGTCACCAGCTTAGGCTGCGTTAGCATCCTAGAAGGATCCCCAAATAGTACCAAAGTAATTGCTCCATCAGCCAAGAAACTAATGCTGCCTTTTAAACTAATACCATTCAGACATATAGGCTTAATTCTGGCCTGTTTGTCCCAGCCTCCTGGACTTAATTAAATTATTCTCACTGGTCTCTGACAGGCTCTGCCTCACTGAAATTATCCTTTGCAAAAGGCAATCACTTAGGTGGGTGTGGCAGCAGCGACAAGAGGTTGGTTCTGGTCACCAGGTCATCACTATAGTAATGATCAAAAGAGTGGGACAGAGATTTCCATGATTAGAATTCTAACAATAAAGATAGTTAAAACTGGGGCACCTGGGTGGCTCAGTCAAAATTAAGAGTCAGGCTCTTTTTTTTTTTTTTTAATGTTTTATTTTTTCTGAGTGAGAGAGAGAGAGCAGGGGAGGGTCAGAGAGAGAGGGAGATACAGAACCTGAAGCAGGCTTCAGGCTCTGAGCTAGCTGTCAGCAGAGAACCCAATGCCGGGCTCAAACCCACGAACTGTGAGATCATGACCTGAGCCAAAGTCAGACGCTCAACCGGCTGAGCCACCCAGGCGCCCCAAGAGTCGGGCTCTTGATTTCAGCTCAGGTCATGATCTCATGGTTTGTGAGTTCAATCCCCACATCGGCTCTATACTGACAGCATGGAGCCTGCTTGGGATTCTCTCTTTCCCCCTACCCCTCTTGTGAATTCTCTCTCTCTCTCTCTCTCAAAATAAATAAATAAACTTAAAAAAAGATAGTTAAAACTGAGAAAAGATGACTTTCACATACGGCTTTGCATATGCAGTTTAGTTTTGCAAAAATGAACTCTGAACCAGTGTATTCCACCTCAGGTACTGCATAGTCTTTTTCTTGAACATATGTTGCAAAACTTGTCTTTTCCTCATATAACAATAGTCACGTCTCCCTCCAGTCCTTCCAGCAACTAACAAGTGTTAAGCCCTTAGTATGCACCAAGGATCTCACATTAGAGTATTTGATTTATATACTTCACAAGACCCTTGACACTGATCACCATTATTATGACCGCTCAGCAGGTGGCTAAAATGAGGCTCATAAGTGCCATGTGGCTTGTTCAGGGTAGTAAGAAACAGAAAAAGGATTCAAACCCATCTGGCCCCTTACAATAGGCTGATTCCTTACCAATTTATAATATGAAAACATTAGTAAGTTATACCACTTTCTGAGAGTTTGGAGTCTTCAGTTTTCCAGAATCCAGCTGAGAACCAAAAGGCCTGTAAACTTCAATAATGTCAATGCACCGGAATTTAGTCTTACATGTTGCCGAAAGGAAAGTCCATCAGCCGTCACTCAGAGACTACCTATGTTTATGAGAGATATCATTTAATCAGTTTCGTTACCTGGTTTCCCAATTCTGAGCAACATATTACAAAAGTCAGGGGGATCTTGGAGACAGCTGATCTGATAGCTTGACAGCCGGAAAACAGAAAATAATTATGACATAAGGATGCAAAATATATAACTGTCTGGGACCATTTAATGTAGTGTCTTTACTCTCATATATCATGGAGTAGTAGTTAATTTTCAAAATTAAAATGACTCATCAAGAAATGCTTAATTTTTGCTCATCATATTCTGCTTATAAAAGCAAGAAAGTTGGTGAGACGTTTTTTTGGATTTTTTAAAAAATCAAACTAGTTTAAAATGTTAAAGAAAGTTTGATGGCTTAGGAGGACACATATCAGTTATAGACAAATCTCTTTCTATTGCCTAGCAGCACTGGGCATTGTTTATAAATCCAAGTTTCAGGAGATAGTTACCCAGATACATGTCCCAGGAGAGCCTTGTAGGGCTCTCTGTAAGGGCAATGCATATGCATGGGAAGCCTAAGAGCTGAGCCAAACAACTTCTCACCGAAGGATTAATCCTTAGAGGCAACATGCCAAAGGGAAGATATAAAATCAGAAACCAGGAAATAGAGTTAAAGGTTAATTTCCAGGAAAGTAATCAATCACTCCTTAAAGTTGAAGAGTTAAGGCAGGAGAAGGGTGAACCAGACAATGAGAAAGCTTTTTAAGTGTCCCAAAGAAACAAGTGGATAATAAGGAGAGGGAAACATGAGAGCATTTCACCTTTAGATGAAAACCAGGATGGTGCCTTATTTGGGTCATAAACGTCACAGGTCAAACCAGTTTACAATATGCACTGGAAACACTTCCAATCTATCCCAGCATTTTGGTTTGCAGATTCCTGGATTTAGCTCCTTTTTTACTTTCTTCTCTTGCAGTAGGGGGACTGGAGGAAATGTCCCAAATTTATAGCCAGGCCTAGATCTCAGCTTTATTAATTAGTGGATTCTCTTATGTTTTTGTCTCAACATACTTACAAAAATTCCTGGAGTAAAGGACCTAGCCAGTTGTGATATTATAAGCCTTAAGAAAAGGATAAAGAGGCATACCTGGATGGTTCAGTCGGTTGAGTGACAAACTTGTTGCAGCTAAGGTCATGATCCCAGGGTTGTAGGATCGAGCGCTGCATTGAACTCCGTGCTGAGCGTGGAGCCTGCTTGAGATTCTCTCTCTCCCTCTCCTGCCCCTCCTTCCACTTACACATGCTCTCACTCTCAAAAAAATTTAAAAATTTTAAAAATGAAAACAGATAGGAAGGATGGAGATATCACACATGACTTTACAATAAGTTTTCTATATTAAATATTCTCTTAATTGCCCATAAAAATATTGTTCCAGAAGTACCAGTATTTCAAACATGCAACCTCAGATTTCCCCATAACAACTAGAAACATAACAAAAGTCCATGGGAAGTAGGAACCAAAGATCTATTTAGCCTAATTCATTTTCTGTTTTGGTGAGTAACTAATTTTGATCACCCTAACTTAAGGCACATGTCAGTATGTTTAGGTTCCATTTGAAAATGGCTAAAGTTAACAATGGAACATCAATAGATTATCCAACTATTTGCTCTTTTATCTTGAACTTATATTGTTGAGAGCTATTTGTTTTTATTGGGGAAACATAAGAATTATTCAATAGACTTTGGCTTTATTTCCAATGGAAGGTTTCTAATTACTTTTGTAGCTCTTTCCCTATTGCTAGCCCTTTCTCGACTTCTATTCTTATCTTCTGAAGACCTAAAGAAATGATCAGTTCCAGTCTGGCCACTACCCTACTTCCCTGCTCATGGTTGGGATGCAAAGACAGAGAGAATTAAGCCTATATCTTAAAGCAAATTTTGGGCTTGGTCCAACTACTCATTCAAATAAATAAATAAGTAAAACCATTAAGACATTGATATTCACTGTGTTAGCTTTCACTAATTCACCAGTCTACTTTATTGAATAAATGAAAGACCATGTCTGTCTTGGTATTTCAGCATCTACAGTATGTGAAATAAATGAATGGATCGATAAATATATGCTAAATAAATGAATACATATTCTCTTCTAACACCATGCCCTATCACCTGATACCACTCCAGCCACGTATAGACCTGATTAAACATATCAAGGCATTTTAACAGAAAAGTTAAAGCTTCATCAGAAATATAAAGCTTCTCTGATTTTCTTTTCTACTTTATAGACAGAATAATGGCAGGATCTTTAAGTGTTCTAAAATAATTAAAAGTGTTTTAACTCCAAAATGAAAGACCTTAATAGGAGTCATAAAATTAGAGAAATTATGATAGGCCTGTGTAAATACATAGTGTCTACCAGCTAATCTCTTTAATAGAACTACCACCCATTTAACAAAGAGACAGTATAGCATAGAGGGCAAGAGTAGTGGCTGTAAAGTCAGACGGCCTTCCTTCATACCCACTTCTTCCACCAATTGGCATTGGACAACTAATTAAGAATCTCAGGCCCTTGGTTTATTCATTTGAAATTAGGGGTAATAGCAGTACTTACGTCACAGGATTGTATGTGGTTAAATGATTGTGCCTATTATTTTCTTATTGTCTTTTAGCCCAAATCTACCCTTCTCACCGATGTTCTTGGTGCTGAAGAGGATTTCTGAAAACTACATCTTTCATACCCCTTTGCCAGTTAGGTTTTACCAACAGGAGGCACGAGAGGGAGACTGAAAAGTAGGAGGAAGAAGAACAGACCTCTTCCTGTTTCTTTGTTTTTGTCAGCATTATTCACAGCAGTTTGCTTGCATTCCTAGGTTATTTCAGTATGCCTGCCCATGCCATTGCTTCAGAGAATGAAACGCTGGCTCCATGAGGCTGCTTCCCAAATTCATAAGGTGTTAAATGCAGGCAAGTGACTCTCATCAAAAGTCTGAGCACCCTCTTGTGATCTACCAGATCCTAGTAAACTCAACAATTTCTTTTGTTCTTCCAGCTGTGGGGAGCAGAGCACATGTAGCTGCTTCATATGCCTATTATTTCAACCCTCCAACACCTATATAACCAATTTCCTAAATTGCCTCTACCTGAATACCTATTGTGGTTATTATTTTTCTGACTGGACCAAATATCCACTAAGTGGATATTTGTAAAGTGCTTAGAATGTCGCAAGGCACATAGTACGTTTCGTTAACTTTTAGCATTGTTAGCATATTTCTTACTTCTTTATTAGGACAACAGCACCTGATCCCTAGTTTCCGTGGTCAGGAGAAAAAAGGAGTTGAATGGGGGAGAAAAAGCTGATCATCATATTCTCAGCAAACCCTGTGAATGCAACACACTACTTTTGAGCCAGAAAGTAACATGTAGTAGGCATAAGATAAATATTTGCTAAAAGGAAAAGGTAAATATATGTTTCCCTTAACTCTTTACTATAGTGCTTCTCTATGGTGAAGAAACATTTTATTTTCATTTCTAGCCCATCGCAGACTGTAAGTAATGTGGTCTCCTGAGCATGATCAAAATGCAGCTTTGTGTCACTCATAAACTAGCATGAGTTCAATATGCCCAAACTGTTCTATAAACTATTCAACAAAATAAGTCCACCAGTCTTGGGCTTGGATGCTGTGGCAACATTATGTGGCCAAAAGAGTTTCTAAATTCTTAGCCCCAATTTGTATACTTATCTTTTGTGGATTGGTTTAAATTGTCCAGAATATACTTTTCAACTAGTACTGCTTTATAGTGATTTAGTGCTATCCACATTTCTTTTTGCTAGAAAATTCCCATTGAGTGAAAAGTTTGGTCCTTTGATAGGACTGTGGATTCCCTTTAATTACAAGAGTTTTCTAAAGAGAGAAGACAAACTTGGAATATATTGGAAAACATGTGAATGGTGACTCACTTAGGCTGCCATTTTATTTGTTATTATTTAAGATTTTTTTAAATATTTACTTTTTGGAGGGAGAGTGTAAGTGAAGGAGGGGCAGAGGGAGGGGGACAGAGGATCCAAAGCATGCTCTGACAGGCTGACAGCCTGAGAGCAGCAAGCCTGATGTGTGGCTCAAACTCATGAACTCAGAGATCATGATTTGAGCTGAAGTTGGTCACTCAGCCAACTGATTCACCCAAGTGCCCAGGCTGCGTTTATTTATTTTTGAGGGAGAGAGGGGGAGGGTTCAGAGAGAGAGGGAGACACAGGAACCAAAGCAGGCTCCAGGCTCTGAGCTATCCACGTGGGGCTCAAGCATACAAACCAAACCCTGAGATCATGACCTGAGTGGAAGTTGGCTGCTTAATTGACTGAGCCACCCAGATACTCCACCAGACTGCCATTTTAGAAAGAAAGGCACACAGCATCTCTTTTTTTTTTTTTTTTTTTTTTTTTTTTTAGCNGACTGAGCCACCCAGGCTCCCCCACACAGCGTCTCTTACTTAGGTCTTATGTCTGGTGTCAAAAAGTGGCTCATCTCACCTCTCTTTCCCCAAAGAGGAACTACCAACCATACCTTATACTCCCTAATCTTCAATACTTTTACCATAGGATATCTGACACTGTAATGCTCCCTTCTTCTTCTCCCACCTATTTATCCTTCCAAGCTCAAACCCAAATTTATGCCATGAAGTCCTCTCGGATCCGCCAATAATACTTTACTTACTCCCACATACCTAACACATACTTTCTGGTACTACAGATTTTTAAAAATTTAATTCATGGCTTATCTTCTTCAAAAGCTGTTAGTTCCTTGAGGAAAGGACTCTCTTATAAAACCTTGTGTCGATCTAAGAAACCACCTGTGAGGCTCTACATAAAGCTGTTTTTTAAATACAGTTTTCGGTGTGCCTGGGTGGCTTAGTCCGTTAACCATCCCACGGTCCCACTTCGGACCAGGTCGTGATCTGGTAGTTCATGAGTTCGAACCCCAAGTTAAGCTCTGTGCTGACAGCTTAGGGCCTGGAACCTTCTTCAGATTCTCCGTCTCCCTCTCTCTGCCCTTCCCCTACTTGTGCGCACTTGCTCTCGCTCTCTCTCTCTCTCAAAAATAAATGTTGTTGTTGTTGTTTTTTTAATGCGGTTTCCTAGGCTAAAAGAATACAGGGAGATGTCTATACTCATAAAGGATGCTACTGGGAGCAAGGCGCATAAATGTGAGTACTAACGAAGTATTAAAATGTAGTGCCACGTACTGTTGTGTTTTGTTTTAAACCAAACAATAGTGAGACCAATGCTTATAGAGTGTTTGGAAACCTTGGGTTAAAACAAATTTTAAAAAATAAATAAAAATAAAAAGATTTTATGAATGTAGAATACAATTGAATATTTCCAATTGGGGGAAAAAAAGAACCATAAGGTAAAAATTTATTAGTCATCTGAATAATATAAAGAACCATAGTTTTATTTTTAAAGCACAATAAAGTTTTAAAAACTAACTTTTTTATTAGGGAATATAGTAAAATGATTCATCTATATGGAACACAATTATTGGTGAATTCCAGACATCATGTAAAGATTTTTTTCTTTAAACATTTGGGATATTTCAATAGTTTTCAGCCAAAAATGGTAGATAAACACTGTAGATTTCTCTCTATATATGAAAGGATTTTCCAAACAAAATGAAATAAAATTCAGCCCTTATCTAAACCATTTAAAATCCCTTCATATTAATTAATGATTTATTTTTCTGATACGAATGTCTGAAGAATAGAAAAAATAGTTCAATTCACTACACACACACACACACACACACACAGTCCTGCAACTTACCAGTTTTAAAATTCTCTGCATATCTCTATGTTTATCGGAAAATGAGATTTTTGAATATATGATCTGTATGGTTCTTTTCATCAGAGTAAGAAAAGAGTTTCAAAATTTCTAAGATGAGAAGCCCCAGTGATTGTTGAACTACACCAACAGGCAATTTGACATTTCCTCAGTAGTTTTTGGATTAAGTCAAACCTTTTGAACTTTTAAAGGTGATAGAAAGAAAATGACTCAGGCTAACAGTTGCAAATTCTGACTGGCTGCTAGCATGTTTGGCAGAATTATTTTAACCCTAACCCTATCAGAACCCTCTTTTCAACAAAGTATATTTCTTTGGTATCAAACCTTTCTTTATAAGCTCTTTTATATAAAACATAAGCATCTCAAAAATATGCTTTGACTTTGACTTCAATTTTGAAAACATATTTCATGTTGTGGTCCATTTTAGGTAGAGCCAATAATAACAGAACATATTGCATAGTTAATTTCTGACTAATGCTTCATAAATTACTTAGACTTCTCCTTTCCCAGGAATAAAAAGAAAGCTATATTCACTAAAGTTTCTCAGGAATTACACTAGCAATTCACCTATGGCTGTGTTTTCCCTGCCTACTTATAGGTTTTTTTTAGTGACTTTGTGCTGTGAACATTCCTCTAGTCCTTGAGAAATATAGGATCCAGGAAAATTAGGAAATCAGATGATAAGATTCCAATTCAAATGCAATTAATCCTATGCAAAACATTACTGAGGAACAGAGTGACAAACCACATTTTGTTTGGCACTCATGGCAGGGACATGAGTGAATATTAGCAAATGGTATGCTGATCAAATAATTAATATTATAAAAGCCTATGTTCACCCTCGCAGTGATTGCAGACAAGGTACATGCTTTTTCACATGCCCTCTTGTTTGTGCTGCTTTTGTTTGTCTCTGGAATTAGGAATCATGTATAGTTAGCATGGTTTTTGAACCATATGGCACCAAATTATAGTTACCACGTATATAGGTGAACTCTTAATAACAGTTATTGTTAGTACATCCTTCAGAGAGGAAGACCTCTATTTCCAGACCAACATCACTGCCAGAAGTATATTTGTAAAAATATGCAAAGAAGGAGCTTACCAGAGCTGTGAGCCTATTGCTATATCTATATTCCAAAGGTGAGACAGTTATATCAAGAACACTATTTAAATAAATAAATAAAATAAGATAAATAGATGAATAAATAGGGGGAGCCTGAGTGGCTCAGATGATTGAGCATCCAACTCTTGATTTCAGTTCAGGTCATGATCTCAAGGTTTTGAAAGTGAGCCCCACATTGGGTTCCTCACTGGGTATGGGCCTGCTTCAGATTCTCTCTCTCCTTCTCCCTGTGTCCCCTCACCTCCTTCTCTCTCAAAAAAAAAAGGTTTTAAAATACCATTTAGTCATAGATGACAGATAAAGGAAATTTCAACCTACAGATGCTTTCTGTGTGAGTAGTTTTATGTGGAAGATTATCCTTTGCCAAAAGTATGGTAGATGATATAGCTATAACATACTGTATCTTTCATTCTACCATAGCAGATATAGCAGCTTGCTCTGTATTTTTTTTCCCCACACACAAAAAAAACACTAGATACTAATGTTGAAATTAAAACAAAATTCAACTGAGTAAATCTTGAAGATCATATTGGTTTTATTCAATGATTCATGAGTCAGGCAACATCTAATTTAGTGGATTGAAAGGATCTCTGAGGAGCTTTGCAAACTGAAAGACTTTTATAGGGAGATGGGAAGAGGAATAAGGAAGTTATGCTAGCAAAAGAGCAGGTTGGTTACTGCAAAATCATTTTCCTTTAGGGTATGGCAGGGGTTTATCAGGCAAATTACTTGAGTAGTGCTGATCAGACAATTCCTGATTGACTGGTTTAAGAGTCCATTTCTGGGGGAGCCAAAACTATAATTAAGTCTTGGTTTTGATGATATGAGGTTTAGCATAAGTGACTCCATTTTGGCCCTATTTTCTTGTTTTTAACACTAAGAATAAAACAATAGCCCAATAGGAGAGAAGAAAAAGCTATATGAACATTTGAAATAGTATGTACAAAACACTTTAATAGAGATATGTGCAATGACATTGGTAGCCCAGAGGAGGGAATAATTAACTTTCCTTAGCTTTTGGGGAGGGTCTCAGAATAAGAGGATATCGTTGAGAAAGTTCTTTCAGATGAGTAGAAATTTCCCAGACAGTTGAGTAGAGTGATAGGAACAAAAGAGACATGAAACAGTATGAAACAGCAGGATCAGAGAAGTCCAAGGAAAAGTTAGAGGGCCTATTATGCCACTCAGTAATTTGGGACTTTATGCCCTAGGCAATAGGAAGCCCCAGATGCTTTCTTAAAGTAAAGAAATAGGATGATCGTGGTCACCTCTTGGTGAGAACACTCCAGCTGAAACATACAGAATGGACTGAGTTATGCCAATTAAAGGCAAAATGAGTGATTTGGAGAGTCTTGTTATCATCAAAGCCTGAACTAAAGAGGTGGAAGAGAGTAAAAGGAAGGGGCTAATTTGAAAGACTCTCAGGAGGAAGAATGGACACATAACAATTACATTAAATGAGATGGACTGATTTATTTATTTTGTGCTTTCCTGAGGCACTTTTTTAGTTCCAAGGGATACAAGTAACTTGAACAGACGTAAAACGTGTGGCCCAACAGATGAGACAGATTAAACAAGTCTTTTCAGTAGGAGCTAAGCACTATGATGAGGTAGCAGGGGTTGCCATGGGAGCAGAGCACAGCGCTTCCAAAACTAGACAGGAGATTAGGGATTGTTTTCTAGGGGGAGATAGAATCTAAACTGACATAAGAAGGGAAGTAAAGGAGGTTGGAGGGGATATTTGCAGGAAGAGAAGAGAGCATTTGAAAATGTCTTAAGGTAAGAAATGGTCAAATAGAAGAGAAAACCTGAAGGGAATGTGTGGAAAGAGAAGAGTCAAGAGAGGTAAGCAGAGGCGAGTACATGGAGGGTCCTGAGGCAAAGTTAAAGAGTTCTGCATTCATCTGAAGGATACTGTTAAACCATTTTAATCACGAGAATAACATATATATCCACATTTTAAGAAATCACTTTGGATGTGATAAAGAAAAGTCACAGTTAGAAAAGGCCAGCCCTGGTGTTCTCTGTGTTACCAGATTCATCACATTTTGCTCAGCTTATTTGTTTAAAGGTTGTTTGTCTTATTAAACTACATAATTCATTAAGATAGAAGAAGCATCTTCATGTGTGTGTGTATGTTACTCTATTTCTATGCAGGTATTCAACAATTTTTAATGATATAATAAATGAATGAATGAGTGGGTGAGACAGGATGTTATTAAAGGATTGTACGAAGTTAATTCAGGGGTCTTGACAAGAGTAGAGATAGTGGACATAAAGATAATTGGACAAATTTGAGAGATATTTAGAAAAAAACCTGGTCATTGAAAGCGATGGGAATAAAGTTATGAAGAGGCAGGAACAACTTCTTGTTTGCTGCCGTCCAAATCTAGGATGACAGCGATGCTTTTGTCAAAAGTCTCCCCTGAGCCATCTAACTTATGTGTCGTGTTGCTCCTGCCCCCAGCTTCGTGCTCTTCACTACTTCTTCACAAATTCTTCCCTAGACTTCCCTGAACAATTAGCCATCTTCATATTGGGATCTATTTCTCTTGACCTCCTCACAATCATATTTAAAACTCACACTTTCAAAGATTTGAACAAAGAAAATAAAGCTATAAAAGCTTAGGAAACAGTTTATAAGCCTGAGGTAAGAAGAGATCACACAGCTGAAGCTTCAATGTGAAATAAGAGGGAGCAGAAAATGGCCATCATCATTAAAAATTATGGTAGAGGATGTAAAATATACTGGATAGAGATGATTAAAGAACTATATTCTTCTATTTCTTTTTGAAAAATGTTTAATGTTTATTTATTTTTGAGAGAGAGGAAGAAAGAGAGAGAGCATAAGCAGGGTAGGGCAGAGAGAGAGGGAGACACAGAATCCAAAGCAGGCTCCAGACTCCAGGCCCAACAGGGCACAGAGCCTGATGTGGGGCTTGAACCCACCAACCCCAAGATCATGACCTGAGCTGAAGCTGGACATTTAACCAAATGAGCCACCCAGGCACCCCTGTTTTCTTCTATTTCAAAGAAAGGACATTTATATCCTATAATGCACATGTGTATAAAGAATATACAGCAATATAAGTGCCAATGGAGAGGCAAAGAAAATGTGGTCTACCTGAACTCAATTGTTGGAAATATTCCTGTGTGGTGGGATGCAGAGAAAGTTGAAGAAAGGAGTGGGAAGCTCCACATGTCCTAAATATCTTCTCAATAGAGCTCTGGATCCCTGTTAATGACTATATCAATCCCTATGTGGTGGGTTTTTCCATCAGAATACGATGATGTACGATGATGTTCAAGGTTTCTGCTCCATCCTGCAGCTGGCAATATTCCTGAGCAGACAGAGCTAATACTCAACAGCTGAAAGTATTTGGATTGGTATTCAAAAATATTCATAGTGCCAAATGTGAGAAGCACTGATATTCATTCCACTCATCAAATGGGCAAATTAGTTATTTAATTCTCTGAGCCCTCAGAATCTCAGCACACTCATATCCTCTTTGATGCCAAAAAAGTGATATCTGGAGAAATGAGATTAAAATCAGAACATGTCATCAGGCATATAGAAACCAGACTATCTGCATTAATATTGCTCTCTCAGTTTAGCATGTTCAACTTAATGAAAATACCAGAACAGCAAACAGTTTTCTTCCTGTCTCTTGGGGAAATAAAGTGCAGCAGAAACCTAATGCTTTTAATATGATCTATACACTTTGGATAGTCTAAAGTGTCGTGAGAGAAATGAATGTGAGAGATAAAAGCATTACAAAAACAAAAAGACAGAAAGAAATGACATGATAGTAATGTAGCAACCAAAAATGAGGATGTAAAGAGAAGAAAAACAAGACACCTAAGAAATAAACCATACATACATGTCTGTAGATCTCTTTTGCACAAGAAACTTTGTGTGTGTGTGTGTGTGTGTGTGTGTGTGTGTGTGTGAGAGAGAGAGAGAGAGAGAGAGAGAGAGAGAGAGACTTGCTGGTGTTGCTGGTATTTTTTTTTTAAGTATATTGAAGAAATAGCCAGAAGCCTTTTCTTTCTACTAAAGATATTCTACAAGCAGCAAAGTAAATATATAAAGAAGAAAAGAGAGCTAAATATGTGTTTTATGGTAGTGAAAAATTCCAGAAAGGGGAGAGAAGGGAGGGTAGCAAAAATGAAAAAATCAAAATCTATCTAATGGAACTGAAGTGGGACTGAGAAAGGAGGATACAAAGAAGTGATATGGGAGAAATTCAAATGGTCTAAAATGAAACAATTTAAAATTCAAATAATGTAGGATTTCAACAGGAAAAAAAATTGGATGTATTAACTAAATTAAAGCAACGGTTCTTATATAGATATCTTGGTATATTTTCACTGTTACTTTATAAGGCAAAGATTTTATAAAATGAAAATAAATAAAGAACCTTAGCCAGACCAAATTTTGCTTACTAAAAGATGGGAATTTTTCAGGTTAACTTCCATAATAAACTGCTGACCAAATTCTGTTACCATCATGAAAACATAGAGAAGCCTCCCACCCTTACAACCCCTGCTCCACTGCCAGAAAGCGGGTCTTTAGAGCACAGTGTGGGGAATGCAGCACCAGGACAGGGTTACTAGAAAAGCAGGGGGAAAAGGGAGTCACTAACTCAGTTTCCAAAGTCAACCTGAACCCAAACAAGTGACAATACACGTTAACAAGAAACAGTCTTTGCACGTCTGAGTAAATAAAATGAGAAAAATCAGCAAGTATGTCACTCTAATATTTGAATGGCAGAGAAACCTTGTGCTCAGTTCCCTTAAAAGCAGCAAAGCATGGAATTAACAATGGGTCTGTCAGAAAAATGGCTGACCTCCACATCAAAACTATACTGCGGGAAGTGCATCAGGGTAAGGAAGATGGAAGGTAGAGAAGACCAAACCTGGTTGCAATCCCAGCTCTTTCCTTACTCATTCACTGTGTGACTTTTTTTTTTTTAATATTTTATTTATTTCTGAGAGAGAGATAGAGACAGCATGAGCAGGGGAGGATCAGAGAGAGAGGGAGGCACAGAATCTGAAACAGGCTCCAGGCTCTGAGCTAGCTGTCAGCACAGAGACCGATGCGGGGCTCGAACCCACGAACCATGAGACCATGACCTGAGCCGAAGTTGGACGCTCAACCGACTGAGCCACCCAGGCGCCCCTCACTGTGTGACTTTTAAGTGGTTACTAATCTGAGACATTCCTCCTTTTGCAAAACTAAGGTAGTAATACCTATTTTTACAAAGATATTTTAACATGTGTAATTTATTCATTCAATGAATACTTTCATCATGTTGATGAGACTGCATGGGCCAACTACTGTCACAGGTATTGGTAGTTCAGGGATGAACAAGCAGAGATGGTCCCAGATGTCATGACACATTCTAGTAGACAATATAATAAACACATACATGCTCCAAAACTTGCAACTAGTATTTTATTTGTTAAAGGAATAAGAAATGAACTCAGGGTAATAGGAAAGAAAGTCTCTTTATATACCATAAACTATCACCTGCATGTAGGTGGGTCTTTCCTAAATTGAAAACAAATGTGGATGATTTGGCAGAGACCGTACTATTTTGACACATGTACAGACATGTTTGACAGAGTAGGAAAGCTAGCTGATGAAAGAGGTAGATGATAAAAACGTTCTGGGATTTATGTGTATATGTGGCTTCTGTAAAAACTCATCCCAGCTGCCCCATTACATATTCAACAAGATTTCCTAAATTGAAGAAGCAGATACACATTGTGTTACTGCTCCCCTACAGACTCTCTGTGAGTATCGAGAGAGTTTTCAGTATAATAAAAAAAGCAAAATCAAATACCTCTCTGGGTTGGTAAATAGGTTGCATATTTAGCTCATTGTAGTAGAGGAAAATTGACTTATTCTAAAAGGATCTCACAATCCATGCTCTTCATGGTGCCAAGTCTAGGGAAAATTCCTTCTCCCGTTACATAACTACGAGAGCTGCCAAAAGCAAAGACCTTGAAATTGAGGATGGTCTTCCTTCTGTTTTCAGAAGTCTCTGGCATTTAACTCCAGCTTCTTGGGATGCCGTTTTGTTGATAGGTGATGCCCCAGAATAATTACTTCACCCAGAAGAAGAGCCTTTGCAGAAACCCTGTATAAATGCTACAAACCTTTTCTCTCTTCTTTTCCAAGATTCTATTTAGGTTGTTACTACTGCAGTGACAGCTCTGTTGAGCTAGCCTCTAGTTTCAGAGGCTGTCTCTAAGCCGAGGCATTAGAATAGCTCCCAAAGAAGCATTGCTTAATGCTGAGGAAATTTAAAAAGGTATAAGTCTAGGGGCATCTGGATGGCTCAGTCGGTTGAGCGTCCGACTTTGGCTTAGGTCATGATCTCACCATTCATGGGTTTGAGCCCCGCATCAAGGCTCTGTGCTGACAGCTAGCTCAGAGTCTGGAGGCTGTTTCAGATTCTGTGTCTCCCTGTCTCTCTGACCCTCCCCTGCTCATGCTGTCTCTCTCTCAGAAAGAAATAAAACATTAAAAAAATTTTTTTTTAAAAAGGTATGAGTCTAGCAATCTTCCTAACAGCAGTGGCCCTATCTCCATGCAGGATCCAACAAAAGCCTAAATGGAATTTCTCACTGATATTCCAAGAGCATGCCTGCATTTCCATGGTATCATGAAGAGCTACGATGAAGAAATTTTAAGGAGGAAAGGCTAAATAACAATTCTCTATGGAAATGAAATAAAGAAAGAGGTCAAGTGGAGTTAAGGAGGCAAGGAGAATGAGGAGTGTTCTTTACAGGGATGCATTTCTTTGATAATTGGAAGACTCTCTTCTCTGGTATTTGTAGGAAAAAAAACTGTATCAACTCTATAGATATGTTTGCATTCAGTTTAATAAATGATACACCAAAAATGAAACAAAATAGTAGTCAGTTATGTTTATTAAGGTTACAGGTAGGTTTTTTTTCTTATTTTGCCTTTGGTGTTTTCTCTTTTTTTTCTAAAAGTGATGTAGATGAATGTATGCATTTGGTCAATAAAAATATATACTTTTAAAAATAAGATCAAGTGATAGGCATCATGAGTTCCAGGAAGACATGTCAAATATCTCTGCTTGGTCAGTCCTTGTGATACAATTCTTTATAACTCATCCACTAAATCCATATCAAACTCAGGACCTCATTATCCCTACATATGAGTGAGGCAGGGCTGCAAATCCCAGAAATCATTAAACTAGGATAATCAAAGGGGAATGATTTCTTTCAGAGCAGGATGGGGACCATGTCTTGGAACCCAAAACCCAAGAAAAGCAGTGAACGTGAAAAGGGATTGGAACTAGTATCTGGAACCAGTTATTCTCTTAAATCTCTCTGGGATTGTTGGTCTTTTCAACTCTGCTTTTTTCTACATGTGCTTCATTCCCTCTTCTGCAAAGATGGTTCTTCCATTTTTCCACTCATGTAATAGAAAATTGCTGGCCTTTTACAACTGGTTCCATTATGTCTCATACTAGACCCCAGGAATAAATAGAGAAGCTATGGTGACTTGAGTTCAAGCACTGGCCCCTATTCATTACACTCAGATTTTTTTAAAGTACATTTTGCTCAGCAGTCTCCACGGGTGACAAGCAGATGCTAAAAATCATATCAGGTTCGACTGCTCAATGACATGCTATCCGTATAAAAAGGAGTCAAATTTGGCCACTACTCCAAAGCTTCTGTGGCTAAGCAAAAACCTGAACTAGGACTTTACCCATTTACAATTTTCTGGAGCTAAGGAACCTAACTGGCTCATCTTTCTACTCTCCAAAATGAGCACTTCACAACTCCTTTTTGTCCTCTTCTCATAAAATTTTAACACCTCTTCATACATAAGTTAAAAACATATGTAATAAGTGGGGAACTATCTCAAATTCCCACAACCAAACATAGCTATTTCTATCTTTCTTTACATTTCAATAGATAAAATTTTCATACATTTATCTTATGCAAAGTTATCAAGCTATACTCTCTTATCTGCACTGTCCAGTACAGTAGCCCCTAGTTTCATGCAGCTATTGAGCATTTAATGTGACTAATCAGAATTTATATATGCTGTAAGTATAAAATGCACACCAGATTTCAGACTTCATATGAAAACAAGGAATGAAAAATATTTCATTATAAAATTATAATTTTATATATTTATGTATAAATATATAATATTTACAATAATTTTATATTATACATAGTCAATAATATTTTGGTATTTGGGGCTAAAATATTGTTAAAATAAATTTCACTTATTTCTTTTTAGGAATTTAATGTGGCTACTAGGAACTTTTTAATTACACATATGGCTCACATTACATTTCTATTGGACAGTGCTGCTCCATATCCTATTCCTACTTACCTATTCAGTGTCTTCACCTCAGCCATTATACCCCTCTATTTCCAGTAATACCAGTTTGTCCCCCATTCCTGGATCATTCTCATTAGCATACAAATTTACTTTTTTTATTCTACTTTTTAAAATTGTTCTTTTAATGTTTGTTTATTTTTGAGAGAGAGAGAGAGGGTGGGGGAAGGGGCAGAGAGAGAAAGAGGGGGAGACACAGAATCCAAAGCAGGCTCCAGGCTGTCAGCACAGAGCCTGATGCAGGCTCTAACTCACCAACCACAGGATCTTGACCAGGGCTGAAGTCAGACACTTAACCAACTGAGCCACCCAGGTGCCTCTTTTTATTCTTCTTTTTAAATAGGAATCTCTTTTGATTTTTCTCTGCATTTCTCCATAGCTCTTCAGTACAAAACTCCTCAAAAGATTTCTGTACCTATAATTACTATCACCATTTCTCTCCTCCTATTGTCTCCCAAAGAACAAGTTTGGTCTGATTCGGGTCACTATGGCATTTATCTTAAGGAATCGTATCATTTGTTCTACCTTTCTTATTAAATCTCTTGGCAATACTTGACATGATTGACTACTCACCACTTGTAACATACTTTTACCTAGTCTTTTCTGACTATATAATATCTCTCAGTGTCCTTTGCTGGCTTCCTTTTTTTTTTTTTTTCCACTAAAATGCTTCAATAAGAGTACAATCCTAGACACGTTGTCTATCTTCCCTCATCTAAATTTCACTCACTCATCCAGTCCTTCTCTTGGTTTTAAATATTATCTATATGCTAATGATTCCATAGTTTATTTTTGGACCCAAAATGCATCAATGAGCTCCAAATCCATAAATCTAGTTGTCTCCTCAATATGAATAGGTAGTCCAATCCTTGCACAATTAAAATCTACTTCTGGATATCAATCCCTCAAATCTGCTCATCTTTCATCCTTTACAATCTCAATTATGACATCGTATCTACCCAAATGCTCAGGCCACAGATCTAAAGTTCATCTGTCACTTCCCTCTCAGCCCCCATATTCAGTGTGTTCTCCTAGTCACTTTTCAACATCGTCACTACAGCCCAAGCCACTCTCATGTCTCCCAGAACATTATAAAACCTGCTTCTTCCCTTGCCTCACTTTAATTCTTCTTGCTCTAAGTATATACAATGTCCTTTTTAAAGCACAAATGAGTTCATATTACCCTTCTCTTTGCAACTCTTTAATATCTTTGTAATCACAATTGAAATAAAATCGAATTGTCTTAACACAGCTTATAAGTCTGTATGTTATGTGACTTTGGTAGTTTCTCTGATCCATTTTTTCACAGTATCCTCCTTTTGCTGGGCTCCAGTTATTATGAACCTCTTTCGACCTCTAGAACATACCAAATATGTTCCTGTCTCACAGTCTTCACACTTGTTGTTTCTTCCTCTTAGAATACTCTTTGCCCAAGTCTTTGCATACTTGGCCTTCTCTTATGATCTGGGTTAAATATATTGTAAGAGGAAACTTCCCTGACTACCCTAGATAATGTGTTATATCTCTTCCACACCCATAATCCTTTTCTATTCCCTTATGCTATTTTCTTCATAGTATCTGAAATTTCTCTTCCACTAGAATATAAGCTCTTTGAGGAGAAACTGTTTTATTCACTATTGCATGGTCTTATGCTCAGAAGGGTGCCACTAAAGCTCAAAAGACTGACTAATGAAGACATCAGTGAATAAGTGAATAGATAATACAGTGAACAGAGATAGGAAAATAATGAACTATTCTACAATTTGTTATCATAATATGTGAAGAATGCCAGCTCCCCAAGGCCCATACTGAATCCTAGCCTAATTTATTGAAGATACTACTTAGCATGATATGCACACCAAAAAACCCATGGAATAATCTAATAATATTGAGGTCTTCTATTGTCTTCAGCTTCTCCCTCATATCATGCCCCAAATCAGAATTCTGCTTTTTGCTGGACTGTGTAGTTTGATTACAGTTGTAGTCAAAACAAGGCAGAGAATTCACCAGCTGCAATTCAATATAGCATTCTGCTGATTTCTTGCTCCAGATATCAGAAATTTTAGATTTTTAAGACAGTTTACAGGCAGATAGCATTTTTCATGAGAGACTTTTATATTTGCAATGCTATACCCTTCTTTTTTGGGCTGCCTTTCCCATAAGACTCAGTCTTATTATATGCCAAGAAAATATAGGAGACAGTTTATTAAGTGTTTCCCCATCCATCCATAAGTAAAACCATTCCACTGCTTTGAATGAAAAAATGTTCACTGTCATTAATATTCCACATTTTTTTCTCACTGTCTGACAAATTTCTTTCAAGTTACATTTCCTAGCAAGGCACACAAACTCACTTAACTTAAGCAAATCAGAAAATGTATCAGAAGAATACCAGAAATATAGCCAAGCCTCCCAAAGAATGTAGTCATTTGGGAACCAAAATTACTTTCTTCAATTTTCTATTTCTCTCTGCAAGTCTCTGCTAGTCTCCTCTCTTTCAACAGTGACTTTTCCCCCGATTCTTTGATTAACATCGCAGAGACTAGCCACATAGTTTTCCTGCTATTTATCATCCTGTAATTTAAATACCAAAAAGGACTAAATAAATTCTGACTTCAAATTCCCAGATCTTGGGAAAGGAGATGGGTTATCTGGGTTTGGATCATGATTATAAGTCTGGACCAGTGGCTACAGTATGGAGTCACAAAGTCTACTGCCTACTTAACAGTTGTTCTGGTTGCAGACTTTTAAAAAGAGAACAAATGCAGATTCTTTAAGAAGGTAGGGTGGTGATAGAGAGGTGATAAAGAATAAAAATTTTTGCATGTCTAGTATAATACCAGAAATGGAAGATAACCTAACTTCTATTGACTGCTTACTGCTTCCCTAGAACACTTCAGTTACCAGGGACCATGTATTTCTACTTGCCAAGTTGAATCACCAGTGCCAAGCATTGCATGTTACATTAAAAAAAAACCAATAAATATGTGTTTCATAAATGAATGAATGAATAACATTTGTCACACAGGAGATGAGGAAGAAATAATTATAAAGGAGAAAATTGTATGGGGCACCTGGGTGGCTCAGTCAGTTAAGCATCCAACTTCAGCTCAGATCATGATCTCACAATTCGTGAGTTCGAGCCCCACATCAGACTCTGTACTGACAGCTCAGAGCCTGGAGCCTCCTTCAAATTCTGTGTCTCCCTCTCTCTTTCTCCCTCCCCTGCTCATACTCTGTCTCTGTCTCTCAAAAATGAATAAATGTTAAAAAAAATTAAAAAGAGAAAATTGTAAGCCAGAGTGAAGAGGAAGAATCATAGTTTTGTGACTTAAAGAATAAACATTTAATAGATATTGGGGTCTGAGAGCAGAATCCTGCAAAGATAATGTAGTAAAAAAATTCAAAGTATGCAAATAATCTTTGAATTATTAAATAATCTACGCTTTATTTATTAAGGCATAGGGAGCTATTGTAGGACCTAATGCAAATCAAACTATTATAATCTACTAATTATTCTCAGATTTATCTCTCCAATCTTCTAGAACATCACTAGAATGATGATTATAGATGTGTTGGAGATGGGCAAGATACCCAAATGAGTTGTGGAAATTGCTAATGATAGATTTGGGATTATTGACACTAATATTTTCCAAATATTCTCCATCTGCCTAGCTTTTAAACTTTATCCATAAAGTTTTCATATTTTTCTCCTTTTACCTTAAACGTAAGATTACTAACGGGAATTTTATACCCTACATTAATAGGATAAGAAATAGTGTTGCATTTTTGTTAATAGGTCAGATATATTTACAACTGTGTTTATAGTTGGACAGCACTGAGGAGCTCAGAGATAAGCTGTCGTCTTTCTGTGGTGTTTATACATATCACAGAGGAAGGCAAAATGAACAGCCTATTGTTTGCTCCTCAAACAAATGAAAACATGATAAACCAACACTTAGAGATGTGTCTGCCTCTTAAAAAGGTAACCCACATCTTTTAAAGCTATTTAATATACTAGTAATGTTGTTTGGTTTGAAAAGGCATATTAAAATAAAGTGGATGTCCTTGATTTTTCTATTTACAGTGGTGAATCTATTTAAATTTTGAATGACACAATTCCTTCAATTTAAATCTGTAAAGCTGGGTTCCATTATTTATAACTGTTAAACATTTATGCTTAATGTATTTCTGGGGAAACTTCATTTATATTTTTTCCATTTTACTCATAATTATTTTTAGGGAATGTAAGTTTGACAAAAATATATTGTTCAACCAAAAAAATAAATCAGGCATTATTAAAACTAGTTTAAAAAAAAAAAAACACAAAAAACTCCTTGCCCTTAAGTTGCTTCTGCGGGAAACAGCCATGGAATCAGAAAACTGTCAAAGCATATAAGGAGAATTAAAGTAGAAATTAGTAAGGGCATTTGGGGAGTCCTTAATGTACACTGGGAGGATCCTACCCAGTGAAGAAGGTAGAAATCAACTTCATGCTTTAATAATACAAGGCAGAAAGGCAAAGAGAATAAGGTAGGCTCCCAGGAAAGGTGAAGCCAAGAGCTCTGTGCAAATATTGTGCTTATTTGACAAATGATCAATAGATGAATTTAAGCATATAGTAACTTCAGGATTGGAAGTCATATTTTCTCTGTACTGGTTCATTTACTTTCCACTATCTTACACTATATCCCTTGTACAAGTTATTTTGTAATTACACAAAACAATTGGAAGATTGAAGTTATCTGATGACTGTAGCCTATAGAGCTCATTAAAATCTGAACTTAAATTGGATACTTTTGGGGCGGCTGGGTGGCTTAGTCGGTTAAGCGTCCGACTTTCGCTTAGGTCATGATCTCGCGGTTCGTGGGTTCGAGCCCTGCGTCGGGCTCTGTGCTGCCTGCCAGCTCAGAGCCTGGAGCCTGTTTCAGAGTCCGTATCTCCCCCTCTCTCTCTGACCCTCCCCTGCTCACGCTGTCTCTCTCTCCTAGAAATAAATTTAAAAAAATTAAAAAAAAAATAAATTGAATACTTTTGGCTCTTTTAGCATTTTGGTATCAGACTTCTTGTTTAATCACTGTGTGCTTTCTCATTTAATTTTACAAAAGTGTTAGGATATATGCACTATTTTCTTACTGGAAGACAAAAACAGATTAAGAAAACTGTCTAAGTTTGCCCAGCTATAAAGCTTCAGAGATAGTATTTATATGCAAGCAGTTTAACTCCAGTATCTCTGCATTTTGATACTATATATTATTTACTACTAGACTCAATATTACTATAACTAGATTTGTGGAACAAATAGACCATGAACTGATATATATTATTAAGTGGTATTTCACTTGTGTTCTTTCCATGTGTCTTATGTTGTCAAATAATAATTCAAGTGTTTGTTCATTTTTAAAAAGTTACTTGAGCAATAAATCCTGAAATAAAGACTAACTATAGAAAGAATACACTGTATACTTGTGAACTTAGACCCCAAGTCAACAACACTGAGGCCAAACTTAGTGAACTTATTGGGCTTTAAACTAAGAAAAAAAGTTCTTTAAATATGTAGAATAAAAAATATAGGTTACTAACAAGGAAAAGAAAGTTGGATTTTTATTAGTTGTCAACAAAAATATTTTTAAATAAAGAAATATATGTCAACATTTTATATCAAGCTAACCTGTTCTTCAAATATAAAGACTAAAGGCCGTTATTAACATGTAAAATCTTAAGAATGTTGATTCCAGGAAGCTTACCTATGAAATGAAATAGAAAATAGGCTGTAGAGCTACAAAATACTTTCAGAGGAGTCAACTTAAGATTTGCAGTTTAACATTAAATATATTGAGCTACAATACCAATATTAGAAGGTGTACATAATTTTGACAAAATAATATTAAGAAACACATGGTTTAAACATACAGATATCATATAAGGAATAAAAATGGGAGGAAAAGAAAAAAAATAAAATCCATAGGCACTAAAGTGTTCTGCTGGATTTATAGGTATTATCTGAGAGTAAAAGTTGTCATTTGAAACAAACAAGAATAAATTAAGTGCAGTTAAAATCATACATATTAAAGCAAAAAATAATATTAATAACATAAAATTGGAAGGTAGAAGACCGGAAGAAGTGAAAAACAAATTCTTTTATTGCTTATGGTGGAACTAAGAAAGATTTCAAAAAGGAGATATTAATAGAAGTATACCAATATAAAAAATATATAAGCCTTCCTAAATTCCAAAAACAAAACAAAAACAGTAATATATGTAGTGAAAATTTCATTAAATATAATACAGAAAAACATGAAACAATCAAAACCAAATACAAATATATAATTTATGTTAACAAGTGGGAAAAAATGAAATAAAAACTACTTACTAATAAAACTAAGATTTTTCATATTGGTTCACAAAGCCAAATCCCACTCTATGGCTGGATTTTTATGTTTACAAGAGGCACACATAAACCACATTTCACAGGGAAAATATGAAAATAATAGGTAAAAAAATATACCATGCAAATACAAATAACATATTCTAATAAAATACAGTCTTAATGTAAAACAAGGTAATATTCAGGACCAAAATTACTAAATGCAACAAAGGACACTTCATAAAAGAAGGATATTTATAGCAACAATTTTCATAAAACATATATGAAAGCACATATTTTTCATAAAAAAATAAAAGAAGTAACAAAGATGTATACTAGTCACTAATAAGAGATTTTTAACACACCTCTCAAATCTAGACAGATCAAAAGGACAAAAATATTAGTAAAGATATAGAAGACTTGAGAAAGACACACAATATGAAAGCCTATAGATAAATAAACTGAATTGTTTCTTATGAAAAATGTATCTTTTTTCCCAAGTGCACATGTAATTATTATGCAAAATTATCCAATATTAGCTCAAAAAAGACCTCAAAACTTTCAAGAAAATAGAAATGCAAATAAGATACTCTAATCATAATTAATGAAATTAGAAATTAATAAAAAATGAAGGGACTGCCACTCCCATCTGAAACTGCAATTAAGTATCTGTGCATTAAGTCTGATGTGGAGAGGCCAGCTTTCCCCTGAGGTCTGCCAGATGGTGACATAGAAAGATCATGAATTCACCTTCTCCCACAGACACACTGAGTTTACAACTACATATGGAATGATTTCCTCTTAAAAAAAAATTGAAGACTGGCTGAGTGATGACTATATATTGGTAAAGAAGAAAAAGTGAGTAGGAGAGGCTGGGACACAATCTTGGTAGTGATGACTCACAACTGGAAGTGAACTAAAAACCTAGAGTTTTTCTCTGAGGAACAAAGGGTTCAAACTCCACATCACACCATTTCCTTCCCCTGCCCCTCAGCATAAGCACAGACCATCTGCAGGAAGCAGTGCAGAGTAGACAATGGCTGCCTACCTTACTTAAACTAAGCCCCACACTCCCACACTCCAGTGGAACAACCCTTCTCAGTCCTAGCATGGTAGGCCTCTCCCCAAGAAGACTAAAACAGAACCCTTGCCCACACCTGACCAGAATGTTTTGTAGGGCCTTGATTTCAATGGAGATGGTGACAGGTCTGATTTCACAAACAGACCAGAGCACACCTAGTTAAAACTTGACACATGCATACAATGACCAAACACTGCCAAAAGCAGGCAAAGAGAATAGCCTGAAGGATAGAGCAGCCAGAACACAATAGTAGAGTACATGTGGCACACAAGACAGACACTCTCTGAAGCACCAGGCCCTGGGCACTAAATGACCTCTTCTTCATAAGATCATTACTTTCAGGAACAGGAGACATAACTGGCTTTTCTAACACAGAGAGGCAGGCATGGACTTAGACAAAATGAGAAGACAAAGGAATTTATCCCAAATGAAAGAACAAGATAACCTCATAACCAGGGATCTAAGTAATTCAGATATAACATGCCTGATATAGAATTTAAAGTAATGATCAGAAGGATACTCATTGGACTTGAGAAAAGAATAGAAGACATCAGTGAGACCCTTAGAGATAAAAGAGGTAAAAAAGAATCAATCAGGAATAGAGTATGCCTGGGGCGCCTGGGTGGCTTAGTTGGTTGAGCGTCCGACTTTCGCTTAGGTCATGATCTCGCGGTTCGTGGGTTCGAGCCCCGCGTCGGGCTCTGTGCTGACTGCCAGCTCAGAGCCTGGAGCCTGTTTCAGAGTCTGTGTCTCCCTCTCTCTCTGACCCTCCCCTGCTCACGCTGTCTCTCTCTC